>NC_041386.1:146033786-146086278 GCF_002162155.2 Triticum dicoccoides
CCGCCTCGCTCCTCGCCGGTGCCTCTGCAGGCCACCCCAGCTCCAACCGCCTCCACCATTGGATGCACGCGAGTGTCAGCGTCCCGTAGCTACAAACCACGCTCAAAACCATCACCTGTAGCTCAATCCCGAGCAGACTCCGCCACGGCTTGAGGTCGCCGCCGGCCAAACTCCGGCATGCCGACGTGGTGGCGTAATTAGTGCTAATCTCCGTTAATTACCCATCCTAACAGACACTGACATGTGGGTCCCCGAGCCTAATTAGGTTAGTCTAAATATCCTGCTTAAATTGGTGCTAATCCTGCGGACCCCACGTGTCAGCTTGACTTTGACTTAGTCAACGTTGATCGGGCCCACCTGTCGGCGACCTAACTAGCCCAGGGTCACTGACCAATGGGTCCCGTAGGTCAGGTTTGACCTGGACCCATCCTATTGACTGGATGACGTCATAGTGACGCAGTGATGAGGTCATAAATGCTTTTCTGGATTTTAAATAAATCAGAAATGATTTATTTAATTCAGAAAATGTCCAAAACTTCAAAAAATCATAGAAAATAATCTATAACTCAGAATGAAATAATTTATATATGAAAAATTATCAGAAAAATTCAAGGAATCTGTTTATGGCAATTTCATGCATGTTAGAACAATTTAAGGCCACTATTTAGGACAAATCCAATAAAGGGCATTTAAATAATCATATATGGAGTTGGAATTTGAATCTTGTATTCAAACCAACTTCATTTAATTATGTTGCTAGTTGCATTAGCTCAATCAACAACATATTTCCATGTCATTATCATGCATCATGTTGTGCATTGCATTGATTGTGTTCCTTCTCTATTGCCGGTGGTTGTCCCCTCTCGATAGACGTTGTACCGATGCTGTGATCATTGACACTGATGAAGACCCAATGATATCTTCAGAAGTGCCAGGCAAGCAAAACACCCTTGTTCATTTCGATACAATCCCACTCTCTCGCTCTTGCTCTCTTTTACTGCATTAGGACAACAACGATTCAACTGTTACATGTCGCGGTAGTTGAACCCCTTTCCTCTGCTTGACCTGTCATTGCCACAGTAAATAGATGAAACCCACTAGCATGAGTAGGAGTTGTTTGAGCCCCGATGTGCCTACTCATTCATGTTTGTTTGTCATGCCCGCTACTGCTTAGAGTTGAGTCAGGTCTGATTCATCGGGAATGAATCGGAGGTGTGTGAACATGTCCTATTGTTGAGAGCTAAATGTGTGAACACGATTTGGTAAAGGTAGCGGTGAGAGGCCATGTAGGAGTACATGGTGGGTTGTCTCATTGGAGCCGTCCTTAGGAACTGAGTTCTGTGTTTGTGATCCATGAAACAGTTACTACCACACATTGGGCCCGAAACCAATGGACCCTCTCGGCTTCTTAATCACCCTAGTACTCTGTCCAGGAGTTGCAACTAGTTTCTGGTGTTTGTAGGTTATGTGTTGGCGGCCGTGCGTAGCACTGACCCCAGGGGTGGGCTATGTTGCGGTAGATACACCATGGCCGGGCATGCCTGGCGCCCGTTTGGTGTCCCGGAACCCTGTACACATCATTCGGGGCCGTATGTGGAAACCTCGGCCGGACTCCCTGCGGATGGAACCTGGATAGGCGATAAACCTGGACTAGAGACTTGAGTGTTTAGGTAGGCCGTGGCCGACACCCTCGTTGGGTTTCCGCTTGAAGGTTGCCGAGTACATGTCGTGTAAACGACGGTAAGTGGTGGGAGCGTGTGTGAAGAAGTACACCCCTGCAGGGTTAACATCATCTATTCGAATAGCCGTGTCCGCGGTAATGGACTTCTGGGTTGCCTATAACAGTTCATAGACAAGTGAAAGTGGATACTCTAAAACTCGCAAGATAAGTGTGAGTGCTATGGATGGCCTTCTCGTAGGGAGACGGGAGTGGATCCATAGTGGTGTATTGAATGGTGAATATGTGGACTCGTGTGCGCCACCTCAAAAGAGTTACTTGCAGTCGTAGTTCAGGTTAGCCACTGAGTCAAAGCTGGCTTGCTGCAGTTGAACTCCACCACCCTCTTTGTTGATACCGATGCATATGTGGTTAGTTCTGATGTAAGTCTTGCTGGGTACATTTGTACTCACGTTTGCTTAATTTATGTTTTGCAGAGAGACTTCAGTCCCGCTAGTAGTTCCGCTTGGACTTCGACGTTTAGCTTGATACCTCAGCTATGATCTTGTGCTCTCTGCAGGATCTGTAGATAGTCAGGCTTCTCAGCCTTCTTCATTTGTAGTTGTCTGTACTCAGACAAGTTAAGCTTCCGCATGTGCTTGTTGCTTGTATGCTCTGTATGTTGGGTCATAAGACCCATGTTTGTCATATCTCGCTCCTCGGAGCCTAATGAATAAATACTTTGAGTCGTAGAGTTATGTTGTGATGCCATGTTGTATTTACACATACCGAGCATATTTTGTGTATGATTGAAATGCTTGGTATGTGTGGGATCCGACAATCTAGTTGTTTATCCTTGGCAGCCTCTCTTATGGGGAAATATAGTCTAGTGTTTCCTTGAGCCATAGTAGTCCGCTACAGCCCGGTTCACCGGAGTCCTGCTAGCCCAGCACTACTGCTCAGGACACTTGACTGGCCGGCATGTGTTTCACTTCGTTCCTGTGTCTGTCCCTTCGGGGAAATGTCACACGGTGACATCTGGAGTCCTGTTAGCCCAGTGCTACAGCCCGGATTCACACGCTGCTGACCAACATGCTCGATGTGATTCATGTATGCCTGTCCCCATAGGTTAGTGCCGCTTTGGGTTCATGACTAGCCATGTCGGCCCGGGTTCTCTGTCATATGGATGCTAGCGACGCTATCATATACGTGAGCCAAAAGGCGCAAACAGTCCCGGGCCATGGTAAGGCGACACCCGTGGGAATACCGTGCGTGAGGCCGCAAAGTGATATGAGGTGTTACCAGCTAGATCGATGTGACTTGGAATCGGGGTCCTGACAGCTTTGGTATCAGAGCCTGACTGCCTGTAGGTTTACCAAGCCAACTGGTCGAAGTCGAGTCTAGAAATGCTTTAGTTATATAAGGGAATTGATTGTGGAAGGGAACGTAAGGCCCTTTTTACTCCTTATATCTTATGCCTTCTGATCTGAGTCATCCTCCTCTCTTCTATGGGGATTAAGAACTAGGCCTTCTCATCTATCTATCAGGATGACGTGTTACTAATCCGTAGACTTATAGGATTGTTGGATTCGAGTTTCAGTTTAGTTTCTACTACTTTTAGTATGTTGTCAGTCAAATCAGACCCTTGATATGATGATGTTAAGTGGTTACGCCACTATTTTGCAGGATGTCTCAAATCTTTTTGAGCATTTACAGCCGTTATGTTGTCCGAGTCATTCCAGGTTTCTAAATAGTCTGATTCATTTGCAAACCCCTTCCTCCTGTTCCTGATGTCCATTTGGGCCAGATTAATCACACTAATCCGTCTATTGAGGTACTCCGCTGCCTCGGCATTTATGTTGGAGCTATTATTATGACCCTAGGTGTCTAGAGTATCACCTGGTAATCTAGCAATGCTTTGCATCCCCAGTGTGATGATTCTGGCCACCATTCTTGAAAGCATCCCGTGATGCCGTTTAGTTAGTACGCATTCTATTCCTGGGTTCTTGGCCCAAAATTCACTCTACTTATCTCGTGTTCATAGTGTTGCTAGTTCCTTTAGGATATTAGTAACCTTGCGACAGTCCTCGAGGTCCGTGGTATTTCCTTCTTCCAAATACCATGAACCATTAAGGAAGAAGTTCTTTGAACCAAAAGATCACAATAAGAGTTCTCTTAATGGGTTCTCCATTCAAGAATTGTGAATCTGCTAGTCCTACCTTTCTGCATGGATTATCCAGAAGAAACCTGTTGAACTTGTTCGACATACTAATCTATGCATCCACAACCCAGAAAATTATATGTTCCTTGAGTGGTTCCTCTTCAGTTGTATCCCGACCATCCTCTATCAGTTGATAGCCAAGAGTACGTGTGCATTTGTGTTCATCGATGCCTAGTATTCTTGTGGTTCGTCAAGCCGTTCTATTTCAGAATGACTAGGAGAAACAAACTCCAGTGCCTTATCCATTTCTAAGATTGGGTCAAAGCAGTTGTATTCCGCAGATCAAAATGCAACCCAGCTTTTGGTTCTGTTCTACCCTGAAGTATTACCCACTTTATGTCAGGAGCGTCATGAGATTTGCACCTTCTCTTATGAATTCTTGACGCAGTGATACTTCTTGCCATCATTGTTCATTCCTCGGTTCCCATGTTATTGTAACCGGAATGCCGGCAAGTGAGTCGTGATGTGTGAAATCAATACTCCTAGCAACTCCGTTGCTTAGTAGTTAATGGACAATAATTTCTTTCCTAGCGTGTTGGTTATTGAATCATCATCCTAAGATTGATCGTGCTACCTAGTCCACTTTTCCTCGTGCACTCTTCGATCAATGAGTTAGGATTGGGTTAGTCCCTCGCTCTTTTGATCATATCATCTTGCCCTAAAAAGCAAGATTGTTCTCGAGCTTAGTAACATATCGGTGGTTCGTGATTTTCTGAATATCTTCTCGAAAGTATTACCAGGTTGTTCCCTGATCGCTATGTTGAGTTCGTGATCATGTTGGTTTTTCTATAAACCACCCCTTCTCCAAGAATCTGTGTTGGATACCCCTGAGCTGGTTGGTTAAGCTAAACAACAACTTGGAGAGTTGGAAGATAAAGCTTGTCTAACTTAGTTCATGTTAAGGGATATCTTTTTGTGTGTGTGTGTGTGATGAAGAAAGATGATATCTCCATCGATTGGTCCTCGTGATTAGTTGTTGGATCTATTGCCTTGTCAAAACTTTGACTTGAGTATGGGCTATCGTCAAGTCAAATCAGAACCAACGATGTTCGTAATGTTGCCTTACTCGTGGTTGATCCCTCGAGCATACACCATTACATATTTTGGGCTGACCAATGCTATCACCGTGTTCACATGATGGTGGAAGTCCAGTGATATGGAAATTCCGATGAGTTGTTGTTGAGCCCATCAGCAGCATTTTGTCTCCTCCATGATTTGTGTTGAACATCTAGCTAGTGTTGAAAACTTGTGTAAGCATTTTCTTCATGCCCCGTTCATGTAGAATATGTTTGGATGAAAGTAGTGACCTCCTCTAAGTTCACGTGCAAACGATGCAAGTTGCCGCTGTGAGTTCGAGAAAGGTTGTTTTTGTTTCCTCTGGTACCATCCCAAGTCAGTCATGCATGTGCGAAGTATGCTATGGTTTGACAGGCTCGCTACCTCCATTCCATTTGTATTCCCTATCACACCAAGCCACTAGTTGATTTGTTCAGGGAAAAGAAGTTTCTTCATAAGAGCTAATCATATGACTTATGCAAGGACTTCGATATCCTTGATGATGGTTCCCAACTAGGACTCGGCAGTGTTTCATTGTAAGACTACTATGTGATCATGCTTGTCTGGGACAACATGTTTGCATGTGTTTAGCAGAACCAGCTCATGTTTTGGAGCTTACTACCATAGTCCATTTCCTGAGAATCTCGCAATGTCATCTCGTCGATTTGTGTTGCAAACTTTCATTTTCTTTCCAGACTCGATGAGTCTGGAATATCCTGACACCAACCAGATCTGAATCTCAGGCAAATGTGATGGTTGGGACGTTTTCCCAAGAGCTATAATATTGATCTCTCTGTAACCCGGTAAAGTGGATGTCGTGACCAACACACCCAGCCGGAAGACCTATTATTGTAGTATCTTGATTGAGTAAGTTGGCCACCTCCCCATAAGGATCTTGTAGAATTTATTCCAATAGTAGTTCCTTATGGATTTTTGTGTTTCCGAAGTCCGACCTGCTACTTGATGTTCTAGATACCAAACCATTTCAAAGAATGGTTAGGCTAGCACATTAAGGAGAGCATTAGAAGCGGAGCGCTAAATGTCTCTCGGTCGATCATCCAGATTTTGATCCTTGGCCTCGCTAAGGTGAAACATGAGAAAGTGTTATCTTCATTTGCACCCGCATTGTCCATCACTATTCATCATGGCAGTAAGATGTGTTGCCAGGATCCTCGGCACGGATGTTGGTAAGACCTTGATGAGTATGGAAATGCTCAAGTTCTTGAGAGCACGCTCAGGCACTAGGTTCTGATGTTGTCGTTAACTGGAATGTGCCTACGTTCTCTCAGTTGTTCGATAGCCATCCAATTGGTGGAATCACCTTTGCCGGTGAACCTTCTCCCCAGTTACTAGAATCATTCCCAACATTTGCATTTTGTTCCCAGTTTACACCTCAGTAGTTGTTGTTCAGGATCATCTTCAAAAATGAACTTACCATGGGTCTCATCCATTTCCGATGATAAGCAAAAATCATCCATTTCGTTGTCTTCAACAAGATAGTCCGCATCATCCATCCTAGTCGGAGTATGCCATTCTTTTGAACCCCTTCCAACGATCGATTGTGATTACCTCAGGCTGGTATAGAGAGTTTCAATGATCTTTGTATGAAAAGTAATTCTTTTTGCCACTTAAGGGAAATGCTCTACGAGTCATTTTTCCCTAAGGTGCCCCATTATGGAATCATGGCAATTATCTCCTCGCTACTTTGAAACCATGCACCATCCTACTCCAGCGTGGAATTGTTGCCTACCAATTTGAACCCCTGTCATCTATTACCTTCCATCTCTCTCGATGTGTGTTTAGTGTCTCAGCTCAAGAGATGTTCCAATGTCTCACTCCATGAGTTGATCTTAAGTTGATCGATCTTTGAGAAGATCGTTTTCTGTAGAGTTTCCTTCCCTCTTCATCGTGTTGGATGAAGATCTCAAAGACAAAGACGTCAAGAGAAATGTGATGCAATATATCGGTATCTTCGAGAAGGACAGTTCGATCGAGAAGACTGTGATAGTTTTGTGACCACCCTGTCTTCTTACTCCACTTCCTGAATCTCGGGACGAGATTCTTGTTTTAGTGGGGGTGAGTTGTCACATCCCAAGTTCTAGTAATGCCTAGTGCTAACATATGGTGTTGCATCATGTCTACTTTACTCAGAAAAATTGAAATGGGGATGACAAGCCCTAGCACTAAATGAAATGCAATTAGGATCAAAATAAAAATATTTTCAATGAACCCAGAATGCCCTTTAGAAAAGTTCATTATTTTTGAAAAGGTGAAAACCTCTGCCAAAAATGATGCACATACTTTTAGGCCATTCTGGATTTTTGAATAACCCATATTGTATTTGAATTGGGGCCTTTAAATACTATTAATATTTTTAAATGCTCCAATAATTCTGAAAATAGTTAAGGGCATCTGCAATAATTCATTTAATGGCCACAATTATTTTCAGGATTTATTAAAATGGGTTGGGTTATAAACTAAATCAAAACAAAATAACATAAATAGAAAACAGAAACAGAATTAGAAAGAGAGGAACCTACCTGGCAAAGCCCACCTGGCCTGTTACTGTACTGGCCCAGCTCCTCCAGCCGGCCTAGCCCAGCTGGCCAGTGCCAGTCATCGTCAACCTCTGCCAGTAGGCAGAGGCGAAGGCGAGCACGGCGCGCGCTGAGGCCGCCACCTCCTCCGTGCCTGCCTCGCGCCCCTGAGGCTCTCTTCCAGCGCCACAGAGACGGCCACGCACCCCCAGGCCCTCTCACTCCTCCCCCCCCCGTGCTCCTAGCATCTTCAGGAGCTCAGTGAGCCCCTTAGCTAGCCCTCCCATCCTCTGTGGCCTCGCCCCGCTTGAACCCATAGCTCCGGCCGCCGCCTCGCTCGTCGCCGGTGCCTCTGCAGGCCACCCCAGCTCCGACCGCCTCCACCATTGGATGCGCGCGAGTGTCAGCGTCCCGTAGCTGCAAACCACGCTCAAAACCATCACCTGTAGCTCAATCTCGAGCAGACTCCGCCACGGCTTGAGGTCGCCGCCGGCCAAACTCCGGCATGCCGACGTGGCGGCGTAATTAGTGCTAATATTCGTTAATTACCCATCCTAACAGACACTGACATGTGGGTCCCCGAGCCTAATTAGGTTAGTCTAAATATCCTGCTTAAATTGGTGCTAATCCTGCGGACCCCACTTGTCAGCTTGACTTTGACTTAGTCAATGTTGACCGGGCCCACCTGTCGGCGACCTAACTAGCCCAGGGTCACTGACCAATGGGTCCCGCAGGTCAGGTTTGACCTGGACCCGTCCTGTTGACTGGATGACGTCATAGTGACGCAGTGATGAGGTCATAAATGCTTTTCTGGATTTTAAATAAATCAGAAATGATTTATTTAATTCAGAAAATGTCCAAAACTTCAAAAAATCATAGAAAATAATCTATAACTCAGAATGAAATAATTTATATATGAAAAATTATCAGAAAAATTCAAGGAATCTGTTTATGGCATTTTCATGCATGTTAGAACAATTTAAGGCCACTGTTTAGGACAAATCCAATAAAGGGCATTTAAATAATCATATATGGAGTTGGAATTTGAATCTTGTATTCAAACCAACTTCATTTAATTGTGTTGCTAGTTGCATTAGCTCAATCAACAACATATTGCCATGTCATTATCATGCATCATGTTGTGCATTGCATTGATTGTGTTCCTTCTCTATTGCCGGTGGTTGTCCCCTCTCGATAGACGTTGTACCGATGCTGTGATCATTGACACTGATGAAGACCCAATGATATCTTCAGAAGTGCCAGGCAAGCAAAACACCCTTGTTCATTTCGATACAATCCCACTCTCTCGCTCCTGCTCTCTTTTACTGCATTAGGACAACAACGATTCAACTGTTACATGTCGCGGTAGTTGAACCCCTTTCCTCTGCTTGACCTGTCATTGCCACAGTAAATAGATGAAACCCACTAGCATGAGTAGGAGTTGTTTGAGCCCTGATGTGCCTACTCATTCATGTTTGTTTGTCATGCCCGCTACTGCTTAGAGTTGAGTCAGGTCTGATTCATCGGGAATGAATCGGAGGTGTGTGAACATGTCCTATTGTTGAGAGCTAAATGTGTGAACACGATTTGGTAAAGGTAGCGGTGAGAGGCCATGTAGGAGTACATGGTGGGTTGTCTCATTGGAGCCGTCCTTAGGAACTGAGTTCTGTGTTTGTGATCCATGAAACAGTTACTACCACACATTGGGCCCGAAACCAATGGACCCTCTCGGCTTCTTAATCACCCTAGTACTCTGTCCAGGAGTTGCAACTAGTTTCCGGTGTTTGTAGGTTATGTGTTGGCGGCCGTGCGTAGCACTGACCCCAGGGGTGGGCTATGTTGCGGTAGATACACCATGGCCGGGCATGCCGGGCGCCCGTTTGGTGTCTCCGAACCCTGTACACATCGTTCGGGGCCGTATGTGGAAACCTCGGCCGGACTCCCTGCGGATGGAACCTGGATAGGCGATAAACCTGGACTGGAGACTTGAGTGTTTAGGTAGGCCGTGGCTGACACCCTCGTTGGGATTCCGCTTGAAGGTTGCCGAGTACATGTCGTGTAAACGACGGTAAGTGGTGGGAGCGTGTGTGAAGAAGTACACCCCTGCAGGGTTAACATCATCTATTCGAATAGCCGTGTCTGTGGTAATGGACTTCTGGGTTGCCTATAACAGTTCATAGACAAGTGAAAGTGGATACTCTAAAACTCGCAAGATAAGTGTGAGTGCTATGGATGGCCTTCTCGTAGGGAGACGGGAGTGGATCCATAGTGGTGTATTGAATGGTGAATATGTGGACTCGTGTGCGCCACCTCAAAAGAGTTACTTGCAGTCGTAGTTCAGGTTAGCCACTGAGTCAAAGCTGGCTTGCTGCAGTTGAACTCCACCACCCTCTTTGTTGATACCGATGCATATGTGGTTAGTTCTGATGTAAGTCTTGCTGGGTACATTTGTACTCACGTTTGCTTAATTTATGTTTTGCAGAGAGACTTCAGTCCCGCTAGTAGTTCCGCTTGGACTTCGACGTTTAGCTTGATACCTCAGCTACGATCTTGTGCTCTCGGCAGGATCTGGTAGATAGTCAGGCTTCTCAGCCTTCTTCATTTGTAGTTGTCTGTACTCAGACAAGTTAAGCTTCCGCATGTGCTTGTTGCTTGTATGCTCTGTATGTTGGGTCATAAGACCCATGTTTGTCATATCTCGCTCCTCGGAGCCTAATGAATAAATACTTTGAGTCGTAGAGTTATGTTGTGATGCCATGTTGTATTTACACATACCGAGCATATTGTGTGTATGATTGAAATGCCTGGTATGTGTGGGATCCGATAATCTAGTTGTTTATCCTTGGTAGCCTCTCTTATGGGGAAATGTAGTCTAGTGCTTCCTTGAGCCATAGTAGTCCGCTACAGCCCGGTTCACCGGAGTCCTGCTAGCCCAGCACTACTGCTCAGGACACTTGACTGTCCGGCATGTGTTTCACTTCGTTCCTGTGTCTGTCCCTTCGGGGAAATGTCACGCGGTGACATCCGGAGTCCTGTTAGCCCAGTGCTACAGCCCGGATTCACACGCTGCTGACCGACATGCTCGATGTGATTCATGTATGCCTGTCCCCATAGGTTAGTGCCGCTTTGGGTTCACGACTAGCCATGTCGGCCCGGGTTCTCTGTCATATGGATGCTAGTGATGCTATCATATACGTGAGCCAAAAGGCACAAACGGTCCTGGGCCATGGTAAGGCGACACCCGTGGGAATACCGTGCGTGAGGCCGCAAAGTGATATGAGGCGTTACCAGCTAGATCGATGTGACTTGGAATCGGGGTCCTGACAATAGCCCAATGCCACATAGTTTTATTCATCAAATCATGTGTGATGTAGTTGATAAAAGCAAACAGTTAACCAAGGCAGAGCGTGTGTGATAGTTACACCTTTCACACATGACCCTACACATAAAACTGTGTGGGATGTACATATGATGATACGAACGAAAACGTTTTCCCTGGATTGACTGTGTGGGATGTACATAAGAGGGAAACGTTTTCCCTGGATTGACTGTGTGGGATGTACATAAGAGCGGAAACGTTTTCCCTGGATTGACAGTGTGGGATGTACATAAGAACGGAAATGTATTCCTTGGATTGACTGTGTGTGATATACATACCTACGGAAATGTTTTTCTGGGATTCACCATGTGGGATGTACATACCTACGAAAATGATTGGGTTTCGATACCTCGCCCGATCGTACATGAGCTCATTTGGTGTCCCAGGAGGGCCTATCCCCGACGATTTCTAGGTCGTGTGGGAAGGTCCCCCCTATCGGTGTCAAAACCGGCAGATCTCGGGTAGGGGCTCCCAAACTGTGCGTCTAAGGATCGAAGGTAATAGGAGGCAGGGACACGATGTTTACCCAGGTTCGGGCCCTCTTAATTGAGGTAATAACCTACTTCCTGCTTGATTGACTTTGATGAGTATAGGGGTTACAAGAGTTGATCTACCTCAAGATCGTAATGGCTAAACCCTAGATGTCTAGCCTGTATGATTATGATCGCCTCTACGGACTAAACCCTTTGGTTTATATAGACACGGGAGGGGGCTAGGGTTGTACAGAGTCGGTTTACAGAGAAAGGAATCTTCATATCCGAAAGCTAAGCTTGCCTTCCATGCCAAGCAGAGTCCCATCCAGACACGGGGGAACACCTTCCATCTTGTATCTTCACGGCCAATGAGTCCGACCCACGTCACATAGCCCAGACGTCTGAGGACCCCCTAATCCAGGACTCCCTCAGTAGCCCCTGAACCAGGCTTCAATGATGATATGTCTGGTGTGCAGATTGTCTTCGGTATTGCAAGGCGGGTTCCTCCTCTGAATACTCCAAAGTAGCTGAACAAAAAGAAGTATATCCGGTTGTGTACAATCAGTTCCAACCCTGAACCACAAGGGTGAAACACTCACAGAAAATAAGCCACATCCACCGACAGCTTCTTCGGCGAGACATTATGTTCTGACTTTATCATTATTTTGAACCGTTTTGTGACCTCCTGCTCCGCACCTCGTGGCACGGCCTCTATCAACATGTCTTGTTAAAACAGATATCGTGTTCCCTTATTGCGGGATTCTCATCAATATGGGATTGTGAAATCTAACCGTGTCGTTCGCACGACCCCTTGGGAGTAGGCGAATTTTCAGGCCGGGGAGGAGGCACTTGACATTCACTACCTTTATAAAAGGATAAGGATCTATCCCTCTTCCCCACACCTTCCTCCCTTCCTGCTTCTACATCCTCGAGCTCCAGCGCCCCAATCCCAATCTTTCCCTTCACCCCACTTCTCCAGCCATGGCTGGATCCGATTCCTAGGGCAAGTGGATGGCCTCTTCCGTAATAGAGAAGGACATCAAGGATCTACGGGAGGCGAGGTACATGACGGTGGAGATTACACACATGCTTCCTACCCCAGGGCTGGTCATCCCTACCCCAAAGTCTGGTGAAAGGGTGGTATTTATCCCCCACTTCCTTCGAGGACTCGGGTTTTCCCTCCATCCCTTCGTTGGAGGTCTCATGTTTTACTATGGGATGGATTTCCACGATTTTCCCCAGAATTCCTTACTTCACATCCCGGCGTTCATTGTCGTGTGCGAGGCATTCCTTCGCGTTCCCCCACACTTCGGCCTGTGGCTCAAGGTCTTCAATGTGAAGCCAAAGGTGGTCGACGGTCAACACGCCGAGTGTGGCGGCACTATGGTGAGCAAGCTCCGCCATGTTACTTGGCCCAAAGGGAAATTTGTGGACACAGTAAAGGTATGGTAGCAGGAGTGGTTCTAAATCACCGAACCCCGCATCACCAAGTGGGCGGCTGCTCCTGCTTTCAGATCCGGTCCCCCGCAGCGGCTTGCTTCTTGGACCAACAAAGGTCTAGACTAGGGATCCTCTAATGAGGTGTTGATGCTGCAAAAATGCATCACGAGTATGATAAAAAAGGACATCACCCTGGCCAACGTGGTCTAGGTGATGCTTATCCGCCGAGCTCTCCCCTGCCAATGACGACCTCTCAACATGTGGGAGTTTAATCCGGAAGGGCCACGGACCCTGAAGTGATTCTTTGGCATGACGAACAAAGGGATCTGGAAGTTGGTCTTCAAGAATCAGAAGACGTGGCCATGGACGTCTGACGACACCAGACTCGACTACGAAAATCCGGCATCCCCAGTAAGTGTTAAATTTCCGAACATTACCTAGTTCGTCAATCTTTAGGGAGGGTTACTAAAAATTCCGCCTCTTAAATGGGGCTGGATAAAGAAAGCGAAGCAGATCAGATGTCTGGCTCCACTCCCTGAAGACTCAGCCGAATCTCTGTTAATGAGGATGCTGGTCCCGGTGCCCTACCAGGTGTCGGCAAAGAAAGACAAGAAGAAGGGCAAGGAGGCCGGTGATGGTCTCCACCATGAAGGTACTTCGGGCGCTACGTCCGGAGGGACCGAGGCTCTTTCCTCCCACGAGGAAGATGAAGACGAGGAGGAGGGGGAGGAGGAAGAAGAGATCCATGCCCTCAAAGGGATTAAGAGGGCGGCCTACACAGATCCGGAGGAGGGAGCGTCCAAGAGGGGAAGGATATCCTTTTAGGATGACTCGGATTCAGACGCCGAAGCAATCCCAAAGCACCGCCCCAGGAGCAAGCGTATTGCCGCATCATAAGTACATAAGGATGCTTCACATATTTTCAATACTTCGCGAGTTGAGAGAATAATGTCAAATTACGTGTTTCAGTCCGGCCCGCGATCTCCCTCAAGTATCATCGTCATCGGGGGATCTACTGCCGGAGATGATGGAGTGTGAGACACCACCACAAGCTTCCTTGCCCCCAAGGGCAGATGACATTGAGGTGTCATCCCGGAGGGCTTCTCCGGATGGCCGAGTGGTACAGGGGACCATCAACACGGCACCGGAGGGGAATGCCTTGGTTGTTGAGGGCATAGGAGGTGCGGCCCCGTGAAGACCAACGATGGGGGCCCTGGAGTTTGCCCCCCAGCCGAATACCGCTCTGGAGACAGATCCAGAGTTGGGTGAGCGGCCCTTTACTACGGTGACCTCCATGAACCCTGAAGTGCCGAACACCCTGATGGACGTACTTTAGAGTGTGTACATTTCAGAGGAGCACCGTACCTTGATCGGTATAGTGTTTGAGAAGATTCAGTCCGCAAAAGTGGGATAAATGAAGCCTTCACGAGCCTACTAATAGGCTTCGAGGTATGCGGTGTAATGTCTTTGGCCGCCTTCCATATGAACAAATACGCCTGCATATAGATAGTAGCCCCTGAGACTCTGGTGGCCCATGAAGAAGGGCGAACAGAGGATCTATAGATATCTGAGGGAAGTAACATACTTATTTAACTGGAAAAACAGGCTTCACTATTAGTGGCAACCGCCCAAGCCGCGGAGGTTTCCGAACTAAAGCAGAAACTGAAGCTGGCCGATGAGGACATTGTCCTAATTAACAAGTGGCTCGACAAAGCGCAAGGTATGCTTCGAACATCCCTTTTATGCCTATATTAATGTGCGAACAATAGGTTGAAATTCAAACACTGTTATTTTGCGTAATTGTTGATGGCGCTGCCAGGGTTGAGACCCTCAGGGGTGAACTTAACCGGGCCAAGGAACATGCTCGGGTGAGGAATACAGCCACTGATAAAGCGGCTGCGGAGTTGAAGGCCGAACAAGCCACCCAGCGCCAATGTGAGGAGCGGATATCTATCGTAGAGCAAGAACTCAAGGACACTGCCCACAAGTGCGAGACCCTCGAGAAGGAGAATAAAGCCAAGCAAACCGAACTTGACAAGGCCCTTCAAGAGGCAAAAGACGCTCGGTCTGATTCGAGAGCGGCTTGCGAGGAGATTCGGTAGGTCGGACAGATAGCGGCTGGTAAGCGCTTTCTTTTACAGACTACGTTTGGCGATCAGAGATATGCCTTGCTTAACCGACTGTGGAGTTCTCCAGATGCTTTCATGGATCTTCCGAAGAGTACCGCCGACGCTGTGCAATTCTACCAGACTGAGGAGGGATATGTGTCGGATGTGGGGTTCCGGCAAACCCTTAAGGTTCGAACACTTGGGTGCGCGCGAAGTCTTTCCCTCCTACCGATCTACGCCCTAGCTCACTATGATCCCGCGGACGAACTCGACGAACTCGCAACACAGAAAGACACAGGATTTATACTGGTTCAGGCCACCGTTGTGGTGTAACACCCTACTCCAGTGTGGTGGTGGTGGATTGCCTCTTGGGCTGATGATGAACAACACAAGGGGAAGAATAGCCTCCTGAGGTTGAGGTGTTCTTGTGCGTGGCTAACTTGTGTGGGTGAGAGAGTGATCTAAGATGCTGTCTCCTCGCCCCCTTTCAATGGTGTTGGCTAGCCCTACTTATAGAGACCCTGGTCCTCTTCCCAAATATTGAGCGGGAAGGGAGCCAACAATGGCGGGCTAATTTGAAGGGGGACAGCTAGTACAAGCTATCCTGACAAAAGGTGGTCTGCGCCTGCGAAAGGCTCTGGTGGTGACACCGGGCTCCACGATGACCTCTGTCTTGCCGTTCTTCTGGTCTTGGTCTTGTTGCACCAAAATGGAAACCTTTGTGTGATGCCTCGGTACTCGTCGCCTGCGCTAGTTTCCTTAACACCAAAGAGTAAACAAGGACACTGCGTGTGCTGGCACCCGCCTGGTGTCGATCATCATGGCTCACATCACGAGAGCCTCGTGAGGTTCGCCTCGCCTTGATATCTCCGCTCCTCGTGAGCCTGCCTGACTAGGCCGCTCCTGAGGAGGTCTCGTGTCGTCCTCCTCGCGAGGCTTGGCCCCTCGCGAGGGTCTTGGATGCCCTGTTGATGAAGATGGGTCGTACGACCTGCTGGCTTAGCCATGCAGTGGGCCGCAGGAAGGCAAGTCTGGGGACCCCCGTTCCCAGGACACCGACAGTAGCCCCCGGGCCCAAGGTGCGCTCGGGCTTGGCTTCGCGGTGAAGCCAAGGGACAAGCATGGAGCACCGCGGCCCCCCAAAGCCTGCAGCCTTGGTTGATGCGTGGCAGTTGATTGGACGTGGGCGTCTTCGCTTCCCCATGCTGCCTCGGTGACTGCACGACTTGATGAGTCCCTGCGACATGCAAGGGAAACCATCATTACCTGCGGTCGTGGGTGGTGCCGGTTGGCCTTCTCTTGCTATAAATGGGGTGAGGGGCGGAGCCCCCATCGCCCTTCTCTTCTTCGCTTGCTTCTTCTTCTTCGTCGCTCCACTTCTAGCACGAATGGCCCCTATCAGAAGGTTCTCCGCCGAAGAAAAGGGGAAAGCCCCCCGGGATGTCCTGGAGCAACTCCCGCCGAAGAAGAGTTCGATCCACCATCGTGAAGAAGCGGCGATGCAGGTGGTGGCGAGGCCTTGGTGTGAGCGGCCTCCTCCAGGGTATCCGCTACACCTGTACGCCCAAGCCGAGGGCTCGGGAGGGCGGGGCGACGAGTAGCGCCGCCGGCGCCGCGCTCGGGGTCGCCGCGCCACGGCGACGCGCGCCGTCGCCCCCGGAATCCATGCCGCGGACTCCTCGCATGAGCTGGTGCTGTGGGCACCGATGCCGCCAAGATCTTGGATCTGCTTCCCGCGGTTCTTCTCTGACGTGATGCCATCGAGGGGGCCTCTCGAGCTCTGGTTGCAGCACGCCGACGGCGGCGCTCCTGCGACTGGAGCGGAGATCGAAGCGGTCCCCTTTGGCAAGATCTTCATGACCCGCGGCTGGAGCGAGATCACGTGGGTCTGCCACGCGAGGGGCGCCCTCGCAATCCATCTTGAGTACGACGGCGTCTCCATGCTCTTCTTCAAGGTCTTCGACGCCGAGAGCCGCCGCCTAGAGTGCTCCTCCGGAGGGGAGCGCGAGGCTGATGCGTGCTCCACTCGCGACCACTCCAGCAGCAGCAACCCTTGGGAGTCCAGCAGCTCTCCTGAGCTCTACAAGACTCTGGAGACGAGCAACGACAGCTACGTGCCCCCGAGCTCTCGCCGTGCTCGGAGCAGTTACCGCGTCCGGCCGCCGCCGCCACTGATCTAGATGGGGTTGGCATCGGCCCCCCGTGGCCCACTGTTGATGATGGCGTCTGCCACAAGGGGGGTCTAGATAGGATCCTCTTCAGTTTTAGCTTTTGTTTCCTGCGAAGAATCATGAAGCGCCCCGTGGGGGCATGTAAGGGTCTGTAATGTCTTTTGTGCTTTTCTTCCCTGTTATGAAGATTTGATGAACACGCGTCCCGTTAAGGCTCGGTCCCCCCTTTCTTTCCTCACGATAGCTTGTTGCTCTACGCCGACAGGTCCCGGTCCCTAGGCAGGCTACAGCCGTCGCTAGTATGCTAGGTCGCATGCCGTGGTCAAGGCGAGGAGGTGTGCGGCCCGAGGTCCAGCAAGAGCCCCTGAGGCGCGATGCTCAGGAGGTCCCCCTTAGCGCTCAAGCGGCCATGGTTATGGAAGAAAGGGAGTTGACGTGGCCGCAACGGGATTGCGGCAAGGCGTGAGTGCCCATGAGACCCAGACATTTAGCCGGTCCGAGGGCGAGACTTATCTTGTGAACTTCATGACGATTCCTGACGTTGCGCTAGGGCTGCACGCCAACTTGTGCGGCATAGCCGGGCCGGCCCATACAAGTTTCCCTCCTCCCATGCTCTCCTTAGTGCTCTGCGTCCTCAGGTCCCGACCCTCGAGCGAGCTCAGCTGCCGCTGGTATGCCAGGCCATGATGCCGTGCTCAAGGCCAGGGGGTGAGGGTAGGAGAGCCAGTAAGAGTTCCTGAGTCGCGATGCTCAGGAGCCCCGCAAGTGAATTGCACGAGAGAAAAGGAGACTCGCGGTGCTGCCTGCTATCCTTCCCGCGGGGTCCCTGTGAACAGGCACAAGAAGAACAGGGTTTGCCATTACAGCCATCATCCTGCCGCTGGTTGGTCTGGATGAAATGAAGGCACCGAGGGCCTGGTGAGGTGACGTGTGCGGGGCGTGCCGTGAGCCAAATCTCGACCGCTCAGGTTTGCCGACGTCGCAGGGACGGCCCCATGCACCAGCGTCGTGCCTGTGAGGAGGCCTTGTGGGGGGCGATGATCGGGCAGATGATGACCGTAGGAAGGTAAAGTAGGGAAGGCAAATCATCTTGGGTAAATGCAGGAAGATACATGCCACAAGGTTCGACCCGAGCGGCTTGGGGATGATGCAGCCCGAGGGGCGCCCCCAGCAAGGTAAGCGGAAGACATAAGAAAATGGGATACGTGACGTAGGGACGGACCCACACGGCCTGGGAATGATGCAGCCCAAGGGGCGCTCCTATCTTAACGAGCTTGAAAGATGTCACCTGGTTCTCTAGACGAAATAGAGTTGGTGCAGCTGAAGGCGTGTGTCGAAGAAACGACTCCTCATGATCCACCGGAGCCCTGAGCCTCAGGAGGCTCTGGGGGCTCAGGAGGCTCCCTGAAGACCGTCTCCATTCCCTCCAGGACGACGCGGTACTTGGCCTCTTGAGCCGCCAGGTCACGCCGCATGGCGCGCTGATAGGCCGACGCCACGCTCGGCAAGCCGAGGGGCATGCAAATGTAGCTGTATGGCGGGCCTCCGCAATGGCCCACACATGAAGGCCAGAAGCGTCCCTGAGACGCGACCCTGTTGAGCCCTGGAATGTTGATGCAGACATGCAGCTCGGCACCCTCGCCTGGGTGGTGAGCCGCGCCCTGTGAGCGGCTATCGTCGTGCATGGCTCTTGCGTCTTACAGTTCCTATGTGGTCTTGGCGATGAACTCCTGAGTGGTGGGCACCCCTTGCCCGATGTTCTCCTGAGGAAAACATGCCGCGTAGCACACCTCCAAGTGGTGCCCAAGCGCCTCCCTCGTGGGGTGGGCAAGGTCTGAGGCCATCTTGAAGAGAGCCCCCGAGCCCTGCCCGAGGAGGGCGCCGGGCGCGCCTTCCTATGCGATGGAGGGAGGCGCCCCTGGGACGAACGCTAATCCTGACAAGGCTCTTGCCGCGACGCCATCCTCCTGAGGTCCTGCGTGGCGCAGCTTCTTCTTCTTGGGGATGGCCTCCGGAGGACCCTCACATCTGCTGCCGGGGTCGTCGATTGCTGCAGCTTGGAAGGCGTGCTCGACGGAGCACACCGCATCCCTCTCTTCACACGGGACCATGATGACCCCACCACTTTTAGGAATCTTGAGGATGTTGTATCCATGGTGGGTGACCGCCATGAACCTCGCCAGGGCCGGATACCCAAGGATGGCGTTGTACGGCAGGCGGATGTGCACGATTTCGAAGTCGATGAGCTCAGTGCGGTAGTTGTCGCGTGTGCCGAAGGTGACAGGTAGGCGGACCTGCCCTATCAGTGTGGTGGAGCCATTGGTTACTCCCGAGATAGGTTTGGTAGGCTGGAGCTGCTCATATGGCACTTGGAGGTTGTGAAAGTGTCAACGGACAGGACGTTGATTCCTGCACCGCCGTCGATGAGAGTCTTGGTAACCTGCACATTGCTGATGACTAGGGAACACAACATCGGGAGGGCGCCGGCGGTGGCCGCACACTTGAGCTGATCTACCGAGTCGAAAGTGATGGTGCACTGGGAACACTTGAGCGGGTGCACGGCCTCAAGCTTGGGGAGCGCTGCATTCACCGCGTGAGCGAATCGTTTGAAGATGCGCTGAGAGGCTGGGGCATGGGCGCCGCCCAAGATGCAGGCAATTGCACGCGACTCCTGGAAGCCCCCAGCCCCCTCATCCAGACGATGGTCGTCGTTCCTTCTTGGTGGCGGCAGTGGAGGAAGACTGGTGTTGCCTTGGGGGCGATCCTCACGAGGCTGGTCCCTCCAGGGCCTCTCGCGAGGATGGTCCTGTCAGTGGTCCTCACGAGGCCTGTCGTGCCATTCCTGGCGCGGGCCACGATCGTCCCAGCGTCCGCCTCCTCGTCCTCCTCTACGGCCATAGCACCGGTCGCCACGCTCGGGGCGTTGACCATAGCGTCCCTCACGTAGGGCTCAGAGCTCTTGGTAGTCGCTGGTGTCGTGGGTGTTTAGGTTGTGGAAGGCGCAGAGTGGTCGGCTGTTCTTGGATGACTCAGGCTGATCTCTGCCCTGTTTGGTGTCGGGCTCCGCGGCTAGCACTACCGCTTCCTTGCGCTTCACATCCTTGGCCTTGGATTTCTTCTCCTCTGTGCCTATGGCTGGCAGCTCAAGGAGGGCAAGGCGCCCCTCCTCAACTCTTGTGCACTTGGTTGCCAGGTTGAATAGCTCCTGAGACATGCAGAGCTCCTCGTGGATGGCGAGCTCTTCCTTCATCTTGACATCACGTACGCCGTCGGAGAACGCGGAGATGATGGCCTCATCCGTGACCTTGGGGATCCTGAGGCGGGTGTTGTTGAAGCGCTGGATGTACATGTGGAGGGTCTCCCCTGGTTGTTTCTTGATGCGGCGGAGATCGGTCGCGGCTGGCGGGCAGTCACGAGTGCCCTAGAAGTTGGTGACAAAGCGGTCGCGCATCTCATCCCAGGAGGAGATCGAGCCGTGCTGCAAGTTCAGGAGCCAGGTGTGGGCCCCATCCTTGAGAGCCATGGGAAACCAGTTCGCCATGAATTTCTCGTCGTCGTTGGCTGCTTCGATTCTTAGCTTGTAGACCTGCAGGAACTCTGCGGGGTCGGCGGTGCTGTCGTAGCGAGGATGCAGATCCGTCTTGAACTTGCCTGGCCAGGCGATGCTGCCGAGCTCGAGGGTGAAGGCGCGGCAGCCGGCCGTGATTACTGAGGCCCGTCTCGGAGGTGGAGCTTGGTCTTGTCCAGGTCCGTGCGGCGCCGCCACAAGCGGCGCACGGTCTTGACGATGCAGCGCAGGAAGCGCGGGTGCAGCTTCTCGCGGCCATGGGATTTCTTGGCAGCTTCTCTCTTCGCGCGCAGGCACCGGCCGTGGTGGATCGCATCGCGGGGCCGCACGCCTTTGTGCCAAGGCGCCGTCTTTGGGCTGGGGTGGTGGAGGCGCGCCTCGAGCCTCGTCGCCCGTTGTTGGCTGAGGGTGAGGCCCAGAGAGGGATGGCGCCAGGGAGCCCCCTGCAGCACGGACGAGCTTGGCGACGCGGTCGAGCCACTCCTCGTAGAGGTCATCGACTGAGCGGTAGCGCAGGAGCTCGTTTGCGGCGAGGAGTGCGGCCCGCGCCTCCAAGGGAGTGCGGTGTGCGTGAGACGAAGAACCGGCTGGGGCCAGCGATGGAGTGGCGGTGCGGCCGTCCTGCCGCACCGAAGGATGCAGCGAAGATGCTTGCTGCTCGTTCCCCACCGGGCCGGTGACAGCGTTGGCGGCGGGGGACGGAGAACGACGTGGTGGCCCGCCGATGGGAGCTGTCTAAGAAACATGGGCAGTGAGAGCAGCCCGACGCTCAGCTCGAGCGCGGCGAGCGTCCGCCATGGAGACGATGGAGCGACGGAGCGACAAACTGACGGAAGGAAAGCTATGACGCACCCCTACCCGGCGCGCCAAATGTCGGATGTGGGGCTATGGCAAACCCTTAAGGTTCGAACAGTGGGTGCGCATGAAGTATTTCCCTCCTACCGATCTACGCCCTAGCTCGCTAAGATCTCGCGGACGAACTCGACGAACTCGCAACACAGAAAGACACAGGATTTATACTGGTTCGGGTCACAGTTGTGCTACTCCAGTGTGGTGGTGGTGGTGGATTGCCCCTTGGGCTGATGATGAACAATACAAGGGGAAGAACAGCCTCCTGAAGTTGAGGTGTTCTTGTGCGTGTCTAACTTGTGTGGGTGAGAGAGTGATCTAAGATGCCATCTCCTCGCCCCTTTCTATGGTGGTGGCTAGCCCTACTTATAGAGGCCTTGGTCCTCTTCCCAAATATTGAGCGGAAAGGGAGCCAACAACGGCGGGCTAATTTGAAGGGGGACAACTAGTACAAGCTATCCTGACAAAAGGTGGTCTGCGCCTGCGAAAGGCGCTGGTGGAGACGCCGTCTTGGGCTCCACAATGACCTCCGTCTTGCCGTTCTTCTGTCTTGGTCTGGTTGCACCAAAATGGCAACCTTTGCCTGATGCCTCGGTACTCCTTGCTTGTGCTAGTTTCCTTAGCACCAAAGGGGAAATAAGGACATCGCGTGTGCTGGCGCCCACCTGGCGCCCGCCTGGTGTCGATCGTCATGGCTCTCGTCACGAGAGCCTCGTGTGGTTCACCTCGCCTTGATATCACCGCTCCTCATGAGCCTGCCTGACTAGGCCACTCCTGAGGAGGTCTTGTGTCGTCCTCCTCACGAGGCTTGGCCCTTGCGAGGGTCTTGGATGCCTTGTTGATGAAGATGGGTTGTACGGCCTGCTGGCTTAGCCATGCAGCGGCCACAGGCAGGCAAGTCTAGGGACCCCGTTCCCAGGACGCCGACAATATGCGATAGAGAAGCTATTCTGGACACAGTTCACGGCGCAGGAGCGCCCGGCGCTACTGAATGACCAAATGGAGCAATGGGCCGAGCTGCATAAGATATCCGGAGCTACCATGAAGGACGTTATAGTTTGGCTGTGGCCAACCGAACCCCTTCCAAGCAGCTATTTTGGCTTGGTGTGGTGACTTGTCGACGCGGTGCCGTGAATTGACGCGGTCAAGCGTTTAGTGTGCATAGAAGGTGCGCGGATGGCCTTCGCCCGCGTCAAGATGTACTGGGCGAAGATGAAGGCCGCCGATGTTGTAGTTAAGGGCCCACCTGGAGGCAAGGACCACCGTATGCTGGAGCGCTACTTAGATGACGTCCTAGAGGGCACCCGCTTGATAGAGGGTCAGTGCTCAAAGGACATTATGTTCGACTGAATGTACCTGAACTGCTTGGACATTTTCATTATGTATTAAGACTTTGCGATATATTTGTGTCTTTATCTGAAAGTTCTATCCTCCTGTGCGACCATTTTTGTATTCCTGAGAGTTTTCCAGTCGTCGGCTTCAGCCCCCACGTAGATACTATAGGGGTGTTCAGAATAGCACATGGTCAGACTTGATCCAACGTCTAGGTTCGTGAAGGAGGTGTCAATGCGGCGAACCAGGCAATCATACTATGAGGCTTTATCACTCTCACTTAGCCATAGGAGTTTGACGATGGGTCTACGAGATAGCCCCTAGTATGTACGTGGCTATCCTAATGCGGATGTGTTACATATGTGACCGGAAAGCAGTCCTTCGTGTAATACTAAAAAATCGCTAAGAGATTTTAATAAGTCGCCGAGTGGCTGACCAGCTCTCGCCGCATCATGATAGTCGGTTTTCGGATCTCTCTACGAAGGTGTTTAATCGGATGAACCAGAAACACAATCACAACAGTTCTCTCTTTACTACCCTAACCAATCGGATGGAACGTAAGGTAGCAAACACAGGAGCCGGGCAACCCAACTATTGACCAAAGACATGATTCGGAGCCGGTGCATATAGTGCCAAGGCCATTTTATAGAGGGTATCATAATTGATACGTCAATACGTAATCTTACAGAGGGTATCATAATCACCAAGGCCATTTTACATGACGGGGGTCTAAGGGGAAAGCTCTATATAGGTTCTTGAATAAAGTTTTGGTCTACAAAATCCTTTGGACCTTCCTGCCGCACGTCTGCGCCGCTTTCGCCTGAGAAAGAAAGATTCCTTGAGAGGAATGGTCTTCGACTATTTGTGCGAAACCGGGCTGGACGAGAGTCCGTCGGATGAATAGGTTTTGATTCACCTATGGTAAAAGAGAAGAAATAATTAACGGAAAGGGGAAAGCCATATAGGGTCGAACCGTACTATAGGCCTGCCCGTATTGTTCCTTTGGTGATGCCCAAGGATTTTTGAGTGCATAATTATGCACACACGGTACGGATTTCACGGATGTACATGGCGATCGACAGAGGTGAAACTGGTAATCCAGCTCTGGAATTGCCGAGCTGTAAGCATGCGGAATTGGCCGGTCTTGTGTAATAGAGTCTGGCGGCTTAATAGCCGATGAGGTGTGTGGCTTGACAGGGCTGCTTTGTACTCCGGTCGCGATGGCTGCGGTATGATCCTCAGTACGGAGGGAGCGTTCCATGTTTCCATGGATTGTAATAACGCCACATGGACTAGGCATCTTGAGCTTTAGATATGCATTGTACGGGACCGCATTGAAGCGAGCGAATGCGGTTCGTCCGAGCAGTGCGTGGTAGCCATTGCAGAAAGGGACGATGTCGAAGATCAAGTCTTCGCTTTGGGAGTTGTCCGGTGAACCAAAGACAACCTCCAATCTGATTGAGCCCATGCAGTGGGCCTCTACTCCAGGTATTACTCCTTTAAAGGTAGTTTTAGTGGGCTTGATTCTTGATGGATCAATGCCCATTTTGCGGGCAGTGTCATGGTAAAGTAGGTTGGGACTACTTCCGCCGTCCATGAGGACTCGCGTGAGGTGGAATCCGTTGATGATTGGATCTAGGACCAGAGCTGCCGAACCTCCATGACAGATACTGGTTGGGTGGTCCTTTCGATCGAAGGTGATCGGGCAAGCCGACCATGGGTTGAATTTTGGGCCGACCGGTGATGACCCACAAGTATAGGGGATCTATCGTAGTCCTTTCAATAATTAAGAGTCTCGAACCCAACGAGGAGCAGAAGGAAATGACAAGCAGTTTTCAGTAAGGTATTCTCTGCAAGCACTGGAATTATCGGTAACAGATAGTTTTGTGATAAGGTAATTGGTAACGGGTAACAAGTAATAAAAGTAAATAAGGTGCAGCAAGATGGCCCAATCCTTTCTGTAGCAAAGGACAAGCCTGGACAAACTCTTATATAAAGGAAAGCGCTCCCGAGGACACATGTGAATTATTGTCAAGCTAGTTTTCATCACGCTCATTTGATTCACGTTTGGTACTTTGATAATTTGATATGTGGGTGGACCGGTGCTTGGTTACTGCCCTTTCTTGGACAAGCATCCCACTTATGATTAACCCCTCTTGCAAGTATCCACAACTACAAAAGAAGTATTAAGGTAAACCTAACCATAGCATGAAACATATGGATCCAAATCAGCCCCTTACGAAGCAACGCATAAACTAGGGTTTAAGCTTTTGTCACTCTAGCAACCCATAATCTACTTATTACTTCCTAATGCCTTCACCTAGGACCAAACAATGGTGACGTGTCATGTAGTCGACGTTCACATGACACCACTAGAGGAAAGACAACATACATCTCATCAAAGTATTGAACGAATACCAAATTCACATGACTACTTATAGCAAGACTTCTCCCGTGTCCTCAGGAACAAATGTAACTACTCACAAATCATATTCATGTTCATTGCCAGAGGGGTATTAATATGCATAAAGGATCTGAACATATGATCTTCCACCAAATAAACCAACTACCATCAACTACAAGGAGTAATCAACACTACTAGCAACCCACATGTACCAATCAGAGGTTTTGGGACAAAGATTGGATACAAGAGATGAACTAGGGTTTGAGATTAGATGGTGCTGGTGAAGATGTTAATGGAGATTGACCCCCTCCCAATGAGAGGATCGATGGTGATGACGATGGTGATGATTTCCCCCTCCCGAAGGGATGTTTCCCCGGCAGAACAGCTCCGCCCGAGCCCTAGATTGGTTCGGCCAAGGTTCTGCCTCGTGGCCGCAGTGTTTCGTCCTGAAAGCTTGCTTATGATTTTTCCAAGGAAAAATACTCCATATAGCCAAAGATGGGAATCGGAGGCCTGCTAGGGGGCCCACGAGATAGGGGGGCGCGCCCCACCCTCGTGGATGGTGGGTGGCCCCCCTCCGGTGCTTTCTTCGCCCAATATTTTTTATATAATCCAAAACTGACTTCCGTGGAGTTTTAGGACTTTTGGAGTTGTGCAGAATAGTTCTCTAATATTTGCTCCTTTTCCAGCCCAGAATTCCAGTTGTGCAGAATAAGAGAGAATAGGCATAAGTGTTGTGACATAATGTGTAATAACTTCCCATAATGCAATAAATATTGATATAGAAGCATGATGCAAAATGGACGTATCAACTCCCCAAGCTTAGACCTCGCTTGTCCTCAAGCAGAAGCCGATATCGAAAAATATGTCCACATGTTTAGAGATAGAGGTGTCGATAAAATAAAATATGGACATGAGGGCATCATGATCATTCTTAGAACAATGACATATATATATACATATATATATATATATATATTGTCATATGATTTCTTATGCTAAAGTAACAATCTATTCACAATTTCAAGTATGAATCATAAACTTCACTGAAAACTAACAAACTATAATATTAGTCATTGAAGCAATTGCAATTTATCATAACATTGGAAAGAGTCAATATAAGAGCTTTTCAACAAGTCCACATACTCAACTATCATTTAGTCTTTCACAATTGCTAACACTCACGCAATACTTATGGGTATGAAGCTTTAATTGGACACAAAGAAAGATAGGGGCTTATAGTTTTGCCTCCCAACCTTTTACCTCAAGAGTAATGTCAACAATAATGGTTTATGAAAACCCACATCCAATTAGCTATATATATCAGGATCTTTCCAACACATAGTGCTTGCCAAAGGATAAAATGTAAAAAGGAAAGGTGAAGATCACCATGACTCTTGTATAGAGTATAAGACAAAAATAAAAGATAGGCCCTTCACAGAGGGAAGCAGAGGTTGTCATATGTTTTTATGGTTGGATGCACGAAATCTTAATGCAAAATAACGTAACTTTATATTTCCACTTGTGATATGGACCTTCGTTATGAAGTCCGTCGCTTTTATTTCTTCCACATCACAAGATCGTATAAAGCTTATTTTCTCCACACTAATAAATCTTACATATTTAGTGAGCAATTTTTATTACTTGCAACAATGACAACTTACTTGAAGGATCTTACTCAATCCGTAGGTAGATATGGTGGACTCTCACGGCAAAACTGGGTTTAAGGATATTTGGAAGCACAAGTAGTATCTCTACTTGGTGCAAGGAATTTGGCTAGCATGAGGGGGAAAGGCAAACTCAACATGATGGATGATCCATGATAATACAATTTATTTTAGATGTAAGAAAACATAACCCATTACGTTGTCTTCCTTGTCCAGCATCAACTTTTTAGCATGTCATTTTTTAATGAGTGCTCACAATCATAAAAGATGTCCAAGATAGTATATTTATATGTGAAAACTTATCTTTCTTTATTACTTCCTATAAATTGCAACGATGACCAAAACTATGTTTGTCAACTCTCAACAACTTTTATTCATCATACTCTTTATATGTGAAGTCATTACTCTCCATAAGATCAATATGATCTTTTTATTTCTTTTTATTCTTTCTCTTTTTTACTCAAGATCATAGCAAGATAGCAAAGCCCTTGACTCAACACTAATCTTTATTATATATAGCTCATAGACTCGATTACATAGAAGGATCATAAAGCAAAACTCAAAACTAGATCATGCTAAAACTTTATTCTACTAGATCAAGATATTACCAAAAGTATCGAACTAAGAAAAATGGTAAAGATAGAAGTGTGATGGTGATACGATACCGGGGCACTCCCCCAAGCTTGGAAGTTGCCAAGGGGAGTACCCATACCCATGTATTTATGCCTCTTTCCTCAGAGGTGGTGATGTGATATTCTTGGCGATGATGCCCCTCGGGATATGATTCTCTTCCTCGAGCTTATTAACTTGTTGCTTGAGGTCCATTATTTCCTTATGGAGCTTGACCGTGACCGCTAAATCTCCTTTCACCCAAGGATGTTGCATAGATGCGGGAGAACAACTAATGCTCTTTTTCATATTTTCGTAAGAAAGAAATCTAACATTGGAAGGGATGACTGAGTTTGGAATAGCTGAGCTCTGTAGTTCCCCCATCATGAATCCGGCTCGGAAACGAGAAGTAACTTCTTGATCCTCTTCCATGGCATCTATCCTTTTCAAGTCGGCCTCCATCCCTTCCTCCGTTGATGGCCCAAAGTGGTCAGCATCATTGTTTGCGCCTGGTCCCGGTGTCGGATGAGACACCCGACTCTCCCCGACTGACTCTTGAGAAGACATCTTGATCTAAATCTGTAGCAGAATAGCTTGAAACAAAAACAGAGAATATTTGCATGGCACGGCGGTCAAAACCTTCGAGAGATTATATAATGAATTTTTACCGACCAAAAGAAGTATCGTGCAAGAAATCGGAGTCCGGAGGACACACAAGGTGCCCATGAGGTAGGGGGCGCCCACCACCCTCGTGGACGCCTCGTGTCCTTTCTGGACTGCTTCTTATTTTCCTATTTTGTTAAATATTCCAAAATGGAGAAAATTTGCTATTAGAACTGTTTTGGAGTTGGTTTACTTACCGCACCATATACCTCTTCGTTTTTAGAGGCTGAAACATTTTCGAAGGTGTCCCTTATATACTTCTCCCAGGTTACGGTTTCAGTAACATTAGTTTCAACATTTATGGGATTACCTGAGATATAATGTTTGATTTATTTGACCTTTCACCACCCTCGGATTTGTGCCTTCGAAGTTGTTGATTTTTATGGCATCGGAATGATAGACCTCCTCGATAACGTAAGGACCTTCCCATTTAGAGATGATTTTTCCTACAAAAAATCTTAAAATGAGAGTTGTATAACAATACATAATCACCTACATTAAACTCACATTTTTGTATCCTTTTGACGTGCCATCTTTTAACTTTTTCTTTAAACAGTTTGGCATTCTCATAGGCCTGGGTTCTCCATTCATCAAGTGACCTAATGTCAAATAGTCTCTTCACCGGCAAGTTTGAAATCATAATTGATCTCTTTAATGGCCCAATATGCCTTATGTTCTAGTTCGAGAGGTAAGTGACATGCTTTTCCATAAACCATTTTATATGGAGACATACCCATAGGATTTTTATATGCAGATCTATTAAAAGTCTTTTGCAAAATTAATTGAAGCTCTCTATTACTCAGTTCTACTTGACCACTAGACTGTGGATGATATGGAGATGCAATTCTATGATTAACATCATACTTAGCAAGCATTTTATGAAAAGCACCATGAATAAAATGTGAACCACCATCAGTCATTAAGTATCTAGGGACTCCAAACCTCAAAAAAATAACTTCTTTAAGCATCTCAATAGAGGTGTTATGATCAGAACTACTAGTTGGAATAGCTTCTACCCACTTAGTAACGTAATCAACAACAACTAAAATATGTGTATACCCATTAGAGGAAAGAAACGGTCCCATATAATCAAATCCCCAAACATCAAATGGTTCAATAACAAGTGAATAATTCATAGGCATTTCTTGATGTCTGCTAATGTTACCAATTCTTTGACATTCATCACAAGACAAGACAAACTTACGAGCATCCTTTAGGAGAGTAGGCCAATAAAAACCGGATTGCAATACCTTATGTGCAGTTCTATCTCCAGCATGGTGTCCTCCATAAGCCTCGGAGTGACACTTGCGTAAGATCTGTTCCTGTTCATGCTCAGGTACACAACGTCTAATAACACCATCTACTCCATCTTTATAAAGGTGTGGGTCATCCTAGAAGTAATGTCTTAAATCATAGAAAAACTTTTTCTTTTCCTCGTATGTGAAACTAGGTGGTATAAATTTAGTAACAATGTAATTAGCATAGTCAGCATAACATGGAGGAGTACAAGAAGCATTTATGACAGCTAATTGTTCACTAGGAAAGCTATCATCAATAGGTAGTGGGTTATCAAGAACATTCTCTAACCTAGACAAGTTGTCTGCAATGGGGTTCTCAGCTCCCTTTCTATCAATAATATGCAAATCAAATTCTTGTAGTAGGAGAACCCATCTAATAAGTCTAGGTTTAGCATCTTTATTTTCCATAAGATATTTAATAGCAAGATAATCAGTGTGAACAGTTACTTCAGAATCAACAATATAAGGTCTGAACTTATCACAAGCAAACACAACTAAAAATTCATTTTCAGTAGTTGCATAATTTCTCTGGGAACTGTCTCGAGTTTTACTAGCATATTGGATAACATTTAATTGCTTATAAACTCTTTGTCCTAACACATCAACTACAACATAATAACTAGCATCACACATGATTTCAAAGGGTAAATTCCAATCAGGAGGCTGAACAATAGGTGCAGAAATCAAAGCTTTCTTAAGTATTTCAAATGCTTCTACACAATCATCATCAAAGACAAAAGGAACATCTTTATGTAAGAGATTAGTCAGAGGCCTGGAAATTTTTGAGAAGTCTTTAATGAACCTCCTATAAAAACCGGCATGACCAAGGAAACTTCTTACACCTTTAATGTTCTTTGGACATGGCATCATTTCAATACCATCAACTTTAGCTTTATCAACTTCAATACCTCTTTCAGAAATTTTATGCCCCAAGTCAATACCTTCATTAACCATAAAGTGGCACTTCTCCCAATTCTAGACAAGATTGGTTTCTTCACATCTCTGCACAACTCGATCAAGATTGATTAAGCAATCATCAAAAGAAGGTCCATATACAGAAAAATCATCCATGAATACCTCAACAATCTTTATAGAAAAGTTAGAGAATATCACAGTTATACATCTTTGAAAGGTAGTAGGTGCATTCCATAAACCAAAAGGCATACGTCTATAAGCAAAGGTACCGAAAGGACAAGTAAAGGTGGTCTTTTCTTGATCCTCTTTCGACACAGGTATTTGAGAGAAACCAGAATAACCATCTAAAAAGAAAAAATGTGTATGTTTAGATAATCTTCACCTTAGGTGGTCGGTCTTGAAAACTTGTTCAAAAAATTTCCCCTCTTCGATCTTGAGGATTGCCGAGCTAAATGCGAAGATTTCACACGTCGGACATCTAAGAAACCCTTTAAGTCTTCGGCTTTTATCAATGCCTTGTTATTTTTTACGCCACACCTCGGGTTAGAAGTGTCTCCCGTGCAACGGTATCCTGTTGCGTCCAAGCTCCAACGTCGGACTACAACCGAGGTGTTGGGGATATGACTATCAGGTATGACCCGCCCAGTAAGGGCCGGGTCATCCCTATGGTGGTTCATCTCAATGAAGCCCAAGAGCATATTAACAATGGTGGTTCATAGATAGGCTTAGTAGAAGGCCCAAACCCGAAGGTAGCTTAAGGCCCACTGATATAAACCGCCATGTACATAGACTTGTATTGTAAGGCATGTAAGAAAGGTCACCGAGCCAGATACATTGTATGAGCCGGTCGGGACTCTGTAGGCTGCAGGGCGCCAACCTGTGTATATAAGGGGACGACCCAGCGGTGGCTTAGGACAAGGAACAACAGATCGAGAGCCAGGTTAAGCGTATTTGCTCCCTGCTCATCGAAGCCCTAACAATACCACCTCCAACTGGATTAGGCTTTTACCTTCACTTCAAGGGGCCGAACCAGTATAAACTCCTCGTGTCCTTTGTCCTGATTAACCCCTTTAAGCTAACCTCATTGCGATGGCTCCACGACTAAGTCCTCACACTAGGACATCTGCCGTGACGATTCCACGACAGTTGGCGCCCACCGTGGGGCTATCGCACGATGGTTTCAAGTTCTTAGAGGGCAGCTTCGAAGGGATCAATGGATACGCCATGGGCTGGATGACCAAGAGTCGTTGTGGCAAGCTCTACATCGACGACGCAGGCTGGGGCCCCGAGGTCGGCTCAATTGAGTATGGGTACTGGGTTCCCTTCGGGGGAATTCATGTCTTCATCGGCAAGATCGGCAAACCGGGCCCTGAGTCGGACATCTGCACCGACATCATCGAGACGGCTCAGCGTGTGAGACCCGCCCGGGTTCGGCCCGCCATGAGTCGTACCTTCGTGGGGTTTATCCATGGAGCGGAACCTGAGGATAGATCAGCGTCTGGTGGTGAGACCGTCGTTTACTCTGATGGCGAGTCATCCACTAGTGAGACCGAGTCATTGTATCAACTGCAAGACGGTCGGCTTGGGGGATGTTCCGATGGCGATAGTATTCCGGACCCCTGCGAGCCGCCGAACTGGGTTGCAATCTTCATGGCCGGTACACAGCCCGTGCAACACTCATCCAAGGCAGCAGAGCTGATCTCCGGGTCAGCAGCGGCAACGACTGCCGGGGCAGGAAACCAGGTGCGCCCACCGGGTCAGGTCCTAATTGACCTACTGGATAAGCTGACAACATTGTTAACAGCAGTGGTTAACCCGATGGATCAGGATCAGCATAATGCGGCGGTCGCAAAATTGCGCAATGAGATAGCGCATGCCAAGGAGGAGCTAAGCACAGAAAACACTAGGATGACTGAGGAGCGGGCTGCTTTGGATTCTTAGGCGTAACGAATTCAGTCACGGTCTTACCGGCTCATGCTAGATTAGAATGCTGCAAACGAAGTCATGGGGAGGAGGCATCCGACTCGTCTACCCTCAGTTTATGAGGCAAGAAATCTATTTAACATGCCAGGAGCGGGAACCAGTAACCCGACAGTGGCAAACCGAGTCGAAGCGCCTGGGACGGGTACGTCGGTTCAGCCGCGCATGATGGACCCACCTCGTCAGAACAATAACCCACTGCAGCACGTGCCGACACCACCGGGTCATTACTCTAACCCTTTGGATAACATGATCACTGCGGCGTCACGATTGGCGGCTCTCCCTGTCGAAGGCGAGTCACCAATGGAGGTTGAAACACAAAGGGCTATAGAGCTCCTTCAGACAGCACTGGTTCAGTAACATGCTTATTCTTATAGCTGTGACATGATTCATTCTACCCCCCGCCCGAGCCGGAGTTACAGTAGGCATATTGATGAGCCGGCTGTGTCTAGCAGTGGGCGGAACCATAACCCGCCTCGTCGACATAACCCGATGGGCAGTGGCGTCGATGCTCAGTACGTAGTGGATCAAGGTAGAGCGCGTCGAGAGGCTGAGCTGGCGGCTCAGTATGCGGCTCGTCAACCTACTCCGGTTCATCCAACCACTTCTGTGGAGCCAGGGGTAACCTTCAGAAATTTGGGCATGCCATGCTTAGTACCAGATCTACGTAATGAGTGTTTGCCCAAGGATTTCAAGGGTCCTTGCAAGGTGCCTAACTATAGTGCCGATTTACCTCCTGAGGTGTGGATTGAGAGTTATGAGATGGCCATGGAATTTCTAGATGTCAGCGATGCTGCGTCTGCTAAATATTTCCCCCTAATGTCGGAGGGAACGGCCCGCACTTGGTTGAAGGGGCTCCCTGCCAATTCTATTGGGTCATGGGCCGAGTTAAAACCAGGTTTATCCAGAATTTCAAGGATACATGCAAGTAGCCCATGTCAATTGTGGATTTAGCCTCCTATGTCCAAGAAGAAGGTGAGTCGACAACCCATTGGGTGCGCCGGGTCTCAACAATCTTGCACTCGTCAGATTGCATCAATGCCGACACATCAGTATTGATGTTGGAAAACAATTGTCATTTCACGCCCCTAAAGCAGAAATTAGGGCGGCTCAAATGCCACTGCAATGACATGGGGACACTGATGGCAGCTCTAGTTAAGTATGCTGACTCTGATGGTACCAAGGACCCCGAGTCTGATGACGAAAAGCCGGGAAAGGGAAAGAAGAGCGGCAACACCAAGGGCCAGCAGCATAACCCGGTGAACCAGGGAGGCAACGGTAAGCGCAAAGATGATAATAGTTTCGACTTTGTGTCTAACACCAGTGCACATAATAATGATCAACATCGTAAGGGTAAACCGCCCCCACGGACCGGAGGATCCGGTTTCATTCTTGAACAGATGCTAAATCATCCTTACCCAAGACATGGTATGTGAGAAAGACCGTCCGGGCACCTCTAGAAGGATTGTTACATTATGAAGGAGTACAAGAATTCCAATCTTTTTGAAGACAGTCATGGGCCAGGTGGCGGTTCAGGATCCGGCTCTCACGGGCCGGGTTATGGTGGTGGTGGCTCTAACTCTAGATTCCAAGGAAATCAAGGTAATCACGGCAACCAGGGTGGTTACAATCAGCAGAGTAATCAGGGGAGTCTACAGCAGCAATAGTCTGGTTATCAGAGCAACCCGAAGCAGTTGAATAGTGGACAGTATCATGGCTTCACCACTAGCTTATGTAAGCGTGACCAGAAGCTTCATAAGAGGGCAGTCAATGCTGTTGAGCCGGCGGTTCCCTCGTTACTTGCAATGGTCTGAGCAGCCCATTGTGTAGAGTTGGGAATATTACCCGCCCCGGGTTGATAATCCGGGTCATTTGCCTTTAGTGGTCCCACCTCAGGTCGGAGTGTATAAGTTCACCAAGGTACTCATGGACGGAGGAAGCAACATCAATATCCTTTATTACGAAACTTTCCGTCGCATGGGGTTGACTGATAAAAATCTTAAGCCGTCAAACACTGTTTTCCATGGTGTGGTACCTGGTAAGTCGGCTTACCCAGTTGGTAAGATACCTCTGGAAGTTGTTTTTGGAGATGATCATGACTCTAGGTCGGAGACATTGACCTTTGAAGTGGTCAAGGTCCACAGCCCATATCACGCTCTTTTTGGACGGTCGGCTTATGCCAAGTTCATGGCGCGGCCTTGTTATGTGTATCTGCAGCTCAAAATATCGGGTTATAAGGGAACCATCACTGTGCATGGGAGCCGGAAGATAACCTTGGAGTGCGAGGAAGGAGACACTGCTTATGCTGAGTCTGTTTGTGTAACTGAAGAGCTGAAATTTTATAAGGATAATGTTGACCCGGCGGACATGACGTCTCTAAAGAAGCCAACCACAAAGCAGGATCCTTCACTCAAATTTAAGTCGGCCTATGACACTAAGATGGTTGATTTCGTTCCTGGCGATTCGTCGAAGCAGTTCAGTATCAGTGCCAATCTGGATCAGAAATAGGAAAGTGTGCTCATCGAGTTCATCCGTGAGAACTCGGATATCTTTGCATGGAAGCCTTCAGACATGCTGGGTGTACCGAGAGAACTCGCTGAGCACACTCTTAATATTGATCCAAAATTTAAGCCGGTTAAACAGTTTCTTTGCCAGTTTAATGAGGAGAGGCAGAAGACCATTGGAGAGGAAGTGGCTCGGCTTTTGGCAGCCGGGTTTATCGTTGAGGTTTTCCATCCTGAGTGGTTGGCTAACCCGGTGCTGGTACTTAAGAAGAACGACACTTGGCGTATGTGTGTGGACTACACGGACTTAAACAAGGCTTGTCTGGTTGATCATTTTGCTCTCCCTCGTATTGATCAGATCATGGATGCTATGGCGGGTTGTGAGCGTTTGAGTTTTTTGGATGCTTATTCTGGTTATCATCAGATCAAGATGGCAGTTAAGGACCAGGAGAAGAAGGCTTTCATAACTCCCTTTGGAGCCTTCTGCTATGTGTCTATGCGTTTTGGGCTCAAGAGTGCCCAGGCGACTTATCAGAGATGTGTGCAGAATTGCCTTCATGATCAAATTGGGTGCAATGTTCATGCTTATGTGGATGATATTGTGGTCAAATCCAGAGAGAAAGACACATTGATAGACGATTTGAATGAAACCTTTGATAATCTCCGGGTTTATCAAATGATGCTTAACCCAACCAAGTGTGTTTTTGATGTGTCAGCAGGAAAGCTCTTGGGCTTTTTGGTGTCTAACAGGGGCATTGAAGCTAACCCAGAGAAGATCAAAGCCATCACTTCTCTGGCTAAACCGGCGTCTGTCAATGATGTGCAACATCTGGCGGGTCGTATTGTGGCACTAAGCCAGTTCATAAGCCGATTGGGAGAGAAGGCCATCCCTCTGTATCAGATGATGAAAAAGACAGATAATTTTGTTTGGAGTGATGTGGCTAATGCAGCGTTTGAGGACTTGAAGAAGCAGTTGGCTGAGCGACCTATTCTGGTTGCTCCTGTTGATAAAGAGCCATTATTGTTGTACGTAGCAGCCAATGTCCGGGCTGTTAGCGTGGCTATTGTGGTAGAACGAAAGGAGGCAGGCAAGGAAAATCCGGTTCAAAGGCCGGTTTACTACATCAGCGAGGTGCTTATTGAGTCCAAGCAGAGATATCCACACTGGCAGAAACTCGTATATGGGGTGTTCATGGCCAGTCGGAAGCTTAAGAATATTTTCTGGGTCATCCCATCACTGTGGTTAGTTCTGCTCCTTTAGGGGACATTATTCAGAACAGAGAAGCCACAGGTCGGATAGCCAAGTGGGCCATTGATCTTGGTCCTCACGGTTTCAAATATACGCCCCGCACGACCATCAAGTGAAAAGCCAGATAACACGTATTGGACTATCCACTTTGATGGGTCCAGGAAATTGGAGGGCTCGGGGGCTGGAGTTGTGCTCGCTTCCCCTCGAGGTGATAAATTTTGTTATGTTCTCCGTTTGATGTTCCCTTGCACTAACAATGCAGTTGAATATGAGGCCTTGCTCCACGGTCTTCGGATGGCTAAGGAAATGAACTTAAGCCAGGTTAGGTGCTTTGGTGACTCAGATTTGGTGGCTCAACAAGTCTCTGGTACTTGGGATTCTAAGGATCCACTCATGGCGGCTTATCGATGAGAAGTGGATGTTATTGCTGGTCACTCCAAAGGTTATCAAGTTGAGCATGTTGATCGAAGAAAAAATGAAGCGGCTGATGCCTTAAGCCGGTTGGGTTCTCAATGTAAACCGGTGCCACCTAATGTATTTCTTGATGTTTTGCATAACCCGTCGGTCAAGTTACCTACAGAGGAGGACTTGGCTATTCCAGACCCAGAAGCTTAGTTCGTGGCAGCTATTCATGTAATTCCTGATTGCACAGTCCCTTATTTGGCTTATATGACCCGGGGCGTGTTACCTGTGGATGAAACCTTAGCCAGGAAGATAACCCGGTGGTCTATGTCAATGACAATTGTCAATGGAGAGCTGCATCACCGCAGTGTTACAGGAGCCTTTCGATGTTGTGTTTCTCTAGAAGAGAGCTGTGAGATCCTGCGTGTGATTCATGAAGGAAACTGTGGTCATCATGCCGGTTCAAAGTCTCTTGTGGCTAAAGCTTTTCGTCATGGGTTTTATTGGCTAACAGCTCATGCTGATGCTGAAGACCTGGTCAGTAGGTGTGATGGATGTCAGAAATTTTCACGACGAGCCCATGTGCCAGATCAAGAATTGAGGATGATTCCAATTACGTGGCCATTTGCAGTTTGGGGGCTTGATATGGTTGGACCTTTCAAAAGATCCAAGGATAAGAAGACCCACCTTTTGGTGGCGGTTGATAAGTTCACTAAGAGGGTCGAGGCAGAGCCAGTCAGTAAGTGTGATGTAGAAATGACGGTTCAATTCATGAAGCAGGTGATCTTCTGTCACATCCCTGGTCCTGTTATGCACTAGGCTAGACCTCATGTGAGCATCATGTTTTAATTCAAATGAAATTTGAATTGAGGGATTTTTAAAGCCTCAGAAACCTTCTAAAAATGATCAACATTAAAATCTTCTCAAAGAAGTCCAAGAAAATGTTCCTCTTAGTCTCTGAAAATATTGCAAAGAGGTAAAACTCAAAACAATATTTTTGGTATCTCAGAGTTAATTATTTTGGGCCTTTGAATTAAATAAATAACTATTTGCATTGGAGACATATTTGATATATAAATAATATATGTCCAATAATGCTGGAACATTTTATGTGGTTTGGTATATTTTAGTTCTAGCCACATAACTATTTTCAGGATTTTATAAAATGGTTTAGTATTTTACTAAACTAAAACAACACAGAACAAAATAAATAAAAACAACAAAAATATGAAAAGAGAGAGGAGAGAAACCTTACCTGGCGCTCACCTGGTAGCCCAGCCGGCCCAGCTCCTGTGCGGCCCAGCCCACCAGGCGTTCCCCCCCTGTCGTCTTCCTCCCCTCGCCCCAAAGCTGCTGCTGTCGCCGTGAGAAAGCGACGCGCACGCAGGCTCCACCTCCTGCTTCGCGCTGGAGGCTCAACCTCCTCCCTGTCCCTGCGCCTGGAGACGCCTCGACCCCCTCTGTTCTCCCCCCCTCTTTCCTGGCTCTCCCCCTCGCTTGCCGCAGCCATGGCCGAACGCCACCATCACCACCGACGCCGTTCGCCGCGGCCACAGCCGCCGCCTAGCCTTCCCATCTGTCCAGGAGCTCCACCTCCATCGTCTACGCCTCCTCAAGGGCACACGCGCCGCCGGACGCCCCCGAACGCCCACACCGCCGCCTTCTTCAACCTTCGGCCCCGTCGATCGCCGTTGTCGATTCGCCCCCGACAAGACATCTTCGAGCCCACTAACCCTCCCAACGGACTCGCGGTGAGCCCCTGAGTCGTTTCCCCCTTCTTCCCTGGTCGCTTTTGACCTCTAGGCCATAGCCCCGTCGTGGCCGAGAGCTCCATGCCGCCGCCGCGTAGCTCGTCGTCGTTTGAGCCAGCATTTGTCACGGCCGAGCACATATTTGTGCTCCTCGCGTCGTCAGGAGTCTGCTGAGACCCTCCACTAGTTTCCCCGTGCACCGGAGCTCCATTCTCGTTGAGGTCCGGAACTCCGGCGCCGCCGCGAGCTCGTTTCCGGCGAGCTCCGGCCACCACAGTCGCTGCCGCTCGCCCAGTTGGATGCGACGCATCTTCAGCTACCCGTAGGAGCAAACCACGCATCGAATGGTGCTCCGTAGCGAGCACACGTTGCATCTCCGTCGTCTGCCATGGTCGTCGCCGGCGAAACTCCGGCGGGAGCTGACGTGGTGTTGCCATTAGCGGCTAATCCCCCCAAGTAGCTCACTAACAGACACTAACAGCGGGCCCCGTAGCGGGTCAAAGCCCGAGTCAACGCGGGATTAGTTCCTGTGTCACTGACGTGTGGACCCCGCATGTCAGGTTTGACCTGGACCTGGCCGTTGACTCGCTGATGTCATGCTGGCGTCAGGCTGACGCAGTTAAATCATTTTCTGGAATTATTTTAATTCTAAATATTCAGGAAATTCCAGAAAATGTTCAAAACTTCAAAAATTCATAGTAATTCAACCGTAACTCCAAATTAAATAATTTATATATGAAAAATTATCAGAAAAATTCAAGGAATCCATCTGTACAATTTTCATGCATGTTAGAACAACTTATAGATGCTGTTTAGCACAAATCATATAAAGGGCATTTAAATAATCACATATGGAGTTTGAATTTGAATCTTGTATTCAAACCAACTTCATTTAATCTGTTGCTAGTTGCATTAGCTCAAAACACATTCATTTTTCCATGTCATGATCATGCATCATATTGTGCATTGCATTGATTGTGTTCCCTTTTGTGTTGCCGGTATTTGTCCCCTCTCGATAGACGTGATACCGATGATGTGATCGTTGACACTGATGAAGACTCAATGTTATCTTCAGAAGTGCCAGGCAAGCAAAACCCCCTTGTTCATTCCGATACAATCCTACTCTCTCGCTCCTGCTCTCTTTTAATGCATTAGGACAACAATGATTCAACTGTTACTTGCTGCGGTAGCTGAACCCCTTTATCCTTTGCATGACCTGTCATTGCCACAGTAAATAGATGAAACCCACTAGCATGAGTAGGAGTTGTTTGAGCCCTGTTGTGCCTACTCATTCATGTTTGTTTGTCATGCCTGCTACTGCTTAGAGTTGAGTCAGGTCTGATTCATCGGGGATGAATTAGAGGTGTGTGAACATGTCCTACTGTGTGTGAGCTAAGTGTGTGAACATGATTTGGTAAAGGTAGCGGTGAGAGGCCATGTAGGAGTACATGGTGGGTTGTCTCATTGCAGCCGTCCTCAGGAACTGAGTTCTGTGTTTGTGATCCATGATTCAGCTACTACCATACATTGGGCCCTGAAATATGACCCCGCTCGACTTCTTATTCACCCTTGTCCTCTGTCCAGGAGTTGCAAGTAGTTTCTGGTGTTTGTAGCTTACTGGAGGCCGTGGACAGCGCTGACCGTAGGGGTGGGCTGTGATGCGGTAGGTACGTGGCACGGTGTACCGGATGCCCGTTTGGTGTCTCGGGAACCCTGTTCACATCGTTTGGGGCTGTGAGCGAAACTCCGGCCGGATCTCCTCATGGATGGAACCCGAATAGGCAATAAACCTGGACTAGAGACTTAGGTGTTTAGGTAGGTCGTGGTCTACACCCACGTCGGCTTTCGCTTGAAGTCTGCCGAGCACATGTCGTGTGCAGACGCTAAGTGGTGGAAACATGTATGAAGAAGTACACCCCTGGAGGGTTAATATCATCTATTCGAATAGCCGTGTCCGTGGTAAAGGACTTCTGGGTTGCTTATATCAGTTCATAGACAAGTGAAAGTGGATACTCTAAAATACGCAAGATAAGCGTGAGTGCTATGGATGGCGTTCTCGTAGGGAGACGGGAGCGGATCCATAGTGGTGTATTGATATGGTGAATATGTGGACTCGTTTGCGCCACCTCAAAAGAGTTGCTTGCAATCGTAGTTTAGGATAGCCACCGAGTCAAAGCTGGCTTGCTGCAGTTAAATCCCACCATCCCCTTGTTGATAATGATGCATATGTAGTTAGTTCTGATGTAAGTCTTGCTGGGTACATTTGTACTCACGTTTGCCTATTTTATGTTTTTGCAGAGAGACTTCGGTCTCACTAGTAGTTCCACGTGGACTTCGACGTTTAGCTTGTTACCTCAGCTACGGTCTTGTGCCTCGGCAGGATTTGGTAGATAGTCAGGCTTCTCAGCCTTTTTCATTTATAGATGTCTGTACTCAGACATGATAGCTTCCGCTTGTGCTTTGATATGTATGCTCTGAATGTTGGGTCATGAGACCCCTGTTTGTAATATCTCGCTCCTCGGAGCCTATTGATTAAATACTTGAGTTATAGAGTCATGTTGTGATGCCATGTTGTATTTGCACATATCGAGCATATTGTGTGTATGTTATTGAAATGCTTGGTATGTGTGGGATCTGACTATCTAGTTGTTTATTCTTAGTAGCCTCTCTTACCGAGAAATGTCTCCTAGTGTTTCCACTGAGCCATGGTAGCTTGCTACTGCTCTGGAACACTTAGGCTGGCTGGCATGTGTCCTTCTTCATTCCTGTGTCTGTCCCTTCGGGGAAATGTCACGCGATGAATACCAGAGTCCCGTTAGCCCGCTATAGCCCGGTTCACCGGAGTCCTGCTAGCCCAGTGCTACAACCTGGATTCACTCGCTGATGACCGACACGTTCGATGCTGGGTCATGGATGCCTGTCCCTGTAAGTTTGTGCCACTTTGGGTTTACGACTAGCCATGTCAGCCCGGGCTCCTTATCATATGGATGCTAGCGACACTATCATATACGTGTGCCAAAAGGCGCAAACGGTCCCGGGCAAAGGTAAGGCGACACCCGTGGGAATACCGTGCGTGAGGCCGCAAAGTGATATGAGGTGTTACATGCTAGATCGATGTGGCATTGAGTCAGGGTCCTGACAGCGTTGGTATCAGAGCTTGACTGCCTGTAGGATTACCAAGCCAAACTGGTCGAAGTTGAGTCTAGAAATTCTTTAGTTATATAAGGGAATTGATTGTGGGATGGAACGTAAGGCTCTTTTTACTCCTTATATCTCATGCCCTTCTGATCTGAGTCATCTTATCTTTCCTACGGGGATTAAGAGCTAGGCTATCTCTTCTTTCTATCAGGATCACGCGTTACTAATCCGTAGACTTATAAGATTGTTGGATTTAAGCTTGAGTTCAGTTTCTACTACTTCCGTATGTTAATTGTTGATCTCGAAACCTTGATATTGTGCTTCTGAGTGGTTATGCCACCATTTTTGTGAATGTCTCAAATCTCTTCTGAGCATTTACAGCCGTTATGCTGTCCGAGTCATTCCAGGTTTCTAAATAGTCTGATGCATTTGCAAAATCCTTTCCCTCTGGTTTCGATGCTCCTTTATGCCAGCTCAATCACACTAATTGTTGAGTTGAGGTATTCTACTGCCTCGACCTTTATGTTGGAATAATTATTATGACCCTAGGTGTCTCAGGGGATCATCTAGTGGTCTAGCCATGATTTGTGTCCTAGTGTGATGATTCTGGCCTTTATTCTCGAAAGCATTCCATGATGCTACTTAGGAGTAGGTATTCTATTCCTGGGTTTTGAACCCGAGATTCATCCTACTTACATCATGTTGATAGTGTTGCTAGTTCCTTTAGGATAATAGTAACCTTTGCGATAGTCCTCGAGGTTCATGGTACATCCTTCTTCCAATTACCATGAATCATTCTTGGCAGGAGTTCTTCTGAACCAAAAGATGACAACAAGAGCGCTCTCGATGAGTTCTCCATGCTATATTGTGACTCTGCCAGCTCAACCTTTCTGCATGGGTTATCCGGAAGAATTATGTTGAACTTGGTTCGACATACTAATTTATGCATCCACAACTCAGAAAGTTATATGTTCCTTTGAGTTGTCCCTCTTTAGTTGTCTACTGACCTTCGTCTATCAATTGATAGTCAAGAGTATGCGTGCGTTCGTTTATCGATGCCTATTACTCTTGTGGTCCGTCAAGCCATTCTATCGCGGAATGATAGGAGAAACAAACTCCAGTACCTCTTCCATATCTAGGATTGGGTCAAAGCAATTGTGCTCCGCAGATCAAAATGCCAACCCAGCTTTCGATTCTGTTCTACCCTGAAGTATTACCGTCTTTATGTCAGGATTTTCATGAGGATTGCACCGGCTCTTGTGAATTCTTGATGTAGTGATACTTCTCGCCATCATTATTCATCCCTTGGTTCCGTGTTGTCGCAACCGGAATGCCGACAAGTGAATCGTGATGTGTGAATTCAATACTCCTAGCAACCTTGTTGCTTGGTAGTTAATGGACAATAATTTCATTCTTAGTGTGTTGGTTTTGAATCATCATTCTAAGGTTGATCATGCTACCTAGTCCTTGTTCTCGGTGCACTCCTCGATCGATGAGTTAGGATTGTTTCAAATCTTCGCTCTATTGATCATATCGTCTTGCCTCAAAAAGCAAGATTGTTCTCGAGCTTAGTAACATATCGGTGGTTCGTGATTTTCCGAAGATCTTCTCGGAAGTATTACCAGGTTGTCACCTGACCGCTGTGTTGAGCTCGTGATCAAGTTGGTTTCTTGTGAACCACCCTTCTCCAAGAATCTGTGTTGGATATCCCTGAGCTAGTTGGTTAAGCTAGACAACAACTTGGAGAGTTGGAAGATAAAAGCTTGCCTGACTTAGTTTGTTCCAAAGGGATATTCTTGTGTAGTATGTGTTGACGAAAGATGATATCTTCATCGATTGGTCCCTGTGATTAGTTGCTGGACCTATCATTTTTATCTAACCTTTGATTGGAGTATGGGCTATCATCCAATCAGACCAGAACCAACGATATTCGTAATGTTTTCTTACTCGTGGTTGATCCCTCGAGCATACACCATTATATCTTTCGGGTCTGACCAATGCTATCACTTGTTCACTTAACTATGGAATTCCTTTTAAAGGGAAACCCGGAAGAATTGTTGTTTAGCCCATTGGCAACATCCTTATCTCCTCCATGATGTTGTTGAACATTAAGCTAGTGTTGGAAACTTTTGAAAGCATTTTCTTCATGCTAGCTCATGAAGTATTTGTTTGATGAAAGGAGTGACTTCCTCTTATACACGTGCATTTGGTGAAAGTTGCCGCCGTGAATTTGAGAAAGATTGTTTTGTTTCCTTTGGAATCATCCCAAATCAGTCATGCACACGTGCGAAGTATTCTCTAGTCTGGAGACTTGCAACCTTCATTCTATATGTGTCCCTAGCACACTAAGCCACTGATTGACTTGTTCAAGGAAAAGAAGTCTATGCTTGGGATCTAATCCATGGACTTGCGTAAAGACTTCGATATCCTCGATTATGGTTCCCCACCCGAACTCGGTAGTGTTTGATTATAAGACTACTACGTGGCCATGCTTGTCTGGGACAACGTGTTCACATGTTAGTAGCAGAACCAGCTCATGTTTGGAGCTTGCTATCGTAGTTCATTCCCGAGAATCTCGCAACGTCATCTCATCGATTTGTGTTGCAAACTTTCGTTTTTCTTCCTAGACTCGATGAGTCTGGAATATCCTGACACCAACCAGATCTGAATCTCAGGCAGATATTATGGTTTGGAACATTTCCCAAGAACTATAATATCGGTCCCTCGAAAATCGGTAAAGTGGATGTCGTGGCCAACACACCTAGCCGGAAGACCTGTTATTATAATATCTTGATTGAGGAAGTTGGCCACCTCCCCATAGGGATTTCGTAGGATTTACTCCCTAGTTGCCCCTATGGATTTTGAGATCCCGAAGTCCGACCTTTTTACTTGATGTTCTAGATATCAAACCATATCTATGAATGGGTTACACTAGCACATCAAGGAGAACATTAGAAGCGGAGTGCTAAATGTCTCTCGGTCAATCATCCAGATTTTATTTCCTTGGCCCCGCCAAGGGTGAAATCTAAGAAAGTGTTATCTTCCTTTGCATCTGCATCATCCATCATCATTCATCATGGTAGCAAGTTGTGTTGCCAGGATCCTTGACACGGATATTGGTAAAACCTTGATGATTGTGGAAATGCTCAAGTTCTTGAGAGCACGCACAAGCGCTACGTGATATCATCGGCACTAACTGGGATTCCTCTCAGTTTCCTCGGCAATGCTATGACCTTTTCAAATAGTGAATTCACTCTCTATTGTTGGGTTCTTCCCCAGTTACCAGAATCATTCCCAGCATTTTCATTTTGTTCCCAGCTTGCACCGCCAATGTGCCATTCTACCATGGGTCTCTTCCATTTCTGGTGATAAGCAAATTCATCCATTACGTTGTCTTCAACTAGGTAATCCACATCATCCAAGTCCGAGTATGCCATTCTACTGACCCCCTCCAAATGATCGCTTGTGATTGCCTTAGGCTGGTATAAAGAGTTTCAATGATCTTTGAATCAAAGGTAATTCTTTTTGCCACTTAAGGGGATATATCTACGAGTCACCATCCCTAAGGTGCCTCGTTGTGGTATCATGGCAACTCAACTCCTCGCTACGATGACAATCGTTTACCACCTTTTTAAGTGTGGAATTGTAGTCTACCTGGTAAACCTCGTCATCTGCTCCACTCCATCCCTCTAGAGGTGTGCTTCGTCCCTCAGCTCGAGAAATGTTGCTATGTCCCATTCCGTGAGTTAATCCTGAGTTGTTCGACCTTCGAGAAGATTGATCCTTCTAGAGTTCCCCTCCTTCTCTCGTTGTCATGTTGGTTGGAGTTTCCAGAGCAAGACGTCGAGACAGGATGATGATCAAATCAACGTTCCTATGAAGTGCAACCTGGATCGTGAAGATTGTGCTAGGTCGCGTTCCCCCTTCATCTTACCCTACGCTTGAATCTCGAGACGAGATTTTTGTTTAGTGGGGGTGAGTTGTCACATCCTTGGTCCTGTTATGCACTAGGCTAGACCTCATGTGAGCATCATGTTTTAATTCAAATGAAATTTGAATTGAGGGATTTTTAAAGCCTCAGAAACCTTCTAAAAATGATCAACATTAAAATCTTCTCAAAGAAGTCCAAGAAAATGTTCCTCTTAGTCTCTGAAAATATTGCAAAGAGGTAAAACTCAAAACAATATTTTTGGTATCTCAGAGTTAATTATTTTGGGCCTTTGAATTAAATAAATAACTATTTGCATTGGATATATATTTGATATATAAATAATATATGTCCAATAATGCTGGAACATTTTATGTGGTTTGGTATATTTTAGTTCTAGCCACATAACTATTTTCAGGATTTTATAAAATGGTTTAGTATTTTACTAAACTAAAACAACACAGAACAAAATAAATAAAAACAACAAAAATAGGAAAAGCAGAGAGGAGAGAAACCTTACCTGGCGCTCACCTGGTAGCCCAGCCGGCCCAGCTCCTGTGCGGCCCAGCCCACCAGGCGTTCCCCCCCTGTCGTCTTCCTCCCCTCGCCCCAAAGCTGCTGCTGTCGCCGTGAGAAAGCGCCGCGCACGCAGGCTCCACCTCCTGCTTCGTGCTGGAGGCTCAACCTCCTCCCTGTCCCCGCGCCTGGAGACGCCTCGACCCCCTCTGTTCTTCCCCGCCCCCCTCTTTCCTGGCTCTCCCCCTCGCTTGCCGCAGCCATGGCCGAACGCCACCATCGCCACCGACGCCGTTCGCCGCGGCCACAGCCACCGCCTAGCCTTCCCATCTGTCCAGGAGCTCCACCTCCGTCGTCTACGCCTCCTCAAGGGCACACGCGCCGCCGGACGCCCCCGAACGCCCACACCGCCGCCTTCTTCAACCTTCGGCCCCGTCGATCGCCGTCGTCGATTCGCCCCCGACAAGACATCTTCGAGCCCACTAACCCTCCCAACGGACTCGCGGTGAGCCCCTGAGTCGTTTCCCCCTTCTTCCCTGGTCGCTTTTGACCTCTAGGCCATAGCCCCGTCGTGGCCGAGAGCTCCATGCCGCCGCCGCGTAGCTCGTCGCCGTTTGAGCCAGCATTTGTCACGACCGAGCACATATTTGTGCTCCTCGCGTCGTCAGGAGTCTGCTGAGACCCTCCACTAGTTTCCCCGTGCACCGGAGCTCCATTCTCGTTGAGGTCCGGAACTCCGGCGCCGCCGCGAGCTCGTTTCCGGCGAGCTCCGGCCACCACAGCCGCTGCCGCTCGCCCAGTTGGATGTGGCTCATCTTCAGCTACCCGTAGGAGCAAACCACGCGTCGAATGGTGCTCCGTAGCGAGCACACGTTGCATCTCCGTCGTCGGCCATGGTCGTCGCCGGCGAAACTCCGGCGGGAGCTGACGTGGCGTTGCCATTAGCGGCTAATCCCCCCAATTAGCACACTATCAGACACTGACAGCGGGCCCCGTAGCGGGTCAAAGCCCGAGTCAACGCGGGATTAGTTCCTCTGTCACTGACGTGTGGACCCCGCACGTCAGGTTTGACCTGGACCTGGCCGTTGACTCGCTGACGTCATGCTGGCGTCAGGTTGACGCAGTTAAATCATTTTCTGGAATTATTTTAATTCTAAATATTCAGGAAATTCCAGAAAATGTTCAAAACTTCAAAAATTCATAGTAATTCAACCGTAACTCCAAATTAAATAATTTATATATGAAAAATTATCAGAAAAATTCAAGGAATCCATCTGTACAATTTTCATGCATGTTAGAACAACTTATAGATGCTGTTTAGCACAAATCATATAAAGGGCGTTTAAATAATCACATATGGAGTTTGAATTTGAATCTTGTATTCAAACCAGCTTCATTTAATCTGTTGCTAGTTGCATTAGCTCAAAACACATTCATTTTGCCATGTCATGATCATGCATCATATTGTGCATTGCATTGATTGTGTTCCCTTTTGTGTTGCCGGTATTTGTCCCCTCTCGATAGACGTGATACCGATGATGTGATCGTTGACACTGATGAAGACTCAATGTTATCTTCAGAAGTGCCAGGCAAGCAAAACCCCCTTGTTCATTCCGATACAATCCTACTCTCTCGCTCCTGCTCTCTTTTAATGCATTAGGACAACAATGATTCAATTGTTACTTGCTGCGGTAGCTGAACCCCTTTATCCTTTGCATGACCTGTCATTGCCACAGTAAATAGATGAAACCCACTAGCATGAGTAGGAGTTGTTTGAGCCCTGTTGTGCCTACTCATTCATGTTTGTTTGTCATGCCTGCTACTGCTTAGAGTTGAGTCAGGTCTGATTCATCGGGGATGAATCAGAGGTGTGTGAACATGTCCTACTGTGTGTGAGCTAAGTGTGTGAACACGATTTGGTAAAGGTAGCGGTGAGAGGCCATGTAGGAGTACATGGTGGGTTGTCTCATTGCAGCCGTCCTCAGGAACTGAGTTCTGTGTTTGTGATCCATGATTCAGCTACTACCATACATTGGGCCCTGAAATATGACCCCGCTCGACTTCTTATTCACCCTTGTCCTCTGTCCAGGAGTTGCAAGTAGTTTCTGGTGTTTGTAGCTTACTGGAGGCCGTGGACAGCGCTGACCGTAGGGGTGGGCTGTGATGCGGTAGGTACGTGGCACGGTGTACCGGATGCCCGTTTGGTGTCTCGGGAACCCTGTTCACATCGTTTGGGGCTGTGAGCGAAACTCCGGCCGGATCTCCTCATGAATGGAACCCGAATAGGCAATAAACCTGGACTAGAGACTTAGGTGTTTAGGTAGGTCGTGGTCTACACCCACGTCGGCTTTCGCTTGAAGTCTGCCGAGCACATGTCGTGTGCAGACGCTAAGTGGTGGAAACATGTATGAAGAAGTACACCCCTGCAGGGTTAATATCATCTATTCGAATAGCCGTGTCCGCGGTAAAGGACTTCTGGGTTGCTTATATCAGTTCATAGACAAGTGAAAGTGGATACTCTAAAATACGCAAGATAAGCGTGAGTGCTATGGATGGCGTTCTCGTAGGGAGACGGGAGCGGATCCATAGTGGTGTATTGATATGGTGAATATGTGGACTCGTGTGCGCCACCTCAAAAGAGTTGCTTGCAGTCGTAGTTTAGGATAGCCACCGAGTCAAAGCTGGCTTGCTGCAGTTAAACCCCAGCATCCCCTTGTTGATAATGATGCATATGTAGTTAGTTCTGATGTAAGTCTTGCCGGGTACATTTGTACTCACGTTTGCCTATTTCATGTTTTTGCAGAGAGACTTCGGTCTCACTAGTAGTTCCACGTGGACTTCGACGTTTAGCTTGTTACCTCAGCTACGGTCTTGTGCCTCGGCAGGATTTGGTAGATAGTCAGGCTTCTCAGCCTTTTTCATTTATAGATGTCTGTACTCAAACATGATAGCTTCCGCTTGTGCTTTGATATGTATGCTCTGAATGTTGGGTCATGAGACCCCTGTTTGTAATATCTCGCTCCTCGGAGCCTATTGATTAAATACTTGAGTTATAGAGTCATGTTGTGATGCCATGTTGTATTTGCACATATCGAGCATATTGTGTGTATGTTATTGAAATGCTTGGTATGTGTGGGATCTGACTATCTAGTTGTTTATTCTTAGTAGCCTCTCTTACCGGGAAATGTCTCCTAGTGTTTCCACTGAGCCATGGTAGCTTGCTACTGCTCCGGAACACTTAGGCTGGCCGGCATGTGTCCTTCTTCGTTCCTGTGTCTGTCCCTTCGGGGAAATGTCACGCGATGAATACCAGAGTCCTGTTAGCCCGCTATAGCCCGATTCACCGGAGTCCTGCTAGCCCAGTGCTACAACCTGGATTCACTCGCTGATGACCGACACGTTCGATGCTGGGTCATGGATGCCTGTCCCTGTAAGTTTGTGCCACTTTGGGTTTACGACTAGCCATGTCAGCCCGGGCTCCTTATCATATGGATGCTAGCGACACTATCATATACGTGTGCCAAAAGGCGCAAACGGTCCCGGGCAAAGGTAAGGCGACACCCGTGGGAATACCGTGCGTGAGGCCGCAAAGTGATATGAGGTGTTACATGCTAGATCGATGTGGCATTGAGTCAGGGTCCTGACATCTTCCGTTTTGGCTTTCCACACAACATTATAACAGACAATGGCACTATTCTCTCCAAGGGTGCTATGGAAGAATTTTGTCAACAGGAGCATATCCGGCTTGATGTATAGTCAGTGGATCACCCCCAATCTAATGGTCAAGCTGAGAGAGCCAATCAAGAGATCCTGAGAGGCATCAATCCCGGACAATTAAAAAGCACGTCAGGAAGCACTTGACTTGTTGGATGAGGAGCGTGACATCACAGCGGCTCAGGATCTGCGCTGTTACCACAGCCACCGGCTTAAAACCAGAACTTTCCAAGAAGGCGATTGTAACGACCAAACCTCGAAGGATTTGAGTCTCTGTGCTTACCGTGCTAGTCCCTGGATCGAACTCGCTAGCACACACAGTATAGATGAATACCAGAATGCCAAGTGCATCATTTATTACATCGTATGATCCAAAATATATAAAATAAAACAATCTGCATAGCACTTGGCTAGCTTTATTCAACCAAACAGCGGAAAGTAGCAGAAAATAACGATGAGTCCCATCATAGCCCACTGGCGATGCTGAGTGCAAACTCGCGACCCTAACGGTACCTTACTCTTCGTCTGAATATCCTGCAACATGAGACGTTGCAGCCATATAGGTCAATACTTGGAATGTATTGGCAAGTTACATAGGAGTAATAATAAAGCAGACCTACATGTATATGCATAGTACAACAAAGGAAGGCATGGGGGTTTATTTTTGCAGAAAGCTGATTTTATCCTAATAACTACCTAATAGTCAAATTTTTATTTATTTCCTTTATTACTACAATTAAATGCACAAGGTTGAGTTGGCAAAATCAACTCCAACCTACCCTTTATTAAGTTGCCCAACAAATTTATTAAGTGTCACATCTGTCAAGATCATCCAACAACTCTAATGGCATAGTCGCTCAAATTTACCCATAACTGGGGGCATGGCTAATCATGATTAGTTTTAATACTCTGCAGAGTTTAGTACGCTTTACCCACTGGACCCAATCCGAAGATAGAGACGAAGTCTTTCAGAAGAGGTTCCCTTAACCACCTGACGGCCACATCCCACCTACATATGCTACATCTGTCGACACAGTCTGGGCAAGGGTTCCAACAACTAGTCAACTAAGCCAGAGCCCATATAGCCAGTGGCCGCACATGGAAGCTACTAGTCACTAAGTCTGTCTGATCTTTTTGAACCTGGGCGACATTCCACTTAGGGTGCACTCTCATGAGCGCATGGCCTTAGAAAAGGTGCAAGACCCCATGATGCCTTCCCTCAACACCAAGCAATACCACTTCCGCCCAGAGGTGAGTTAAATCCTGAGTTACTACTCAATTTAGTTATATATATAATCTTCACATAAACTCAATGAATACACGAACCACCCCCGTCTACAAAGCATAGCAAACTACAACTACCACGATTTGCAAAAACGGGAAGATAGCTCAACAGCATAGCAAAATAATATAGTATTCCTATACATGCATATTTCATAGTGTGATATAACTACATGCATAGAAAACAATAGGTAAAGGATGATCAAAATGTAACTTGCCTTGGTTCTGGTTCAGAAAGTCACACTCCTGAAAATAGATCGCGTCGCACTCCGGACAATCTACACGTTTCACACAATTCAACAAATCAATCACCGGAACACGAAAAGAACCAAAAAAAACCAACAGCAACAAAACCATTTTTAAAACTCAACAACAGAAGCTTAACAGAACCTAAAATGCACTACGGTCACAAAGCAAAAAGAATCACTCGATTCCGATAAACGGTCTAAGAGTTATGGCTTCCGGAAGGTTTAATTCAAATTCAAACGAATTCAAATTTGAACAGTGCAAACATGTGCAAAGTTGGTAGTGTCATGAAGGACTGATTTTTGTGAGTGCACAGGAAAAATGATTACCTAAATTGGATATACAGAATAGAAGTTATAGCTAATTGAAGTTAGAGGAAGAATCTGAAAAATAAAACAAAAGAAAAACAGAAAACTCCTGGTACTGCAGCAACTCCTGCGCGTGCACTGTAGCCGTGCCATGTGGCAGCACGTGATTGGCTGGAGGACCTCCTGTGCGTGCGTGCTCACCAAAAGGAGAGGACGGCGGCGGCGGTCTCGGGCGTCGGCGGCGGCGCTCCTCCGGTGGGTGTCTGTCACAGCCCCAGATCAGCCCTTGTTTGTTTTTGCTTTAGCATCCATGCAACATGTTTAAATTTTATGATTGAAATGGGGATTGCCTAAACCCTAGTACCAAATGGAATTCAATTAGGTTCAACCCAAAAATATTTTCAGTGATCCAAATGGCTTCCAAAAATGTTCATCATTTCTGGAAAATGCTTGAAACCATAACCAGAGGGTTGCACATTTTTTTCATGACATATTTGGTCACTGAATAAAATCATATGTACTTTGCTTTTGGGCATTTAAATGCTAGTAAATATCTTAAATGCCCAAATAATTCTAAAAATAAGTGTGGGCTGTTGGAAATAATCTAAACAGAGCCCCTGATTATTTTCTGGATTTTTAGAGATGCCTAAGTATTTTTAATAAAGCCTCACAGTTACAGAAAAATAGAAAACAGTAATTAAAATAAAAGACAGAGAGAGAGAAGGAAGTTACCTGTCAGCCCACCCGGCCCAAACCATCTGGCGGCCCAACACTGGTCGCCCAACCCACCTCTCCTCCCCTGTCGTCTTCCTCCCTGCCAGGAGGACGGGCACGCGCCCGGCGCGCGCGGCCACGCGCCCCGGCCACCTCCTGCTTCCCACCGCCGCCCCGACGCGCCTGCGAGTGCCACGCACTCCCCCTCGCCCCCTGCACCTCTCCTCTCTCCCCCTGGACCCCATCCCCTCCTCTGCTCCCCTCTCGCGCACACCACCGAGCGGAGCTCGCTGTCATCGTCGCCGTACCCGTGGCCACCGGCCACCCCTAGCCCCGCCGATGCGCCCAAAGGCTCCGCCTTGACCCCCTCCTCCTCCTCCACCGAGCCACGCCCCTCCAGAAGCCCCGAACATC
>NC_041386.1:146086288-146134856 GCF_002162155.2 Triticum dicoccoides
TGTCATCATCGCCGTACCCGTGGCCACCGGCCACCCCTAGCCCCGCCGATGCGCCCAAAGGCTCCACCTTGACCCCCTCCTCCTCCTCCACCGAGCCACGCCCCTCCAGAAGCCCCGAACATCCTCTCCGGGCTCATCTCCTACCTCGGACCCGCCGGTCGCCGTCGCCCAAATTCGTGGAACTCCGGCCGTTCCCGAGCAAGCCGAGCCCCTCTTCGTGATCGCTGTGAGCTCCTCCACCCTTTCCCCCTCTTCCCCGCTTCATTTGATCGCCGTAGCCGTCGCCCCCTTTATGGCCGAAATGCGTCGCCGCCTGAGCTCAACGTCGGCGTAGCTCCGGTGACCATTTGGTCCCGGGCATGCGCCCAACGCGCTCCCCGCATCGCGTAGAGCCTCCGTGGCACCTCGCCGCGCTCGTTTGCGCACCGCAGCCCCATCCCCACTTGCACCCGAGCTTCGGCCGCCGCCGAGCTCGTCGCCGGCACCACTCCGGCCACTCCCCGGCCGCGCCACCACCACAGTTGGATGCGGACGAGCGTCCGCATCCCGAAGCTGTGCTCCGCACACCAAACCGAGCCCTGTGGGCAAAACCCGAGGCTCGCCACCGCGGCTGGCCTCGCCGGCGTCAAGCCGCTGGTGGGTTGACCCACTTGACCACGGCGGAACCCCCCCTGGGTCGATGACAGGTGGGGCCAGCCCCCCTGTTAATTAGTTTAGTTTATTTTAATTTAATTACCCCCTGCTGACACTGACATGTGGGCCCTAGTGCCCTAATCTTTAATTAAGCTAAACTAAACCCCCCTATTTAACCCGTGTCACTGACGTGTGGACCCCACACGTCAGGTTTGACCTGGACGGCGCCCGTTGACCTGCTGAGGTCAGCATGAGGTCATGCTGACGCAATAATTCCTTTCTGGAATTAAAATAAATTAGGAAATGATTTATAATTCCAGAAAATTATATAAACTTCTAAATTTCATAGAAATTCAACCGTAACTCCAAATTAAATAATTTATATATGAAAAATTATCAGAAAAATCCAATCTATCCATCTGTACTATTTTCATGCATGTTAGAACAACTTATAGGTGCTGTTTCGCACAAATCATATAAATGGCATCTGAATAATCACATATGGAGTTTGAATTTGAATCTTGTATTCAAACCAACTTCATTTAATCTGTTGCTAGTTGCATTAGCCCAAAACACATTCATTTTGCCATGTCATGAGCATGCATCATATTGTGCATTGCATTGATTGTGTTCCTTTCTGTGTTGCCGGTATTTGTCCCCTCTCGATAGACGTGATATCGATGATGTGATCGTTGACACTGATGAAGACTCAATGTTATCTTCAGAAGTGCCAGGCAAGCAAAACCCCCTTGTTCATTCCGATACAATCCTACTCTCTCGCTCCTGCTCTCTTTTACTGCATTAGGACAACAACGACATATTTGTTACTTGCTGCGGTAGCTGAACCCCTTTATGCTTTGCATGACCTGTCATTGCCACAGTAAATAGATGAAACCCACTAGCATGAGTAGGAGTTGTTTGAGCCCTGTTGTGCCTACTCATTCATGCTTGTTTGTCATGCCTGCTACTGCTTAGAGTTGTGTCAGGTCTGATTCATCCGGGATGAATCAGAGGCGTGTGAACATGTCCTACTGTGTGTGAGCTAAGTGTGTGAACACGATTTGGTACAAGGTGTCGGTGAGAGGCCATGTAGGAGTACATGGTGGGTTGTCTCATTGAAGCCGTCCTTAGGAACTGAGTTCTGTGTTTGTGATCCATGACTCAGCTACTACCATACATTGGGCCCTGAAATATGACCCCGCTCGACTTCTTAATCACCCTTGTCCTCTGTCCAGGAGTTGCAAGTAGTTTCTGGTGTTTGTAGTATGCTGGAGGCCGTGGATAGCGCTGACTGTAGGGGTGGGCTGTGATGCGGTAGGCATGTGGCCGGGTAAACCGGGCACCCGTTTGGTGTCACGGAACCCTGTTCACATCGTTTGGGGCTGTGAGCGAAACTCCGGCCGGATCTCCTCATGGATGGAACCCGAATAGGCGATAAACCTGGACTAGAGACTTGAGTGTTTAGGTAGGTCGTGGTCTACACCCACGTCGGCTTTCGCTTGAAGTCTGCCGAGCACATGTCGTGTGCAGACGCTAAGTGGTGGAAACATGTATGAAGAAGTACACCCCTGCAGGGTTAACATCATCTATTCGAATAGCCGTGTCCGCGGTAAAGGACTTCTGGGTTGCTTATATCAGTTCATAGACAAGTGAAAGTGGATACTCTAAAATACGCAAGATAAGCGTGAGTGCTATGGATGGCGTTCTCGTAGGGAGACGGGAGCGGATCCATAGTGGTGTATTGATATGGGGAATATGTGGACTCGTGTGCGCCACCTCAAAAGAGTTACATTGCAGTCGTAGTTCAGGATAGCCACCGAGTCAAAGCTGGCTTGCTGCAGTTAAACCCCACCATCCCTTTGTTGATAATGATGCATATGTAGTTAGTTCTGATGTAAGTCTTGCTGGGTACATTTGTACTCACGTTTGCCTATTTTATGTTTTTGCAGAGAGACTTCAGTCTCACTAGTAGTTTCGCGTGGACTTCGACGTTTAGCTTGTTACCTCAGCTACGATCTTGTGCCCCGGCAGGATCTGGTAGATAGTCAGGCTTCTCAGCCTTTTTCAGTTATAGATGTCTGTACCCAGACATGATAGCTTCCGCTTGTGCTTTGATTTGTATGCTCTGATTGTTGGGTCATGAGACCCATGTTTGTAATATCTCGCTCCTCGGAGCCTATTGAATAAATTACTTGAGTCGTAGAGTCATGTTGTGATGCCATGTTGTATTTGCACATATCGAGCATATTGTGTGTATGCTATTGAAATGCTTGGTATGTGTGGGATCTGACCATCTAGTTGTTTATCTTTAGTAGCCTCTCTTACCGGGAAATGTCTCCTAGTGTTTCCACCGAGCCATGGTAGCTTGCTACTGCTCCGGAACACTTAGGCTGGCCGGCATGTGTCCTTCTTCGTTCCTGTGTCTGTCCCTACGGGGAAATGTCACGCGATGCATACCGGAGTCCTGTTAGCCCGCTACAGCCCGGTTCACCGGAGTCCTGCTAGCCCAGTGCTACAGCCTGGATTCACTCGCTGATGACCAACACGTTCGATGCTGGGTCATGGATGCCTGTCCCTGTAAGTTTGTGCCACTTTGGGTTTACGACTAGCCATGTCAGCCCGGGCTCCTTATCATATGGATGCTAGCGACACTGTCATATACGTGTGCCAAAAGGCGCAAACGGTCCCGGGCAAAGGTAAGGCGACACCCGTGGGAATACCGTGCGTGAGGCCGCAAAGTGATATGAGGTGTTACATGCTAGATCGATGTGGCATTGAGTCGGGGTCCTGACAGCGTTGGTATCAGAGCTTGACTGCCTGTAGGATTACCAAGCCAAACTGGTCGAAGTTGAGTCTAGAAATTCTTTAGTTATGTAAGGGAATTGATTGTGGGATGGAACATAAGGCTCTTTTTACTCCTTATACCTCATGGCCTTCTGATCTGAGTCATCATCTTCTCTTCTACGGGGATTAAGCACTAGGCTATCTCTTCTTTCTATCAGGATCACGTGTTACTAATCCGTAGACTTATAAGATTGTTGATTCAAGCCTCAGTTCAGCTCCTACTATCTTCTGTATGTTAACTGTTGATCTCGAAACCTTGATATTGTGCTTCTGAGTGGTTATGCCACCATTTTGTGAATGTCTCAAATCTTTTCTGAGCATTTACAGCCGTTATGCTGTCCGAGTCATTCCAGGTTTCTAAATAGTCTGATACATTTGCAAAATCCTTTCCCTCTGGTTTCGATGTTCCTTTATGCCAGCTCAACCACACTAATCGGTGAGTTGAGGTACTCTGTTGCCTCGACAAATATGTTGGAGATATTATTATGACCCTAGGTGTCCTAGGGGATCATCTAGTAGTCTAGCCATGATTTATGTTCCCAGTGTGATGATTCTGGCCTTTATTCTCGGAAGCATCCCGTGATGCTACTTAGTAGTAGGTATTCTATTTCTGGGTTTTGAACCCGAGATTCACTCTACCTACTTCATGTTGATAGTAATTGCTAGTGCCTTTAGGATATTAGTAACTTTGCGATAGTCCTCGAGGTTCGTGGTACATCCTTCTTCCAAATACCATGAACTACTTATGGCAGAAGTTCCTCGTTGAACTGAAATATTACAACAGGATTATTCTTGATGAGTTCTCCATTATATATTGTGGCTCTGCCAGTTCTACCTTTCTGCATGGGTTATCCGGAAGAATTATGTTGAACTTGGTTCGACATACTAGTCTATGCATCCACAACTCAGAAAATCATATGTTCTTTTGAGTTGTCCCATCTTAGTTGTTTCCGCCCCTCGCCTATCAATTGATAGTCAAGAGTTTGCGTGCATTCGTTCGTCGATGCCTATTACCCTTGTGGTCCGCCAAGCCATTCTATTTCAGAATGAATAGGAGAAACAAACTCCAGTACCTCTTCCATATCTAGGATTGGGTCAAAGTAGTTGTATTCCACAGATCAAATGCCAATCCAGCTTTTGCTCTGTTCTACCTTGGAGTATTACCATCTTTTATATCGGGATTGTTATAGGAATTGCACACCATCCTATGAACTCTTGGTACAGTGATACTTTTGCCATCATTATTCATTCCTCGGTTCCTGTGTTATTGCAACTGGAATACCGACAAATGAATTGTGATGTGTGAAATCAATACTCCCAGCAACCTCGTTGCTTGGTAGTTAAATGGACGATAACCTCATTCTTAGCGTGTAGGTTTTTGAATCATCTTTCTAAGACTGATCGTGCTACCTAGTCCTTATTTCCTGGTGCACTCTTTGATTGATGAGTTAGGATTTGTCAAGTCCTCGCTCATTTGATCATATCATCTTGCCCTGAAAAGCAAGATTGTTCTCGAGCTTAGTAACATATCGGTGGTTCGTGATTTTCCGAAGATCTTCTCGGAAGTATTACCAGGTTGTCACCTGACCGCTGTGTTGAGCTCGTGATCAAGTTGGTTTATCCTGTAAACCCCCCTTTCTCCAAGAATCCGTGTTGGATACCCCTGAGCTAGTTGGTTAAGCTAAACGACAACTTGGAGAGTTGGAAGATAAAAGCTTGCCTGACTTAGTTCGTTCCAAAGGGATAATCTTGTGTAGTGTGTGTTGAAGAAAGATGATATCTTCATCGATTGGTCCCTGTGATCAGTTGCTGGACCTATTGTCTTATCAATCCCTTGATTTGAGTGTGGGCTATCGTCAAATCAAATCAGTACCAACGATGCTCGTAATGTCGTCCTACTCGTGGTTGATTCCTCGAGCATACACCATTACATCTTTGGTCTGACCAATGCTATCACCGTGTTCACATGATGGTGGAAGTCCAGTGATATGGAAATTCCGATGAGTTGCTGTTGAGCCCATCAGTAGCATTTTGTCTCCCCCCATGAATCATGTTGAACATCAACCTAGTGTTGGAAACTTGTGTAAGCATTTCTTCGTGTTTCATTCATGAAGCATATGTTTGAATGAAAGTAGTGACTTTCCCTAATTCATGTGCATATGATGCAAGTTGCCGCCATGAATTTGAGGAAGATTGTTTTGTTTCCTTGGAATCATCCCAAATCAGTCATGCACACGTGCGAAGTATTCTGTGGTCTGGAGACTTGCAACCTTCATTCCACATGTGTCCCGAGCACACCAAGCCACTGATTGATTTGTTCAAGGAGAAGAAGTTCCTTCATAAGAGCTAATCATATGACTTATGCAAGGACTTCGTTATCCACGGTGATGGTTCCCACCTGAACTCGGTAGTGTTTTATTGTAAGACTACCATGTGATAATGTTTGTCTAGGACAGCGTGTTCACATGTTGTAGCAGACCCAGCTCATGTTTTGGAGCTTGCTATCATAGTTCATTTCCCGAGAATCTCGCAACGTCATTTCGTCGATTTGTGTTGCAAACTTTTATTTTTCTTCCTAGACTCGATGAGTCTGGAATATCCTAACACCAACCAGATCTGAATCTCAGGCAGATATGATGGTTGGAACATTTTCCAAGAACTATAATATTGGTCCCTCGATAACCGGTAAAGTGGATGTCATGGCCAGCACCACCCAGCCGAAAGACCTATTATTGTAGTATCTTGATCAAAGAAGTTGGCCACCTCCCCATAAGGATTTCGCAGGATTTACCTCCGTAGTTATTCCTTATGGATTCTTGTGCTCCCGAAGTCCGACCTTTTTACTTGATGTTCTAGATATCAAACCATATCTATGAATGGGTTACACTAGCACATCAAGGAGAACATTAGAAGCGGAGTGCTAAATGTCTCTCGGTCGATCATCCAGACTTTGTTTCCTTGGCCTCGCTAGGGTGAAATCTGAGTTGATGTTATCTTCCTTCGCAGCTGCATCATCCATCGCTATTCATCATGGTAGTATGTTGTGTTGTCAACACCCTTGACGCGGTTGTTGATAAAACCTTGATGATTGTGGAAATGCTCAAGTTCTTGAGAGCACGCACAAGCGTTACGTGTTATCATCGGCTCTAATTGGGATGCTCTCAGTTCCCTCGGCAATGCTGTGACCTTCTCAAACAGTGAATTCACTCCCTATTGTTGGGTTCTTCCCCAGTTACCAGAATCATTCCCAGCATTTGCATTTTGTTCCCAGCTTGCACCGCCAATGTGTCATTCTACCATGGGTCTCCTCCATTTCCGGTGATAAGCAAATTCATCCATTACGTTGTCTTCAACAAGGTAATCCACATCATCCAAGTCCGAGTATGCCATTCTACCGACCCCCGCCAATCGATTGCTGTGATTTGCCTTAGGCTGATATAGAGAGTCTAAATGATCTCTATATCAAAAGTAATTCTTTTTGCCACTTAAGGGGATATCTCTACGAGTCACCTTCCCTAAGGTGTATCGTTATGGTATCATGGCAACTCAACTCCTCGCTACGTTGACAACCGTTTACCACCTTCTTAGGTGTGGAATTGTTGTCTACCTAGTGAACCCTCGTCATCCATTTCTTTCCACCCCTCTTGATGTGTATCTCGTGTCTAAACTCGAGAGATGGTTCTATGTCTCATTCCGTGAGTTAATCCTGAGTTGTTCGATCCTCGAGGAGATCGACCCTTCTAGAGCCTTCTTCCCTCCATGTCATGTTGACAGGATTTCTCAGGGCAAGACCTCAAGACAATGATGGTGTTCAAATCAACGTTCATTTGAAGTGCACCCTGGATCATGAAGATTGTACTAGTTTGCGTTTTCCCTTCACCTTACCCTACGCTTGAATCTCGGGACGAGATTTTTGTTTAGTGGGGGTGAGCTGTCACAGCCCCAGATCAGCCCTTGTTTGTTTTTGCTTTAGCATCCATGCAACATGTTTAAATTTTATGAAATTTGAAATGGGGATTGCCTAAACCCTAGTACCAAATGGAATTCAATTAGGTTCAACCCAAAAATATTTTCAGTGATCCAAATGGCTTCCAAAAATGTTCATCATTTCTGGAAAATGCTTGAAACCATAACCAGAGGGTTGCACATTTTTTTCATGACATATTTGGTCACTGAATAAAATCATATGTACTTTGCTTTTGGGCATTTAAATGCTAGTAAATATCTTAAATGCCCAAATAATTCTAAAAATAAGTGTGGGCTGTTGGAAATAATCTAAACAGAGCCCCTGATTATTTTCTGGATTTTTAGAGATGCCTAAGTATTTTTAATAAAGCCTCACAGTTACAGAAAAATAGAAAACAGTAATTAAAATAAAAGACAGAGAGAGAGAAGGAAGTTACCTGTCAGCCCACCCGGCCCAAACCATCTGGCGACCCAACACTGGTCGCCCAGCCCACCTCTCCTCCCCTGTCGTCTTCCTCCCTGCCAGGAGGACGGGCACGCGCCCAGCGCACGCGGCCACGCGCCCCGGCCACCTCCTGCTTCCCACCGCCGCCCCGACGCGCCTGCGAGTGCCACGCACTCCCCCTCGCCCCCTGCACCTCTCCTCTCTCCCCCTCGACCCCATCCCCTCCTCTGCTCCCCTCTCGCGCACACCACCGAGCGAAGCTCGCTGTCATCGTCGCCGTACCCGTGGCCACCGGCCACCCCTAGCCCCGCCGATGCGCCCAAAGGCTCCGCCTTGACCCCCTCCTCCTCCTCCACTGAGCCACGCCCCTCCAGAAGCCCCGAACATCCTCTCCGGGCTCATCTCCTACCTCGGACCCACCGGTCGCCGTCGCCCAAATTCGTGGAACTCCGGCCGTTCCCGAGCAAGCCGAGCCCCTCTTCGTGATCGCTGTGAGCTCCTCCACCCTTTCCCCCTCTTCCCCGCTTCATTTGATCGCCGTAGCCGTCGCCCCCTTTATGGCCGAAACGCGCCGCCGCCTGAGCTCAACGTCGGCGTAGCTCCGGTGACCATTTGGTCCCGGGCATGCGCCCAACGCGCTCCCCGCATCGCGTAGAGCCTCCGTGGCACCTCGCCGCGCTCGTTTGCGCACCGCAGCCCCATCCCCACTTGCACCCGAGCTTCGGCCGCCGCCGAGCTCGTCGCCGGCACCACTCCGGCCACTCCCCGGCCGCGCCACCACCACAGTTGGATGCGGACGAGCGTCCGCATCCCGAAGCTGTGCTCCGCACACCAAACCGAGCCCTGTGGGCAAAACCCGAGGCTCGCCACCGCGGCTGGCCTCGCCGGCGTCAAGCCGCCGGTGGGTTGACCCACTTGACCACGGCGGAACCCCCCCTGGGTCGATGACAGGTGGGGCCAGCCCCCCTGTTAATTAGTTTAGTTTATTTTAATTTAATTACCCCCTGCTGACACTGACATGTGGGCCCTAGTGCCCTAATCTTTAATTAAGCTAAACTAAACCCCCCTGTTTAACCCGTGTCACTGACGTGTGGACCCCACACGTCAGGTTTGACCTGGACGGCGCCCGTTGACCTGCTGAGGTCAGCATGAGGTCATGCTGACGCAATAATTCCTTTCTGGAATTAAAATAAATTAGGAAATGATTTATAATTCCAGAAAATTATATAAACTTCTAAAATTCATAGAAATTCAACCGTAACTCCAAATTAAATAATTTATATATGAAAAATTATCAGAAAAATCCAATCTATCCATCTGTACTATTTTCATGCATGTTAGAACAACTTATAGGTGCTGTTTGGCACAAATCATATAAATGGCATCTGAATAATCACATATGGAGTTTGAATTTGAATCTTGTATTCAAACCAACTTCATTTAATCTGTTGCTAGTTGCATTAGCCCAAAACACATTCATTTTGCCATGTCATGAGCATGCATCATATTGTGCATTGCATTGATTGTGTTCCTTTCTGTGTTGCCGGTATTTGTCCCCTCTCGATAGACGTGATATCGATGATGTGATCGTTGACACTGATGAAGACTCAATGTTATCTTCAGAAGTGCCAGGCAAGCAAAACCCCCTTGTTCATTCCGATACAATCCTACTCTCTCGCTCCTGCTCTCTTTTACTGCATTAGGACAACAACGACATATTTGTTACTTGCTGCGGTAGCTGAACCCCTTTATCCTTTGCATGACCTGTCATTGCCACAGTAAATAGATGAAACCCACTAGCATGAGTAGGAGTTGTTTGAGCCCTGTTGTGCCTACTCATTCATGCTTGTTTGTCATGCCTGCTACTGCTTAGAGTTGTGTCAGGTCTGATTCATCCGGGATGAATCAGAGGCGTGTGAACATGTCCTACTGTGTGTGAGCTAAGTGTGTGAACACGATTTGGTAAAAGGTGTCGGTGAGAGGCCATGTAGGAGTACATGGTGGGTTGTCTCATTGAAGCCGTCCTTAGGAACTGAGTTCTGTGTTTGTGATCCATGACTCAGCTACTACCATACATTGGGCCCTGAAATATGACCCCGCTCGACTTCTTAATCACCCTTGTCCTCTGTCCAGGAGTTGCAAGTAGTTTCTGGTGTTTGTAGTATGCTGGAGGCCGTGGACAGCGCTGACCGTAGGGGTGGGCTGTGATGCGGTAGGCACGTGGCCGGGTAAACCGGGCACCCGTTTGGTGTCACGGAACCCTGTTCACATCGTTTGGGGCTGTGAGCGAAACTCCGGCCGGATCTCCTCATGGATGGAACCCGAATAGGTGATAAACCTGGACTAGAGACTTGAGTGTTTAGGTAGGTCGTGGTCTACACCCACGTCGGCTTTCGCTTGAAGTCTGCCGAGCACATGTCGTGTGCAGACGCTAAGTGGTGGAAACATGTATGAAGAAGTACACCCCTGCAGGGTTAACATCATCTATTCGAATAGCCGTGTCCGCGGTAAAGGACTTCTGGGTTGCTTATATCAGTTCATAGACAAGTGAAAGTGGATACTCTAAAATACGCAAGATAAGCGTGAGTGCTATGGATGGCGTTCTCGTAGGGAGACGGGAGCGGTTCCATAGTGGTGTATTGATATGGTGAATATGTGGACTCGTGTGCGCCACCTCAAAAGAGTTACATTGCAGTCGTAGTTCAGGATAGCCACCGAGTCAAAGCTGGCTTGCTGCAGTTAAACCCCACCATCCCTTTGTTGATAATGATGCATATGTAGTTAGTTCTGATGTAAGTCTTGCTGGGTACATTTGTACTCACGTTTGCCTATTTTATGTTTTTGCAGAGAGACTTCGGTCTCACTAGTAGTTTCGCATGGACTTCGACGTTTAGCTTGTTACCTCAGCTACGATCTTGTGCCCCGGCAGGATCTGGTAGATAGTCAGGCTTCTCAGCCTTTTTCAGTTATAGATGTCTGTACCCAGACATGATAGCTTCCGCTTGTGCTTTGATTTGTATGCTCTGATTGTTGGGTCATGAGACCCATGTTTGTAATATCTCGCTCCTCGGAGCCTATTGAATAAATTACTTGAGTCGTAGAGTCATGTTGTGATGCCATGTTGTATTTGCACATATCGAGCATATTGTGTGTATGCTATTGAAATGCTTGGTATGTGTGGGATCTGACCATCTAGTTGTTTATCTTTAGTAGCCTCTCTTACCGGGAAATGTCTCCTAGTGTTTCCACCGAGCCATGGTAGCTTGCTACTGCTCCGGAACACTTAGGCTGGCCGGCATGTGTCCTTCTTCGTTCCTGTGTCTGTCCCTACGGGGAAATGTCACGCGATGCATACCGGAGTCCTGTTAGCCCGCTACAGCCCGGTTCACCGGAGTCCTGCTAGCCCAGTGCTACAGCCTGGATTCACTCGCTGATGACCGACACGTTCGATGCTGGGTCATGGATGCCTGTCCCTGTAAGTTTGTGCCACTTTGGGTTTACGACTAGCCATGTCAGCCCGGGCTCCTTATCATATGGATGCTAGCGACACTGTCATATATGTGTGCCAAAAGGCGCAAACGGTCCCGGGCAAAGGTAAGGCGACACCCGTGGGAATACCGTGCGTGAGGCCGCAAAGTGATATGAGGTGTTACATGCTAGATCGATGTGGCATTGAGTCGGGGTCCTGACAGCGTCCGGCGAAGATGAAGGGACGGACGGGTGCAGCGTCGAGTGACAGAGGCGTAGGTGAGGTCGGGCGGCGACGGGGCGTCCTCTGCGGGCAGCAACGACGACGGGAACGGTGGTGTGCTCCGGCGGCGGCAGCGTTCTGGTGCTCTGCAGGGTACTTCGACGTGTCAAAAGAGTTCTTCATCGAGTGGGGGTTCGAGGGGTGCAGGAGTTCCGGCTTTACGAGCTCTTACGGCGGCACAATCTTTCGGCGAACGGCGGCAGACGGTGGAGCTCCTGGCGAGATCCAAATAGCCAAGCAGAGGCGTGTGGACGAGGGGCGATGGGGAAACGGCTTCGGTAGGGTTCCTGGAGGAGTCTAGCTCACGTACGACATTCCTACAGTGCACGGGGTCGACCAGTGCCCGAGATCGATAGGGGCTCGGCTCAGGCTGCGCGCGCGGCTTCGCTCATGTTCGTCCGACCGGAGGAAGGAGAACCAGGCGCGGGGTCCACGGTCAGTGGCTGAATGCAGGCAGCGGGTCGGGTGCAGTTCGGGCGAGCGGTGCGGGCGTACCGCTTCGCTAGGTTTAGCGGGCTGCGGCTGTGTGCTGCTGCTGCGCTGGCTGGGCCGCGGCGATGGGCCGGTTGGCTGGCCGGATGGCTGGCCCTGTTTTTTTATATACACAGCAGCAGAAAACAAAATAAATAAAATAAAATACACAATATAAAATCGAAATAAAAATACCTAGACACACATAAAAATATATACTACTAACATAAACTACTGGAACACTAGTTCCAATACTGATGCAATTTTGTAAAATCCTTTTGATGAAATAGGTCACTCAAACAGTAAAATAACACAAGTAAAATATTTTGGAGATTGCAAAAATTACCAGAACATATTAGATGAACTGGAAATAATCTTTTGCACATTATGAACATTTTTAAAATAGGGGAGAAGTCATGTTATCTCCGCTCCAATAAATTGCCTTTAGTTGCATAATGATTCGAATATTGCAGAAAAAGCAAAATAATGCATGAAAAGAATATGAGATGCATATGAATGATCTAATAACATCCTAATTTAGGAAAATTGGGATGTTACAAACCTACCCCCCTTAAGATGAATCTCGCCCTCGAGATTCGGGCTGGCTAGCAAATAGGTGTGGGTGATCCTGCCTGAGATCTTCCTCTCGTTCCCAGGTAGCTTCCTCCTCTGTATGATGATCCCACTGAACCTTGCATAACTTGATTGTCTTGGTGCGAGTAACTCTCTCTGCTGTCTCCAGAATCTTAACAGGCTTCTCCTCATATGTCAAATCACTCTCCAACTGAATTGCCTCAAGTGGCACTGTGTCTCTCAATGGAACATCCATCATCTCTGCATGGCACTACTTCAACTGAGATACATGAAACACATCGTGAACTCCTGACAAGGATTCTGGCAACTCCAGCTGATAAGCTACCTCTCCTCTATGCTCCACGATCTTGTAAGGCCCCACAAAACGTGGTGCTAACTTACCTTTGATTCCAAACCTCTTAATCCCACGAAGTGGTGAAACTCTAAGATATGCACGGTCTCCTACCTCATATGTCACCTCCTTACGTTTTGCATCTGCATAACTCTTCTGCCTAGACTGTGCTATCTTTAGCCTGTCACGAATCAAATTGACCTTCTCCTCAGCATCTTTGATCAAGTCTGGTCCAAAGAATTGATGCTCTCCAACCTCATCCCACATCAATGGTGTTCTGCACTTCCTACCATACAATACCTCAAATGATGCCATCTTCAGACTAGCCTGGTAACTGTTATTATATGAGAACTCTGCATAAGGTAAATTATCATCCCAACTAGACCCATAGTCCAAAGCACAAGCTCTCAACATATCCTCCAAAATCTGATTTACCCTCTCTGTCTGTCCATCTGTCTGTGGATGGAAAGATGTACTGAACTCCAGCCTGGTGCCCAAGGATTCATGCAACTGACGCCAAAATTTAGATGTGAACTGAGTACCTCTATCAGACACTACCTTCCTTGGAACTCCATGCAGACAAACAATCTTAGACATATAAATCTTTGCTAGCTGAGCACTGGTATAAGTAGTCTTTACCGGGATGAAGTGAGCAACCTTAGTCAAACGATCAACAACTACCCAAATAGAATCATAACCTGACCGAGTCCTGGGTAAACCTATAATGAAGTCCATACCAATCTCATCCCACTTCCAATCAGGTATAGGCAATGGTTGTAACAAACCTGCTGGTCTCTGAAGTTCTGCTTTAACCCTCTGGCACACATCACATGTTGCAATATATCCAGCAATTCCCCTCTTCAGGATAGGCCACCAAAATCTTTCCCTCAAATCCAAATACATCTTAGTATTACCTGGGTGAATAGAATAAGGTGAATCATGTGCCTCCTAAAGAATCAACTTCCTGATATCTGCATCTTGAGGTACACAAATACGCTTCTCAAACCATATGGCTCCATGTTCATCCTCATGGAAACCTTCTGCCTTACCTTTAGCCATATTCTCTTTTATCTCAGCAATCTCCTTATCATTCCTTTGAGCTTCTCTGATCCTGTCAAGCAAAGTAGGCTTTACCTCAAGTGTTGCTAAATATCCCTTAGGAACCATCTCCAACCTGAGATTCCTGAACTGTTCACATAACTCGGGTGGCATATTATCAATGTTAATTGCATTAGCATGGCTCCTACGACTCAATGCATCAACAACAACATTAGCCTTACCAGGATGATACTGCACATTCAAATCATAATCCTTAATAAGCTCCAACCATCTCCTCTGCCTGAGGTTCAAATCCTTCTGAGTAAAAATATACTTCAAGCTCTTATGATCAGTAAATATATCACAATGATTACCAATAAGATATGGCCTCCAAGTTTTCAATGCATGCACAACTGAGGCTAACTCCAAATCATGTGTAGGATAATTATGCTCATGATTCTTAAGCTGACGTGAAGCATATGAAACAACTTTACCTTCCTGCATCAAAACACTCCCAAGTCCTTGACGAGAAGCATCACAATATACCTGGAAGTCCTTATGTATATCCGGCAGAGTTAAAACTGGTGATGTAACCAAACGCTGCTTCAACTCCTAAAAGCTGGCTTCACATTCATCAGTCCAAACAAACCTCTTCTCCTTCTTCAACAATTCAGTCATAGGCTTTGCAATTTTGGAAAAGTTCTCAATAAACCTCATGTAATAGCCCGCAAGCCCCAAAAAGCTGTGAATCTCTCCAACTGTCATGGGTGTCTCCCCCTCTGTAACTGCAGCAACCTTAGATGGATCAACTGCAACTCCATTACCTGACACAACATGTCCAAGGAATGCTACCTCATCCAGCCAAAACTCACATTTGTTGAACTTGGCATACAGCTGATATTCCCTTAGTTTCTCCATTACCAAATGCAAATGCACCTCATGCTCTTGCTTATTCTTGGAGAACACCAATATATCATCAATGAAAACAACCAGAAATTTATCCAAGAACTCCATAAACACCTTGTTCATCATATTCATGAAGTATGCAGGGGCGTTAGTCAATCCAAATGACATAACAGTATATTCATACAACCCATACCTCGTAGTAAAAGCAGTCTTTGGAATATCTTGCTCACGAATCTTCAATTGATGATAACCAGAACGAAGGTCAATCTTAGAAAACACAATAGCTCCCTCCAACTGGTCAAATAGATCATTTATCATAGGCAAAGGATACTTATTCTTAGTGGTTACCTCATTCAGAGAACAATAATCAACACACATCCTCAAGGTCCCATCCTTCTTCTCCACAAACAAAGCTGGAGCTCCCCAAGGTGATGAACTTGGGCGAATAAATCCTTGTGCCTGCAATTCTCTTATCTGCTTCTTCAATTCTTCCAACTCTTTAGGAGGCATTCTATACGGTCACTTTGCAATAGGTCCAGTGCCCGGTATTAAATCAATCAGAAACTCAATATCTCTATCTAGTGGCATACCTGGCAACTCCTATGGAAACACATCTGGATAATCTCTCACAACTGGCACCTCTTCCAGGCTACCCCCCTTAAGAGAGTTCACCTGCACCTGATTACGCTTATACTTACAAACATATGTGATCCTCTCCCCTCCTGGTGCACTAAGAGTAATAGATCGACTGGCACAATCAACATGACATTTATATAACTGCAACCAATCCATACGCAAAATAACATCCAGACCTTGTGACTTCAATATAATCAAATCCGTAGGAAAATCATGCTTCCCAACAGACAAAGTCAACTAATGACAACCAACACCTGCTATCATCTCAGCTCCTGGGGAACTCACTCTAATAGGCATGCTAAGTGTTTTGGTTGGCAATCCATGTTTATCAACAAATACCCTCTAAATAAATGAATGCGATGCACCAGTACCAAAAAGAACAAGCGCGGGTACTGAGTTAATCAAGAACTTACCAATCACTGCATCAGGTTCATTATAGACCTCCTCAACATTAACATGGTTGACATGACCCTTTTGGAAGGGGTTTGGCTTGCTGGATCCTGAGTTCTTCGCCCCCGGGCAGTCTATGGCATAGTGCCCCATAGCCTTACACCTGAAGCACTTCACCCGACTCAAATCCCTTGGTGCACGTGTAACCTGGTGGTTCTGGTTATTGCTCCCTCCATTGCCATTACCATTTCCATTACCTCTTCCATTGCCATTGTTACTCTTGTGCCCATTATGATGATGGTGGCCATTATGGTTGTGGCCATTCCCTCCATGATGATTATGATCATTACCTCCATGATGATTATGTCCATTACCTCCATGATGATTATGTCCATTACCTCCATTACCATGATATGAAGTGCGTGGTTTCTGCTGTGGTCCTGAGTTATACCTATTATTGTTGTTGTACTTCCTCTTGCGATTCTCTATGGCATGTTGCTTTCCCTCCAACACAATGGCCTTATCAATTAGGTCCTGAGAATTCCTAAAAGTGGCCACTGTCAACTGAAGGCTCAAGTCATCATTTAGGCCCCCCAAAAATTTCTCCTGCCTAGCTGCATCAGTGTTAACATCATTAGGAGCATAGCGTGCAAGATTATTAAATTCCTCCACATAAGCATTAACAGTGCGGCCTCCCTGGCGCAAACTGCGAAACTCCTTGTTTTTCAGACTCATAGCACCAGCAGACACATGTGCAGCACGAAAAGCATCCTGAAACTGAGGCCATGTGATAGTAGCAATGGGATAAGTGACCAAGTAATTGTCCCACCAAGCTGCAGCAGGACCCTCCAACAAATGTGAGGCAAACCTCACCCTCTCTGCATCAGTGCATCCAACCGTCTCCAAGTTCCTATTGACTACACGGAGCCAGTCATCAGCCACAATATGTTCAGGGGAACTGGAGAACCTCTGAGGATTCAACCTCAAGAACCTGGTAAGCATATCCACAGGTGGCGGTGGCGGCGGATTGTTGTTTTTATTGTTGTTGTTCTGGTTCTGAGTAAGCAACTGGATCAACTGGGCCTGTCCCTCAATAACCTGCTGTATGTATGGTGGTACTCCATTGCCATTATTGTCTCCTCCTGCAGTATTGCGTCTAGTATCACGCCTCGGCGGCATCTGGTGGGAAAGCATAGAAGAGTTATAGATATAATAGGGCCAAGGCTATGTATATATAAATATATTCTACCCATATGCATAATATGATCAAGCCAACAAAACACAAAAGCGAATAACACCAACAAACAAACAAACAAACAACAAACAACATAATATAGTATTATATATATATATATATAGTTGAATAATTTCGACACTAAGCAATCTAACAAACAACTATCAATCAAGCAAACAATCTAGTATCTTCATACCACAAAAGTGGGCATAATCAGATATGCTAACACGATAACGTTGCAATATAAAACAAACATGAATGGTGGTCTCAGCACTAGTTCCTACTTAACTGTTCAAGATACTTGAGGGGGTTAACTAATAAACAGTAAGAAGTATAGCTAGTTTATAAAATAACTTTCACTCCTATGGCTTTTCTAATCCATTTTTTAGGGTCACGTCCTACAGTCAACACACTGCTCTGATACCATCTGTAACGACCAAACCTCGAAGGATTTGAGTCTCTGTGCTTACCGTGCTAGTCCCTGGATCGAACTCGCTAGCACACACAGTATAGATGAATACCAGAATAGCAAGTGCATCATTTATTACATCATATGATCCAGAATATATAAAATAAAACAATCTGCATAACACTTGGCTAGCTTTATTCAACCAAACAGCGGAAAGTAGCAGAAAATAACGATGAGTCCTATCATAGCCCACTAGTGATGCTGAGTGCAGACTCGCGACCTTAACGGTACCTTACTCTTCATCTGAATATCCTGCAACATGAGACATTGCAGCCATATGGGTCAATACTTGGAATGTATTGGCAAGTTACACAGGAGTAATAATAAAGCAGACCTACATGTATATGCATAGTACAACAAAGGAAGGCTTGGGGGTTTATTTTTGCAGAAAGCTGATTTTATCCTAATAACTACCTAATAGTCAAATTTTTATTTAGTTCCTTTATTACTACAATTAAATGCACAAGGTTGAGTTGGCAAAATCAACTCCAACCTACCCTTTATTAAGTTGCCCCTCCAAATTTATTAAGTGTCACATCTGTCAAGATCATCCAACAACCGTAATGGCATAGTTGCTCAAATTTACCCATAACTAGGGGCACGGCTAATCATGATTAGTTTTAATACTATGCAGAGTTTAGTACGCTATACCCACTGAACCCAATCCGAAGATAGAGACGAAGTCTTTTAGAAGAGGTTCCCTTAACCACCTGATGGCCACATCCCACCTACATATGCTACATCTGTCGACACAGTCTGGGCAAGGGTTCCAACAACTGATCAACTAAGCCAGAGCCCATATAGCCAGTGGTCGCACATGGAAGCTACTAGTCACTAAGTCTGTCTGATCTTTTTGAACCTGGGCGACATTCCACTTAGGGTGCACTCTCATGAGTGCATGGCCGTAGAAAAGGTGCAAGACCCCATGATACCTTCCCTCAATACCAAGCAATACAACTTCCGCCCAGAGGTGAGTTAAATCCTGAGTTACTACTCAATTTAGTTATATATATAATCCTCACATAAACTCAATGAATACACGAACCACCCCCGTCTACAAAGCATAGCAAACTACAACTACCACGATTTGCAAAACCGGGAAGATAGCTCAACAGCATAGCAAAATAATATAGTATTCCTATACATGCATATTTTCATAGTATGATATAACTACATGCATAGAAAACAATAGGTAAAGGATGATCAACATGTAACTTGCCTTGGTTCTGGTTTAGAAAGTCACACTCCTAACAATAGCTCGCGTCGCACTCCGGACAATCTACACGTTTCACACAATTCAACAAATCAATCACCGGAACACGAAAAGAACCAAAACAAAACCAACAGCAACAAAACCATTTTTAAAACTCAACAACAAAAGCTTAACAGAACCTAAAATGCACTACGGTCACAACGCAAAAAGAATCACTCGATTCCGATAAACGGTCTGAGAGTTATGGCCTCCGGAAGGTTTAATTCAAATTCAAACGAATTCAAATTTGAATAGTGCAAACATGTGCAAACTTGGTACTGTCATGAAGGACTGATTTTTGTGAGTGCACAGGAAAAAGAATTACCTAAATTGGATATACAGAATAGAAGTTAGAGCTAATTGAAGTTAACAGGAAGAATCTGAAAAAAAAACAAAAGAAAAACAGAAAACTCTTGGTACTGCAGCAACTCCTGCGCGTGCACTGTAGCCGTGCCACGTGGCAGCACGTGATTGGCCGGAGGACCACCTGTGCGTGCGTGCTCACCAAAAGAAGAGGACGGCGGCGGCGGTCTCGGGCGTCGGCGGCGGCGCTCCTCCGGTGGGTCTCCAGCAAAGACGAAGGGATGGACGGGTGCAGCGTCGAGTGGCGGAGGCGTAGGTGAGGTCGGGCAGCGACGGGGCGTCCTCTGCGGGCAGCAACGGCGACGGGAATAGTGGTGTGCTCCGGCGGCGGCGGACGTCGGTGGCGGCAGTGTTCTGGTTCTCTGCAGGGTACTTCGAGGTGTCAAAAGAGTTCTCATCGAGTGGGGGTTCGAGGGGTGCATGAGGTCCGGCTTTACGAGCTCTTTCGGCGGCGCAATCTTCCGGCGAACGGCGGCGGACGGCGGAGCTCCTGGCGAGATCCAAATCGCCAAGAAGAGGCGTGTGGACGAGGGGCGATGGGGAAATGGCTTCGGTAGGGTTCCTGGAGGAGTCTAGCTCGCGTACGGCGTTCCTACAGTGCACGGGGTCGACCAGTGCCCGAGATCGATCGAGGCTCGGCTCGGGCTGCGTGTGGGGCTTCGCTCGTGTTCGTCCGACCGGAGGAAGGAGAACCAGGCACGGGGTCCACGGTTAGTGGCTGAACGCGGGTAGCGGGTCGGGTGCAGTTCGCGCGAGCGGTGCGGGCGTACCGCTTCGCTAGGTTTAGCGGGCTGCGGCTGTGTGCTACTGCTGCGCTGGCTGGGCCGCGGCGATGGGCCGGTTGGCTGGCCCTGTTTTTTTATATACACAGCAGCAGAAAACAAAATAAATAAAATAAAATACACAATATAAAATCTAAATAAAAATACCTAGACACACATAAAAATATATACTACTAACATAAACTACAGGAACACTAGTTCCAATACTGATGCAATTTTGTAAAATCCTTTTGATGCAATAGGTCACTCAAACAGTAAAATAACACACAAATAAAATATTTTGGAGATTGCAAAAATTACCAGAACATATCAGATGAACTGGAAATAATCTTCTGCACATTATGAACATTTATAAAATAGGGGAGAAGTGAGGTTATCTCCGCTCCAATAAATTGCCTTTAGTTGCATAATGATTCGAATATTGAAGAAAAAGCAAAATAATGCATGAAAAGAATATGAGATGCATATGAATGATCTAATAACATCCTAATTTAGAAAAATTGGGATGTTACAGCGATCTGGTGCTCCGGCTTATCCATGATCAAACTGATATGCACAAGTTATCCCCACCTTGGGAAGGACCTTTTGTGGTCAGTAAGAATCTCAACAATGGGTCCTACTACCTTATCGATGTTCGAGAGCACAAAGACTCACGTAAGTCGGAGGAGGAGACCCACCGGCCATGGAATATTGCTCATCTTCCGCCCTACTACACCTGAGCCACTTGCTCTTCTGATGTACATATTTTGACAATGTATATATTATGATCAATATAATAAAGCCGACATCCCTATTAAAGTAGGGCCTCTGTCATTTTTCTCTTTGAATAACGAGTTTTTGGTCACTTGGGGGCTTCTTCTTTATACAACAAAGTTTTGATTACCCTTTGATCCGGCTTATAGGCCACACACATAAAAATAAACTTGGAGGCTTGCTACCCAAGTTAAAGGGACCAAAGAGAGTCTGTTGCAAAAGCACAACTCAAACAAAGGTGCCCCTTGAGCACAACTCAAAATATTGCTTGGGGCTCTTTTGTTCTAAAGAACAAAGAGTTTTTATAACCCTTGTAATAGGCTTAAAATCCAGGGTTGGAAGCCAGGTGTATTCACCTAAAACCTCGGGTTATCCTGCCTTTTTAAGTAAGCCACTCCGCCCAGGTAATCCTGGAATGACCCGCCGAACGTTTGACAAGTCAATCTTATGCAGACACTGAACTTGTCAAAGTTAAAATGACGATTGGTTATGTGAGGTCCATCTTATAAGGTTTGTATATAGGTTTAACTTAGTGGCTATGCGGCCCGTGAGAGCACTTGATTTTCGGCCTGGCGGCCCATGAAAAGCGTCGTTTTTCGTTTCTTGTTATTCGACAGATTTTTCCTTTTTTGAGGTTTATTTGATGAGGCTTATAAGGCTTTATGATTATAATTCACTGGTGTTTATTAACCCATCCTGGCTTTTGACTATAAGTTGCCAGTATGAGATGAGATACTTGCTACGTCTTGAGCTTGCGTTGGTTTTCCCCGAAGAGGAAGGGATGATGCAGCAGAGTAGCGTAAGTATTTCCCTTAGTTTTTGAGAACCAAGGTATCAATCCAGTAGGAGCCCACGCTCAAGTCCCTCGTACCTGCACAAAGCGATAGCTACTCGCAACCAACGTGATTAGGGGTTGTCAAGCCCTTCACGGTCACTTACGAGAGTGAGATCTGGTAGAATATTTTTGGTATTTTTGATATAAAGATGCAAAGTAAAAAGTAAAGGCAAAGTAAATAGCAAAACAATATAAAAGTAATGGAGATTGATATGATGAGAAAAGACCCGGGGGCCATAGGTTTCACTAGTGGCTTCTCTCAAGAGCATAAGTATTCTATGGTGGGTAAACAAATTACTGTTGGGAAATTGATAGAATTGTGCATAATTATGAGAATATCTAGGCATGATCATGTATATAGGCATCACGTCCGTGACAAGTAGATCGAAATGATTCTACATCTACTACTATTACTCCACTTATCGACCGCTATCCAGCATGCATCTAGAGTATTAAGTTAAAAACAGAGTAACGCCTTAAGCAAGATGACATGATGTAGAGAGATAAATTCATGCAATATGAAATAAACCCCATCTTGTTATCCTCGATGGCAACGATGCAATACGTGCCTTGTTGCCTCTTCTGTCACTGGGTAAGGACACCGCAAGATCGAACCCAAAGCTAAGCACTTCTCCCATGGCAAGAACTACCAATCTAGTTGGCCAAACCAAACGGATAATTCGAAGAGACTTGCAAAGATAACCAATCATGCATAAAAGAATTCAAAGAAGATTCAAATATTATTCATAGATAGACTTGATCATAAACCCACAATTCATCGGTCTCAACAAACACACCGCAAAAAGAAGATTACATCGAATAGATCTCCATGAGAGAGGGGGAGAACTTTGTATTGAGATTCAAAGAGAGAGAAGAAGCCATCTAGCTACTAAATATGGACCCGAAGGTCTAAGGTAAACTACTCACACTTCATCAGAGGGGCTAGGATGATGTAGAAGCCCTCCGTGATGACGGCCCTCTTCCGGCGGAGCTCCGGAACAGGCGCCAAGATGGGATCTCGTGGATACAGAAAGTTGCGGTGGTGGAATTAGGGTTTTGGCTCCTGTTCTGATTGTTTGGGGGTACGTGTGTATATATAGGAGGAAGGAGTACGTCGGTGGAGCACCGAGGGGCCACGAGGCAGGGGGCGCGCCCTAGGGGGGGGGGCGCCCCCACCCTCGTGAACACCTCTTTGATCCCTTGCAGTAGGGTCCAAGTCTCATGGATCACGTTCGGTGAGGAAATCACGTTTCCCAAGATTTTATTCCGTTTGGACTCCGTTTGATATTCTGTTTATCCGAAACACTAAAATAGGCAAAAAACATCAATTCTGGGCTGGGCCTCCGGTTAATAGGTTACCCAAAAATAATATATAAAAGACGAAAATAAAGCCCAATATAGTCCAAAGCAGTAGATAATATAGCATGGAGCAATCAAAAATTATAGATACGTTGGAGACGTATCAGGCATCCCCAAGCTTAATTCCTGCTCGTCCTCGAGTAGGTAAATGACAAAATGAGAATTTTTGATGCGGAGTGCTACTTGGCATAATTTCAATGTAAATCTTCTTTATTGTGGTATGAATATTCAGATTAGAAAGATTCAAGACAAAAGTTTATATTGACATAGAAAATAATAATACTTCAAGCATACTAACAAAGCAATTATGTCTTCTCAAAATAACATGGCCAAAGAAAGTTATACCTACAAAATCATATAGTCTGGCTATGCTCCATCTTCCCCACACAAAGTATTTAAATCATGCACAACCCCGATGACAAGCCAAGCAATTGTTTCATACTCTAACTTTTTCAAAACTTTTTCAATCTTTACGCAATACATGAGCGTGAGCCATTGATATAGCACTATAGGTGGAATAGAATGGTGGTTGTGGAGAAGACAAAAAGGAGAAGATAGTCTCACATCAACTAGGCGTATCAATGGGCTATGGAGATGCCCATCAATAGATATCAATGCGAGTGAGTAGGGATTGCCATGCAACGGAAGCACTAGAGCTATAAATGTATGAAAGCTCAACAAAAGAAACTAGTGGGTGTGCATCCAACTTGCTTGCTCACGAAGACCTAGGGCAATTTGAGGAAGCCCATCATTGGAATATACAAGCCAAGTTCTATAACGTAAAATTCCCACTAGTATATGAAAGTGACAACATATGAGACTCTCTATATGAAGAACATGGTGCTACTTTGTAGCACAATATATGAGACTTGATATATCATGGTGCTACTTTGAAGCACAAGTGTGGAAAAAATGATAGTAACATTGCCCCTTATTTATTTATTTATTTATTTATTGGGGCCTTTTTTTGGCCTTGCTTTTTTTAGTACAATTCTCTATTGAATGATGATCATCACACTTCTATTTATTTACAACTCAATGATTACAACTTGATACTAAAACAAAGTATGAGTCTATATGAATGCCTCCATCGGTGTACCGGGATATGCAATGAATCACGAGTGACAAGTATGAAAGAATTATGAACGGTGGCTTTGCCACAAATACTATGTCAACTACATGATCATGCTGAGCAATATGACAATGATGGATGTGTCATGATGAACTAGATGGTGGAAAATTGCATGGCAATATATCTCAGAATGGCTATGGAAATGCCATAATAGGTAGGTATGGTGGCTGTTTTGAGGAAGGTATATGGTAGGTGTATGATACCGGCGAAAGTTGCGCGGTATTAGAGAGGCTAGCAAGGGTGGAAGGGTGGGACTGCGTATAATCCATGAATTCAACATTAGTCATAAAGAACTCATATACTTATTGCAAAAAATTAGAAGTTATCAAAGCAAAGTATTACGCGCATGCTCCTAGGGGGATAGATTGGTAGGAAAAGACCATCGCTCATCCTTGACCGCCACTCATAAGGAAGACAATCAATAAATAAATCATGCTCCGACTTCATCACATAACGGTTCACCATACGTGCATGCTACGGGAATCACAAACTTCAACACAAGTATTCTTTAAATTCACAGCTACTCAACTAGCATGACTTTAATATTATCACCTCCATATCTCAAAACAATTATCATGCTTCAATCTTTTCTTAGTATCAACACACTCAAAAGAAAGTTTCACAAATCTTGAATACCAAGCATATTATTATTAGGCAAATTACCATGCTATTAAGAGACTCTCAAATTAATTTAAGTGAAGCATGAGAGATCAATAGTTTCTTTAAAACATATCCACCATCATGCTCTAAAAGATCTAAGTGAAGCACATAGAGCAAAATTATCTAGCTCAAAAGATATAAGTGAAGCACATAGAGCAAAATAATCTAGCTCAAAAGATATAAGTGAAGCACATAGAGCAAAATTATCTAGCTCAAAAGATATAAGTGAAGCACATAGAGTATTCTATCAAATTTTAATTCATGTATGGCTCTCTCAAAAGGTGTGTACAGAAAGGATGATTTTGGCATACTAACGAACAAAGACATAAATAATACAAGACGCTCCAAGCAAAACACATATCATGTCGGTGAATAAAAATATAGCTCCAAGTAAATTACCGATGGAAGTGGACAAAAGAGGGGATGCCTTCCGGGGGCATCCACAAGCTTTTACTTTTTGGTGTCCTTGGATTATCTTGGAGCTGCCATGGGAATCCCCAAGCTTAGGCTCTTGCCACTCCTTGTTCCATGATCCATCAAAAGAATTCACCCAAAACTTGAAAACTTCACAACACAAAACTCAAGATAGAAAACTCGTGACCCCCGTTAGCGAAAGAAAACAAAAGACCACTTCAAGGTACTGTAATGAACTAATTATTTATTTATATTGTTGTTAAACCTACTGTATTCCAACTTCTCTATGTATTATAAACTATTGTACTAGCCATAGATTCATCAAAATAAGCAAACAACACACGAAAAACAGAATCTGTCAAAAACAGAACAGTCTGTAGTAATCTGTAGCTAGCACAAGATCTGAACCCCAAAAATTATAAAATAAATTGATGGACGTGAGGAATTTATCTATTAATCATCTTCAAAAAGAATTAACTAAATATCACTCTTAAAATAAAAATGACAGCAGTTCTCGTGAGCGCTAAAGTTTCTGTTTTTTACAGCAAGTTCAACAAGACTTTCCCCAAGTCTTCCCAACGGTTCTACTTGGCACAAACACTAATTAAACACAAAAAACACAACCAAAACAGACGCTAAATAATTTATTTATTATTAACAGGAGCAAAAAGCAAGGAATAAAAATAAAATTGGGTTGCCTCCCAACAAGCGCTATCGTTTAACGCCCCTAGCTAGGCATAAAAAGCAAGAATAGTTCTAGGTATTGCCATCTTTGGTAGGTAATTCTTCAATTAGGCATTTACCATATTTAGGAATTTATTTCTCTTTATTAATTATCAAAATTTTAGGTACAAGATCGAAAAATTCATTTGTAATAAATGGTTCTTTAATGATAGCAAAAAGATTGGGATGAATACTTATAGATTTAAGATCAGCAGTTTCCTTACTAGATGATTCACCCTTATTTTTAGGAACATACATAAGCTTGGCAATTTTAGTATGAGGACTAGGAGTATTCTTTAAGGAAGAAAAAGCGGTTCCCAAATTTGCAATTATACCTTCAAGTTTATCAATTCTAGTAAAATCTAAGTTCATCTTCTCATTAACTATGGGTTCCTTTTCCTTAATATTTTTCAATGTCATTCCTACCTTAGATCCATATTGAGTAATTTGATTGTGGATCTTTTTATCTAGATTTTCAATTGATTCAATACTAGCAACTTTATTTTCAATAATTTCAAGTCTTTGCATAACATGCTCCAAAGTTAACATGGTTCCATTAACCAAAAGAGGTGGTGAGCCAAATAAATCTATCATAGCATTATAAGAATCAAAAGTATGGCTACCAAAGAAGGTCCCTCCGGTAATGGTATCGAGGATATATTTATACCAAGGATTAATACCTACATAAAAATTGTGAAGAAGAACTAAGGTAGATTGTTTCCTGGTAGATCTATTTTGAGCATTACAAATTCTATACCAAGCATCTTTTAGATTTTATCCCTCCCTTTGTTTAAAATTTAGAACTTCACTCTCGGGAGACAACGGAGAAGATATGAGACTAGCCATGACGACAAGCAAACAAACTAGCACACGAGCAAAGAAAAAGCAAGCGGACAAAAAGAGGTAAATAGAGAGGGAGTATAGAGAGAGATGGCGAATAAAACGGCAAGGGTGAATTGGGGGGAGAGGAAAACGAGAGGAAAATGGCAAATAATGTAATGCGAGAGATAGGGATTGTGATGGGTACTTGGTATATTGACTTTTTGCGTAGAATCCCCGGCAACGGCGCCAGAAATCCTTCTTGCTACGTCTTGAGCTTGCGTTGGTTTTCCCCGAAGAGGAAGGGTGATGCAGCAGAGTAGCATAAGTATTTCCCTCAGTTTTTGAGAACAAGGTATCAATCCAGTAGGAGCCCACGCTCAAGTCCCTCATACCTGCACAAAGCGATAGCTACTCGCAACCAATGCGATTAGGGGTTGTCAAGCCCTTCACGGTCACTTACAAGAGTGAGATATGATAGAATATTTTTGGTATTTTTGATATAAAGATGCAAAGTAAAAAAAGTAAAGGCAAAGTAAATAGCAAAACAATATAAAAGTAATGGAGATTGATATGATGAGAATAGACCTGGGGGCCATAGGTTTCACTAGTGGCTTCTCTCAAGAGCATAAGTATTCTACGGTGGGTGAACAAATTACTGTTGGGAAATGGATAGAATTGTGCATAATTATGAGAATATCTAGGCATGATCATGTATATAGGCATCACGTCCGTGACAAGGAGATCGAAACGATTCTGCATCTACTACTATTACTCCACTTATTGACCGCTATCCAGCATGCATCTAGAGTATTAAGTTAAAAACAGAGTAACGCCTTAAGCAAGATGACATGATGTAGAGAGATAAATTCATGCAATATGAAATAAACCCCATCTTGTAATCCTCGATGGCAATGATACAATATGTGCCTTGCTGCCTCTTCTGTCACTGGGTAAGGACACCGCAAGATCGAACCCAAAGCTAAGCACTTCTCCGATGGCAAGAACTACCAATCTAGTTGGCCAAACCAAACGGATAATTCGAAGAGACTTGCAAAGATAACAAATCATGCACAAAAGAATTCAGAGAAGATTCAAATATTATTCATAGATAGACTTGATCATAAACCCACAATTCATCGGTCTCAACAAACACACCGCAAAAAGAAGATTACATCAAATAGATCTCCATGAGAGAGGGGGAGAACTTTGTATTGAGATTCAAAGAGAGAGAAGAAGCCATCTAGCTATTAAATATGGACCTGAAGGTCTGAGGTAAACTACTCACACTTCATCAGAGGGGCTAGGATGATGTAGAAGCCCTCCGTGATGACGGCCCTCTTCCGGCGGAGCTCCGGAACAGGCCCCAAGATGGGATCTCATGGATACAAAAAGTTGCGGTGCTGGAATTAGGGTTTTGGCTCCTGTTCTGATCGTTTGGGGGTACGTGTGTATATATAGGAGGAAGGAGTACGTCGGTGGAGCACCGAAGGGCCCACGAGGCAGGGGGCGTGCCCTAGGGGGGGGCGCCCCAACCCTCGTGAACACCTCTTTTATCCCTTGCAGTAGGGTCCAAGTCTCATGGATCATGTTCGGTGAGGAAATCGCGTTTCCGAAGATTTTATTTCGTTTGGACTCCGTTTGATATTCTGTTTATCCGAAACACTGAAATAGGCAACAAAGAGCAATTCTGGGCTGGGCCTCCGGTTAATAGGTTACTCCCAAAAATAATATAAAAGAGGAAAATAAAGCCCAACATAGTCCAAAATAGTAGATAATATAGCATGGAGCAATCAAAAATTATAGATACGTTGGAGACGTATCAGGCATCCCCAAGCTTAATTCCTGCTCGTCCTCGAGTAGGTAAATGATAAAAAGAGAATTTTTGATGCGGAGTGCTACTTGGCATAATTTCAATGTAAATCTTCTTAATTGTGGTATAAATATTCAGACTAGAAAGATTCAAGACAAAAGTTTATATTGACATAGAAAATAATAATACTTCAAGCATACTAACAAAGCAATTATGTCTTCTCAAAATAACATGGCCAAAGAAAGTTATCCCTACAAAATCATATAGTCTGGCTATGATCCATCTTCCCCACACAAAGTATTTAAATCATGCACAACCCCGATGACAAGCCAAGCAATTGTTTCATACTCTAAATTTTTCAAAACTTTTTCAATCTTTACGCAATACATGAGCGTGAGCCATGGTTATAACACTATAGGTGGAATAGAATGGTGGTTGTGGAGAAGACAAAAAGGAGAAGATAGTCTCACATCAACTAGGCGTATCAATGGGCTATGGAGATGCCCATCAATAGATATCAATGTGAGTGAGTAGGGATTGCCATGCAACGGAAGCACTAGAGCTATAAATGTATGAAAGCTCAACAAAAGAAACTAGTGGGTGTGCATCCAACTTGCTTGCTCACGAAGACCTGGGGCAATTTGAGGAAGCCCATCATTGGAATATACAAGCCAAGTTCTATAACATAAAATTCCCACTAGTATATGAAAGTGACAACATATGAGACTCTCTATATGAAGAACATGGTGCTACTTTGAAGCACAATATATGAGGCTTGCTATATCATGGTGCTACTTTGAAGCACAAGTGTGGAAAAAAGGATAGTAACATTGCCCCTTATTTATTTATTTATTTTTTGGGGCCTTTTTTGGCCTTGCTTTTTTTGGTACAATGCTCTATTGAATGATGATCATCACACTTCTATTTATTTACAACTCAATGATTACAACTCGATACTAAAACAAAGTATGACTCTATATGAATGCCTCCGGCGGTGTACCGGGATATGCAATGAATCATGAGTGACAAGTATGAAAGAATTATGAACGGTGGCTTTGCCACAAATACTATGTGAACTACATGATCATGCTAAGCAATATGACAATGATGGATGTGTCATGATGAACTAGATGGTGGAAAGTTGCATGGCAATATATCTCAAAATGGCTATGGAAATGCCATAATAGGTAGGTATGGTGGCTGTTTTGAGGAAGGTATATGGTAGGTGTATGATACCGGTGAAATTTGCGCGGTATTAGAGAGGCTAGCAAGGGTGGAAGGGTGGGAGTGCGTATAATCCATGGACTCAACATTAGTCATAAAGAACTCATATACTTATTGCAAAAAATTAGAAGTTATCAAAGCAAAGTATTACGCGCATGCTCCTAGGGGATAGATTGGTAGGAAAAGACCATAGCTCGTCCTTGTACGCCACTCATAAGGAAGACAATCAATAAATAAATCATGCTCCGACTTCATCACATAACGGTTCACCATACGTGCATGCTATGGGAATCACAAACTTCAACACAAGTATTCTTTAAATTCACAACTACTCAACTAGCATGACTTTAATATTATCACCTCCATATCTCAAAACAATTATCATGCTTCAATCTTTTCTTAGTATTCAACACACTCAAAAGAAAGTTTCACAAATCTTGAATACCAAGCATATTATTATTAGGCAAATTACCATGCTATTAAGAGACTCTCAAATTAATTTAAGTGAAGCATGAGAGATCAATAGTTTCTTTAAAACATATCCACCATCATGCTCTAAAAGATCTAAGTGAAGCACATAGATCAAAATTATCTAGCTCAAAAGATATAAGTGAAGCACATAGAGCAAAATAATCTAGCTCAAAAGATATAAGTGAAGCACAAAGAGCAAAATTATCTAGCTCAAAAGATATAAGTGAAGCACATAGAGTATTCTATCAAATTTTAATTCATGTATGGCTCTCTCAAAAGGTGTGTACATCAAGGATGATTGTGGCATACTAACAAATTAAGACATAAATAATACAAGACGCTCCAAGCAAAACACATATCATGTTGGTGAATAAAAATATAGCTCCAAGTAAATTACCGATGCAAGTGGACAAAAGAGGGGATGCCTTCCGGGGGCATCCCCAAGCTTTGACTTTTTGGTGTCCTTGGATTATCTTGGGGGTGCCATGGGAATCCCCAAGCTTAGGCTCTTGCCACTCCTTGTTCCATGATCCATCAAAAGAATTCACCCAAAACTTGAAAACTTCACAACACAAAACTCAAGATAGAAAACTCGTGAGCTCCGTTAGCGAAAGAAAACAAAAGACCACTTCAAGGTATTGTAATGAACTCATTATTTATTTATATTGTTGTTAAACCTACTGTATTCCAACTTCTCTATGGATTATAAACTATTTTACTAGCCATAGATTCATCAAAATAAGCAAACAACACACGAAAAACAGAATCTGTCAAAAACAGAACAGTCTGTAGTAATCTGTAGCTAGCGCAAGATCTGGAACCCCAAAAAGTATAAAATAAATTGCTGGACGTGAGGAATTTATCTATTAATCATCTTCAAAAAGAATTAACTAAATAGCACTCTTAAAGTAAAAATGACAGCAGTTCTCGTGAGCGCTAAAGTTTCTGTTTTTTACAGCAAGTTCAACAAGACTTTCCCCAAGTCTTCCCAACGGTTCTACTTGGCACAAACACTAATTAAACACAAAAAACACAACCAAAACAGAGGTTAAATAATTTATTTATTACTAACAGGAGCAAAAAGCAAGGAATAAAAATAAAATTGGGTTGCCTCCCAACAAGCGCTATCGTTTAACGCCCCTAGCTAGGCATAAAAAGCAAGAATAGATCTAGGTTTTGCCATCTTTGGTAGGTAATTCTTCAATTAGGCATTTACCATCTCTAGGATTTATTTCTCTTTATTAATTATCAAAATTTTAGGCACAAGATCAAAAAATTCATTTGTAATAAATGGTTCTTTAATGATAGCAAAAAGATTGGGATGAATACTTATAGATTTAAGATCAGCAGTTTCCTTACTAGATGATTCACCCTTATTTTTAGGAACATACAAAAGCTTGGTAATTTTAGTAGGAGGACTAGGAGTATTCTTTACGGAAGAAAAAGCGGTTCCCAAATTTGCAATTATACCCTCAAGTTTATCAATTCTAGTAAAATCTAAGTTCATCTTCTCATTAACTATGGGTTCCTTTTCCTTAATATTTTTCAATGTCATTCCTACCTTAGATCCATATTGAGTAATTTGATTGTGGATCTTTTTATCTAGATTTTCAATTGATTCAATAGTAGCAACTTTATTTTCAATAATTTCAAGTCTTTGCATAACATGCTCCAAAGTTAACATGGTTCCATTAACCAAAAGAGGTGGTGAGCCAAATAAATCTACCATAGCATTATAAGAATCAAAAGTTTGGCTACCCAAGAAGTTCCTCCGGTAATGGTATCGAGGATATATCTATACCAAGGATTAATACCTACATAAAAATTGCGAAGAAGAACTAAGGTAGATTGTTTCCTGGTAGATCTATTTTGAGCATTACAAATTCTATACCAAGCATCTTTTAGATTTTATCCCTCCCTTTGTTTAAAATTTAGAACTTCACTCTCGGGAGACAACGGAGAAGATATGAGACTAGCCATGACGACAAGAAAACAAACTAGCACACGAGCAAAGAAAAAGCAAGTGGACAAAAAGAGGCAAATAGAGAGGGAGTATAGAGAGAGAGAGGGCGAATAAAACGGCAAGGGTGAATTGGGGGGAGAGGAAAACGAGAGGCAAATGGCAAATAATGTAATGCGAGAGATAGGGATTGTGATGGGTACTTGGTGTATTGACTTTTTGCGTAGAATCCCCGGCAACAGCGCCAGAAATCCTTCTTGCTACGTCTTGAGCTTGGGTTGGTTTTCCCCGAAGAGGAAGGGATGATGCAGCAGAGTAGCGTAAGTATTTCTCTCAGTTTTTGAGAACCAAGGTATAAATCCAGTAGGAGCCCACGGTCAAGTCCCTCGTACCTGCACAAAGCGATAGCTACTCGCAACCAATGTGATTAGGGGTTGTCAAGCCCTTCACGGTCACTTACAAGAGTGAGATCTGATAGAATATTTTTGGTATTTTTGATATAAAGATGCAAAGTAAAAAGTAAAGGCAAAGTAAATAGCAAAACAATATAAAAGTAATGGAGATTGATATGATGAGAATAGACCCGGGGGCCATAGGTTTCACTAGTGGCTTCTCGCAAGAGCATAAGTATTCTACGGTGGGTGAACAAATTACTGTTGGGCAATGGGTAGAATTGTGCATAATTATGAGAATATCTAGGCATGATCATGTATATAGGCATCACGTCCGTGACAAGTAGATCGAAACGATTCTGCATCTACTACTATTACTCCACTTATTGACCGCTATCCAGCATGCATCTAGAGTATTAAGTTAAAAACAGAGTAACGCCTTAAGCAAGATGACATGATGTAGAGAGATAAATTCATGCAATATGAAATAAACCCCATCTTGTCATCCTCGATGGCAACGATACAATATGTGCCTTGCTGCCTCTTCTGTCACTGGGTAAGGACACCGCAAGATCGAACCCAAAGCTAAGCACTTCTTCGATGGCAAGAACTACCAATCTAGTTGGCCAAACCAAACGGATAATTCGAAGAGACTTGCAAAGATAACCAATCATGCACAAAAGAATTCAGAGAAGATTCAAATATTATTCATAGATAGACTTGATCATAAACCCACAATTCATCGGTCTCAACAAACACACCGCAAAAAGAAGATTACATCGAATAGATCTCCATGAGAGAGGGGGAGAACTTTGTATTGATATTCAAAGAGAGAGAAGAAGCCATCTAGCTATGAAATATGGACCTGAAGGTCTGAGGTAAACTACTCACACTTCAACGGAGGGGCTAGGATGATGTAGAAGCCCTCCGTGATGACGGCCCTCTTCCGATGGAGCTCCAGAACAGGCCTCAAGATGGGATCTCATGGATACAGAAAGTTGCGGCGGTGTAATTAGGGTTTTGGCTCTTGTTCTGATCGTTTGGGGGTACGTGTGTATATATAGGAGGAAGGAGTACGTCGGTGGAGCACCGAGGGGCCCACGAGGCAGGGGGGCGCGCCTTAGGGGGGGCGCCCCAACCTTCGTGAACACCTCTTTTATCCCTTGCAGTTGGGTCCAAGTCTCATGGATCACATTCGGTTAGGAAATCGCATTTCCGAAGATTTTATTCCGTTTGGACTCCGTTTGATATTCTGTTTATCCGAAACACTGAAATAGGCAAAAAACAGCAATTCTGGGCTGGGCCTCCGGTTAATAGGTTACTCCCAAAAATAATATAAAAGAGGAAAATAAAGCCCAATATAGTCCAAAACAATAGATAATATAGCATGGAGCAATAAAAATTATAGATACGTTGGAGACGTATCAGGCACCCCCAAGCTTAATTCCTGCTTGTCCTCGAGTAGGTAAATGATAAAAAGAGAATTTTTGATGCGGAGTGCTACTTGGCATAATTTCAATGTAAATCTTCTTAATTGTGGTATGTATATTCAGATTAGAAAGATTCAAGACAAAAGTTTATATTGACATAGAAAATAATAATACTTAAAGCATACTAACAAAGCAATTATGTCTTCTCAATATAACATGGCCAAAGAAAGTTATCCCTACAAAATCATATAGTCTAGCTATGCTCCATCTTCCCCACACAAAGTATTTAAATCATGCACAACCCCGATGACAAGCCAAGCAATTGTTTCATACTCTAAATTTTTCAAAACTTTTTCAATCTTTACGCAATACATGAGCGTAAGCCATGGATATAGCACTATAGGTGGTATAGAATGGTGGTTGTGGAGAAGACAAAAAGGAGAAGATAGTCTCACATCAACTAGGAGTATCAATGGGCTATGGAGATGCCCATCAATAGATATCAATGTGAGTGAGTAGGGATTGCCATGCAACGGAAGCACTAGAGCTATAAATGTATGAAAGCTCAACAAAAGAAACTAGTGGGTGTGCATCCAACTTGCTTGCTCACGAAGACCTGGGCCAATTTGAGGAAGCCCATCATTGGAATATACAAGCCAAGTTCTATAACATAAAATTCCCACTAGTATATGAAAGTGACAACATATGAGACTCTCTATATGAAGAACATGGTGCTACTTTGAAGCACAATATATGAGACTTGCTATATCATGGTGCTACTTTGAAGCACAAGTGTGGAAAAAGGATAGTAACATTGCCCCTTTTTTATTTATTTATTTTTTGGGGCCTTTTTTTGGCCTTGCTTTTTTTTGGTACAATGCTCTATTGAATGATGATCATCACACTTCTATTTATTTACAACTCAATGATTACAACTTGATACTAAAACAAAGTATGACTCTATATGAATGCCTCCGGCGGTGTACCGGGATATGCAATGAATCACGAGTGACAAGTATGAAAGAATTATGAACGGTGGCTTTGCCACAAATACTATGTGAACTACATGATCATGCTAAGCAATATGACAATGATGGATGTGTCATGATGAACTAGATGGTGGAAAGTTGCATGGCAATATATCTCAGAATGGCTATGGAAATGCCATAATAGGTAGGTATGGTGGCTGTTTTGAGGAAGGTATATGGTAGGTGTACGATACTGGCGAAAGTTGCGCGGTATTAGAGAGGCTAGCAAGGGTGGAAGGGTGGGAGTGCGTATAATCCATGGACTCAACATTAGTCATAAAGAACTCATATACTTATTCCGAAAAATTAGAAGTTATCAAAGCAAAGTATTACGCGCATGCTCCTAGGGGGATAGATTGGTAGGAAAAGACCATCGCTCATCCTTGACCGCCACTCATAAGGAAGACAATCAATAAATAAATCATGCTCTGACTTCATCACATAATGTTCACCATACGTGCATGCTATGGGCATCACAAACTTCAACACAAGTATTCTTTAAATTCAAAACTACTCAACTAGCATGACTTTAATATTATCACCACCATATCTCAAAACAATTATCATGCTTCAATCTTTTCTTACTATTCAACACACTCAAAAGAAAGTTTCACAAATCTTGAATACCAAGCATATTATTATTAGGCAAATTACCATGCTATTAAGAGACTCTCAAATTAATTTAAGTGAAGCATCAGAGATCAATAGTTTCTTTAAAACATATCCACCATCATGCTCTAAAAGATCTAAGTGAAGCACATAGAGCAAAATTATCTAGCTCAACAGCATAAGTATTCTATGGTGGGTGAACAAATTACTGTTGAGCAATGGATAGAATTGTGCATAATTATGAGAATATCTAGGCATGATCATGTATATAGGCATCACATCCGTGACAAATAGATCGAAAAGATTCTGCATCTACTACTATTACTCCACTCATCGACCACTATCCAGCATGCATCTAGAGTATTAAGTTAAAAACATGAGTAACGCCTTAAGCAAGATGACATGATGTAGAGAGATAAATTCATGCAATATGAAATAAACCCCATCTTGTTATCCTCGATGGCAACGATACAATACGTGCCTTGCTGCCCCTTCTGTCACTGGGTAAGGACAAGGCAAGATCAAACCCAAAGCTAAGCACTTCTCCCATGGCAAGAACTACCAATCTAGTTGGCCAAACCAAACGGATAATTCAAAGAGACTTGCAAAGATAACCAATCATGCATAAAAGAATTCAGAGAAGATTCAAATATTATTCATAGATAGACTTGATCATAAACCCACAATTCATCGGTCTCAACAAACACACCGCAAAAAGAAGATTACATCAAATAGATCTCCATGAGAGAGGGGGAGAATTTTGTATTGAGATTCAAAGAGAGAGAAGAAGCCATCTAGCTACTAACTATGGACCCGAAGGTCTGAGGTAAACTACTCACACTTCATCGGAGGGGCTAGGATGATGTAGAAGCCCTCTGTGATGACGGCCCTCTTTTAGCGGAGCTCCGGAACAGGCCCCAAGATGGGATCTCATGGATACAGAAAGTTGCGGCGGTGGAATTAGGGTTTTGGCTCCTGTTCTGATCGTTTGGGGGTACGTGTGTATATATAGGAGGAAGGAGTTCATCAGTGGAGCACCGAGGGTCCCATGAGGCAGGAGGGCGCGCCCTAGGGGGGGGGCGCCCCCACCCTCGTGAACACCTCTTTGATCCCTTGAAGTAGGGTCCAAGTCTCCTAGATCACGTTCGGTGAGAAAATCACGTCTCCGAAGATTTTATTCCGTTTGGACTCTGTTTGATATTTTTTTTATCCGAAACACTGAAATAGGCACAAAAAAACAGCAATTCTGGGCTGGGCCTCCGGTTAATAGGTTAGTCCCAAAAATAATATAAAAGTGGAAAATAAAGCCCAATATAGTCCAAAATAGTAGATAATATAGCATGGAGCAATCAAAAATTATAGATACGTTGGAGACGTATCAATACTATCCGGTGTTTGTTAACCCGGCCTGGTTTTTGACTATAAGTCACCAGTATGAGATAAGATAATATCCGGTGTTTATTAAACCTGATCTTGCTTTGTTTATAAGCCGGCAATCTCTGATAATTACCAGTGCTCAAATTTTGGGTCATCACAATTATTACACTATTTTGGTAAACCAACAGTGTGATCCAATATCACTGGTATGTTGTTTTCTTAACAGTTATCAGACCAGCCATAGTTATGGACTATTTGTCCCCAGCAGTTTTCATTGGGTATCATGACACGCCCGACGGTAAACCGCCAGGGCCCTTGTGTTTTTCTTTGTGTGCAGGATCATAATAATTCACATTTGCATAAGTCAAAGATTATCATACAAGAAGTGGTTCTTTAAACCTGTGGAAAATCAATGTTACGGAATACAGAAAAACATGCACGATGGCATGGCCAATTCAAGTTTAACTATTCTATTACATAGCTCCATGAGCTAACATAAGGACAAGTGTTCTATCAAGACTTAACGTCTTTTCAACTGCCTGGCGGTTTACTCTTCTTGGTCTTGCTGACGGGAGGCCTCTGTTTCATCCCTTGCCAGTTCTTATTCCTCCTCCACCGTCTAGAAGTTTGGTTTGGACCAGTCAAAGCCACGCAAGGCGAAGAATTCAACCTCGTCGTCAATAAGATTGGACGAGTCAATATCATGGGCAAATGTGTGCTTACGAATCGGTGGAATTAAGTCCATCACTTTATATGAAGGCATCTGCATCTTCTGATTATCTTTATCATAAGCCGTCAAGTACTTGGAAAGATTGGTCTCTTCAGCGATGACTGTTGCATGAGGACGAATTTCTTTGACACAGGCGGCAAAGACTTGCTGATCAAAAGCGGTTCCATCCTCCTTCAAACTAGGATACCCACTAGCTACAACTGTCGGGTCTAGTTCTGGCACGGTTCAAGGTTGTTACAGCTCCGGCTCTAGCACAAGACCATTTGATTTCTTGAAACCTGGTGGGCAAGATGGACATTTTCTTCAAAACATCACTTAAGAGGTTTGGCCCTTGATTCGTTGGGGAGACAGTAGAGAGAGTCTGCTGAGCTCCAGTGTATAGTTGCTCACCAAGAGTGTAGACCACCTTGAGCTTCACCAGTGTGTCTTGGCTAAGGTTGCTGCTCCTGGGACCTGAGTAAGTTAGAAATTGGTCAAATGGCGGCTTACATTATGATGACAAATATTCACTTTGGATAAATATCAAGGTGACTTACCGAAGATAGCAGAAACCATCTGAGTCACACGGTTTTTTAAACCAGTGAGTTCAGTGGTAACTCCCTCAAGAGTCGCCTCTGCTTTCTCAGCACGCTGTATCAGGGCAGTCTTTTCCTTAGCCCAAGCCTCTTTATCCGCAGTAAAGCTGGTCTTCAATTTTTCTACATCACACACTAAACTGGAATTTTGATTCAGCCTTCTGGGTCTCAGTTTCCTGAGCCGCCAGCCGGATCTTGGCCTCGTTCAGTTGAGTTTCCAATTCAGTGGTAGCAGCCTGCAGGCAGCACAGATTTATCAAACATATTTCAAGGCGGATTACAACAGTTAAGTCCCAAGCACTTTGCAAGCGAAACCACTTGGCACTTGGGGGCTAATGCCTGTCAACGCAATTTTTCAACGGAAATGGTTTTTCTAAAGTCCCGAGTGCTTTGCAAGCATCAACACTTGGCACTTGGGGGCTAATGCATATTGCTTGTCTCTTCCTAAAGATGAGTCGGGTGAGCTTTCAACAGTCTCAGCCGACTCATGGGGGCTATACAGTTCAGTTTCTGTTCTTTTATAGTGATCAATAGGACCGGCTCACTCATACAGATCAAGGCAAAGTTATGCTACTATCTGCATTCGGTTTAGTTTTCAACCAGACTTGGAGGGAGTCTAGGACAGAAGCTTATAAGTTTTTTAAGTCTACATATTATTCAATCTTCTCATAATCAGTAGACTTGGGGCTGGCAGTATATATAACTTATATAAGCCGGAGGACGTACCTCATACTTCTGGTGCATCTGTTTGACCATCTCAATTTCCAAGTCACGATTGGAGTGTACTTGACTGAGATAACCAGATAATACTTCACTATTACTTAATTGAGCATAGTGGGAGACATCGAACCTCACTTTCCATCTTTCCATGACTTCTTATTTGGCAGAATGTCTCGCTAGTATAGTTGGATTCCCCGGTTTAGTAAATCCGGTGCCAATGATTAAAATGTCATCACCATGAGTCTCTGGCAGGTTAACTGAGCTTGACGGTTCAATAGTTGACGGGTCAATATTGGTTTCATCAATAGACGGCTCAGGTATCTCAGGTTGAGCATTGGGAGCAGGATTTTCTGGTTGTTCAGAGTTTTCTGGTGCAAAGGTTGGCTGGTCCAGTTCAGCGGCTTTGGGGTCTTCGGCCGGTTTGGTCACCTTTGCTTTCTTGTTGGGTTTTGCTTGACCGCTAAAAAGAATTTGGACAAGTCAGCATAATGATGAAGATATAAAGGTACAGAAGAAAAATAATTATTCTTACCCAGGGGCAGTCTTGAAAGCCGGCAGTTGAGTCTGCGATGAATCGCCTGAGGAAGAGCGGGAAATCTCCTACAAAAATAAGTCAAAGGAATTGAGTGGTTCATGAAAACAAAAAACCTGTCACTAAATAAAAAGTTAAGGTCAAAAAGAACCTCATTTTGATGTTTGGTAAGCCGGAGGATAAATCTTCACCTCCACTAGTCCGGGTCTGGCTGCGGCTCTCATGTTGCTGTCGTTTCAAAAGAAAATGAGGATCTAAATAAGCCAAGGGGTGTGAAAACCTTACTTTTTGGGTTACTCGCCAAAGTTTCTGCCTTGGTAAAGGTTCTGAGTCGGAGGAAATGATAGTTACCTCTTCTTCAACCGCTTGGCTGGCTCCCGTGTCATCCTGGCAATAATCAGTGTCAATAAGGTGGTTGAAAAACAAGCTAAGAGAGTCAAGGGCTACCTCTGACTCAGATGTTCGTCCAGCTTAAGCAGATCAGAGGCGCTTGGTTTCTTCCTAGACATCTTGATGGTCTTTTTGGCGGCTTTCACGGCAGCCCTAGCCTTTTTGGCAGCCTCGGTCATATTTGGCCTTCCAGAAGTCAGATTTAGCCTGCGGAAGAATAACATAGTTCAGTTCATGCAATGTTTGGGCGATGAAGTAAGGTAAAACAAATCAAGGGACTTACATCTGGCGGCGGGTTAAGCTTGCAGAAAGGATTCAAGCCCACTTTGCAGCAGTCTTCAAATTTGCTATTTACAAGCGGCGTTGCCATTTCAATGATGCCCTCTTTAGTCAAACACAGAGAGCTATGGCACAAGGGATCATCCGTTCCTCCAGTAGAAGAACACATTAAGCTGGGGCGGCGGCTTAAGGGCATGATTCGCCATGCGACCCAGCAGCGGATTAAGTCGACTCCGGTTAAACCATTTCCTAGCAAGGCTTGGACCTTTCTGATTTTAGGAACGAGTTTCTTGCATTCAACGGTGGTAAGTTTATCATGGAGTTGATAACTTGAGTCGAGATGTTCAGCACGATAACCTGGCAATGGATTTTCATCAGACGGCAAGATATCTTTGCAGTAGAACCATGTTTGGTTCTAGTCCTTGGGGTGACTCGGCAGAGCTGCTTGAGGGAAAATGACATCTCTTCTGCGCTGAATTGAAATTCCACCAAGTCCCAAGCTGGGCCCATTTGTGAACTCATTTTGCCAGTTTAAGTAGAAGTATTCCCTGAAAAGTTCAACACTAGGCTCTTCTCGAAGGTATACTTCATAGAAAACTTGAAAGTTATAGATGTTTGATATGGAGTTGGGTCCAATGTCTTGCGGATTGAGCTTGAAGAAGTGCAGGACATCCCTAAAGAACTTAGAGCCGGGCGGCAAGAAGCCCCGGTTCATATGATCAGTAAAGACAATAACTTCACCGTCCTTTGGCTGAGGTCTCTCTTCGCCCGGGTCAGGAGCACGGTAATGCATGAAATTTTTCTCTGGCAAATATCCAATGGTGACAAAATCCTTCAAAGTGCTCTCAGTTACGATGGATGGAACCCAATTACAGGTCATAATTGTCTTTGGAGGCATGGTAAAAGGACAACCTAAAGAAAGGAAATAATGTGCCGGCTCAAGTTAGTTGGTGGAATTACAAGTTAACAATTGCAGTACATATTCAGAATGGCGGCTTAAGCGAGGGCTAATGATATATGAAGTAACGATAAGCCCGCAGAATAAGCCGCCATGACTAAGATATTCAAGATCTACCAAGAGTAAAATTTGCTAAGTGTTAGGACAAACAAGTTCCACAGGTTGAAGCTATAAATTCGGATCTACCGCTGCTCAGAAAAGGGAATAAATTCAAAACCTACAGAGGCGACAGCGGAAAAGGAGAGGTGCCCTAGAGGAGATCTGTTGCGATGAGGGTATATTCTAGTTTCAAAAACAGGTGCTAAAACTACTACTGCGCAAGATTTATATGGTTTTTGGATCTAATCCATGGATCTAAACAAGGATAAAGAAGGGCGGCGACGAACACCGACGAACACCGATGAGTCCTAATGACAGATCTATGATGAAAGAAAGGATGGCTTACTGATCCTGATAGGACAGCGGAGTGGCGCTGCGGTTCTTTGGTCCGTTCAGGGTGATGCAGCGGCCGGAGTTGAGGTCAGTGACGAAGGTCAACGGCGGCAGGGCTCGTGCGGATTGGTGCGTCGCGAGTAGGAAGAAAGCGAGAAGGAGAAGGAGAAGAATGAAAGGTGATTCTGTGGTATTATTTATAGGCTTGGAAGTACAAACGGTAGGCACAGGAATCGAGGAAATAATAAAGTGGATATGTGACGACACGGGCGCCTCAATTTTTGAAGGGTCAGTAAAGAAAGAGATTAAGATTTGGATTCTGTGTAGCATTAATCGCAGGTGACATCATGGCGGGTTATCACAATTTTTGAGACGACGTCATGGCGGGGTACAATATTTCACAGTAAGAGGAGGAAGGATTTTTCTAAGTCTTGAAGATTGACATGAACAAGTTCAAATCAAGCTGGGGCCTAATGTTGGGGGTATGACTATCAGGTACGACCTGCCCACGAGGGGCCGGGTCATCCCTATCACTACAAAAAAATACACTTCCGTGATGATACGTGTTTGTCACAATAGGTCGCGGTTTTTGTCATGCATGTACATCCATGACGATTTTATGATAGAATCAAGATAGTCATACCTGTGCTGTCGTAGAAGTGTTCCATGACATTACCAAAATTATCATCACGGAAGTGTCCACTTCCATGACGATAAATCGCGCGTCACAGAAGTGCTTTCATCAAGGGTGACCGGCATGTGGCATCCACCGTAACAGAACGCCGTTAAGCTATCGGGTCGGGTTTTGGATCCGATAACCCGTTAACAGCCCCGACCAATGGGGATTTTCCACGTGTAAAATCAGCATTGGCTGGAGAAAACACGTGTCGGCTCATCGATGGGACAGATGTCATCCACTCATTGGACGGAAGGCGCCTATGATACATTGACACGTGGCACGGCCCAACAGACGCCCATTCCTGTGAAAAGGCCAGCCCGTTTGACTTGGTCAAAAGGTGGCGGGCCGGCCCATGGAAAGCCTATTAACGGCCTGTTCGCATATAGCCCATTTACAGCCCACTAACCCAAGGCTCATTACGCCCTATCGGAATTAGGCCCAGTAGCGTCATCTGGGCCGTCCAATATGATTCCAGCCCGTTTTCACTTCTGGCACATGTATGGCCCATGACATCTTTCGGCCCATATGAGGCCCTATGTAACTCTTGGCCTATTAACAGCCCGTGGTGAAACTGGCCCATAATGAACAGTGTATCACTTTACACCCATTAACGGCTCGTGGTGAAATTGGCCCGTAATGAACAATGTATCACTTTATACCCATTAACGGCCCGTTATTCCGTTGGGCCACTTCCAGCCCATGTTATCTTTCGGCCTTCTCAGAGCCCATTTATTCTTGGGCTCATTTCCAGCATTCGTTTACTTATGGCCCGTTACTGTCATTTTCTGCTTGTGGGCCAAATTCAGCCCGTGGTTATAGTTAGCTCATTTGTGGTCCGTTAATACATTGGGCCGTTTTCATATCGTCATCAAATACGGCCTATTAACGATGGCCCATTATGGTCGGCCCATGAACGGACGATTCCAACTCTAGCCCGTTTACGGCCATAATGCGGTCTGTTTGGCCCATGTTTGGCCAGTCGATCATACGGACCGTATAAGGCCCATTGATGATACGGCCTGCAGAAGGCCCATTGTTTCTATGGCCCGTAGAAGGCCCATTGTTTCTACGGCCAGTAGGAGGCCCAGTGTCATTACAGTAAATATTAGCCCATGGTTATTGTGGCCTAGTTTTAAAAAATAGGTTATTGCAGCCACTAGCTAACCGCGGAAAAAGAACTACAATGACTACAAGCAAACAAATAAACAAGACAACAAGGAAATAAATAATCAAGCAACTAACGGTAGGCTATCACGGCTATTACACATATTACATCCACTGGGCATCAAAGTTCGCCACTAGTGCAAATATAGGGAACAAAGCAGCATATCATATACACTGGTTGTCAAAGTTGGCGACCAGCGCAAATAAACGCCGCAGCAAAACAAATCCAGAACTGAAACCACTTCAGAAGATCTCAAGAAACAATATCCTGGGTACCCATAATGCTGGCAAGATGCTTAGCAAGCTTATTAACTTTCTCTTGTTTGGCGCTTAAATCCTGCAGCGCTTGCTGTTGCACCAGAAAATATGCATCTGAATTATGCAGGGACTTCCTTAGTCCTTCAGCTTCCTGTTGCAGCACATCTGATCGATGTCTTTCAACTTGAAGTTGAGACTCAAGAAGACGAACTGATTCAGGCAGTGAGTTCGAAGAGCTTGTGCCAGCAGTAGTGGCCAGTAACTCGAACACTACATCAAGACATGACTTTTGGGTTCCCTCACTGTCGTCAAGATAGTTTTTATCAACTTTCTTGGAGACCAACAGGGATGTCTCACTATCTTGAACCTTATCTGCATTACTTCCTTTACCATTGGATAATGCGGTACTGTTCTCCAATATTTTGTCCGCATTCTAAAAGAGAAACAAGCAGACACATCACATGTTTACCATGTTGTATATGAAACTCATTTTGGTAAATGAGTTCAGTAGTAAAGTGGACAGGATAACAGCATCAAACATACATATATCTATGTACCATGGTCACGTTATGGTCTATATCATTCTAGTTTTTGTTGCCAAATCAAGATAGAGACACAGTTCAAATAATATTTGTTCAAGACAAAGCAGAATAGATAAAATATAAGTGTGGGTAACTATAGAGCAATAACAACACTTGTAATGTGCATGACATGAGAACACAACTGTTTATTCAATTGAAACTGAAATCAACATAGAGCAGGTTACAACAGCAAACCAGTTAAAGAAACATGTTTAAAACATACCTGTTGCGCCATTGGAGTTTCAATTCCATCCTTCAAATTTGAAATAGTTGGTATGAGTAAATACAGTAATGCAAGAGTAAAGGAGTATGAACCATAGCTACAGAACCTGACCTGAGAACAAATCTTCTTCTCCTTTAAACATTGAGTTGGGATTTGGAGTGGTGGTCCTCGTGCTTTGGGCACTGCAGTTCCCTTACTAACTGCTCGTGTTTGGGTGCTCTCTGGTGGAGACAGTGCTGTGTCAACTGGAACTGGGTTACTATCTGCCGGGGTTGGGATTAGAAGGGGTGTAGCTGGTTCTCTGTCCAACTGGGTAGGGGTACAATCTGCGAGAGTCTGGGTTATGTGTGGTGGATCTGGTCCTTGGGCAAGTACAACCGTGGTTCTATCTGCATCAACTGGTAGCACTATCTTTTCTGAAGATCGTGTTGTTACTCCCTTAGATACTGCCATCACGCTCTCCAATTCAAATGGCTGATAAACAAGAAAAGTAATTGAAAGTATAGACATTGTATGATAGACAGGTGCAATGGATAGTGGGGAATAAAATAGGGCATGAAATAATTCATATTTATGTTGTCTAACCAAACAGGATAGCATGACCCAATTTCCCATATATGATGGCTAACTAAACAGGATAGCATGACACAATTTCACATTATGATGGCTAACTAAAAAAGATGGAAAGACATAGTTCAAAATATGAGACTATGTAAACAGGAGGACATGACATAACTATATAATGTGTTTATTAAATAGGTTGGCATGCCATAATTCACATACATTCACGGATAGAATGCCATAATTCAAAATATGATGACTGTAAACACTAAACATGATGAGATGATATAACTATATGATGTCTTTATTAAATGGGTTGCCATGCCATAATTCAGATAGATGATGTGTATGTACTATGTAAACATGATGGCATGATATAATTCAAATATATGATTTATATAGTAAGCAAGTAAGCAGATGGCAATCCATATATGATGTAAAAACTAAGCAATGCAAGACAACATGCATGCCATGGGTAATATAACCCTGCCAAGTTTGAGCATAGACCTCAGGGGGGAAATAGGACTGGTCATCAGTCTCTGAATCCTCCTCTGAGGAGCTCTCTGTAACCAGCAAGATGTCTGCTTCAGCAGGTAGCATTGTCTGCTCTGAATACCTTGTTTTCACTCTAGATACTTCCATCACCGCTTCAAATGGCTGATGCACAGGAAGAGTAGTTGAATATACAAACATTGTCAACAAATTGAACACGTAATACAAAAAAAATGATAGCATGATATAATTCACATACATGATGATTGGCTAAATAGCATGGCATTGCATAATTCACATATATAATGCCTTTGCAACAAGATAGCATTGTATAATTCACATATATAATGTCTTGCAACAAGATGGCAATGCATAATTCACATATATGGTAATTAGACACTGAACAGGTGGCATTCACACAAAGCATGTCTAAACTAATCAAATGACATAGCAATGAGAGACACCATACGCACGATATGAGCAACATAACCCTGCCAAGTTAGAGCATACACCTCGGGGGGGAATAGGACTGGTGATCTGTCTCTGAATCCTCCTCTGAGGAGCTATCCATAACCAGCGAGATATGTGCTTCGTCAGATAGCATAGTCTGCTCTAAAGACCTTGTTTTCACTCCAGAATTTTCCATCACCGTGTCAAATGGCTGATGCACACGAAGAGCAGTTGAATGTACTAACATTGTTGACAAATGTAATATGTAATGAAAAAAGGATGGCCTGATATAATTTACATATAAGATGACTGGCTAAGAAGGATGGCATTGCAAAATTCACATATATGATGCCTGGCTAAACAAGATGGTGTTGCATAATTCACATAAACGATGAATAAACTAAACAGATGGCATTCGCACAAAGGATGTCTAAACTAAGAAGATGACATATTTGATGTATAGAGTAAGCAATGCAAGACACCATATGCATGATATAACCAACATCAGCATGCCAAGTTAGAGCGAAGACCTTAGGGGTAAATAGGAGTTGTCTTCTCCTTCTGAATCCCCCTCAGAACGGATATCTTCCTCTCGATTACAATTCGAAATGTGTGGAGGGGGCTGCCTTTGCGCCTATTATGGAGCGACGTCTGCATGAAATTTTATTGCCATGCAAGGCTCGTCTCTTTTTCTCTACATGTTCAGTTCCATTGTTTACAATAACTGTCATGCATAGGAATAAAACATAGTGAGATTATGTAAGGAGTGCATGCAGAAATCTAGAGTGATGTTAGCAACCTGTGGATAGACCCAAAACCAATAATAGCAGGCATATAATGGCTTCAGTTAAAAAATACAGACAATGGCTTCTTTACTGTTTGTTTCCCACCCAACATGAAACTAATAGTAGACACCGAAGATTAACCAGATAGTAGATAGATACTATTGATAGCGGCCCCGATATGTGCCCCACAAGCATTTAAAAACTCAAGTTTAACCATTAGTTTGGAGCTGACTCAGAGTCTAATCGGTGAACAGGACGATAAAGTATCATGTAATATTAAGCGATGCATAACGTAAGCAGACACGAAAGAGTGCGACCTCTCTTGCGGACCCGTGTAGTCCTCGAGGTCATCTGCTTGGTTGATGATGGTAATGCAGTTTTCATGGCTGCAAGCGGCGGGGAAGAAGATCTGTGGCAGCGAAAGATAGTCTGGAGGCTGGATCCCTGTTGTGCTGGACCCTTCTGTCGTTGTTCCAGCTGAGCTGGGGTGGACGACGGCGCAACAGGAGCGGGACAAATCACGCAAGGTTTTCTTTGACAACTATCTGTAAGAGAAGTAATTTTGTAAGGGCTTGTTTGAATTGGAGGATTCCAACAATGCAGGGATAGGAAATAGACAGGAATATGATAGGAATGCACGTGCAAAACAGAAAATTTAAAAACACAGGATTTCTGCCAATCTGGGTGTTTGATTCACAACAATTGGAAGATCACAGGATGCAAAGAAGCATGGTGAGATTAAGTCAAACCACAAGAAAATGTACGGTTATAATGCTATTATGCTACTATCTCTTAGTCTTGTGCTTCATGAATAGGAATTTGAAAAGGAGGACAAGTGAAAATTCAAATTCCTACGTTTTTTTCTTTCAAGGAGACACTAAAGGAACAAACCCGTGTGCTCAGTGGATAATATATCTAACATGTGGAGTAAAAAAGAGATGCAACAAGTGTACAACCTCTTTGGCAAAGCCATGTCGATCTTAGTGTTATTGGGTTGGCCGGTGAGGATGCTCCGGCTGACTTTGCTGTCGGAGGAGGGGAAGAAGATCTTAGGCGTCTGGAGATGGAGCCCGAGGTACTGCTCCGCTGTGATGGAGGGTTTTGTCGTTGGAGCAGCTCTGGTGAGTTGTACGACGCCGAGGCTGAAGCAAGACAAGAGAGACAACGAACAACGTTAACCTGAGTGGAATTCTAATAGCATATCCAATACATGACGTAAAATACATAACCACAAAGTGCTAGATGTAAAATACATCAGCCGCTCATCTCTGAACTTAACTGTCGAAACTGAATTTTCCTGTCGAAACTGAACGCACTAGCAAGGTGAGGCCACACGTCGATCGACTGACTTTTTCATCTCTGGTCAGTCGATTTTGCAGCCGTTGCATACGAAATCAAGGGCCTGTGGTTCATCTTCAACCTCCACCCCCCTGAGCCACCAGCCACCAGCGGCCAAACAGCAGCCCCCCACCGCCCGCGGCCGGCGGTGCGCTGCCCCGCCCGCCCCGAAAACACTCCCCACCGCCCTTCCGCCGCCGCCCCGGCCATCCCTCTAGGCCCTCCCGTGCCGAGCTTTTTCTCCGGCGATCCCCCCACCAATGCCCCGCCACCCCCATTCTGAACCCTAAGATAGATAGTGAGGTACCTCTCCGGCG
>NC_041386.1:146135286-146220150 GCF_002162155.2 Triticum dicoccoides
CTCCCCGCTGCCGCTGGTTCTTCCTTCACCCCGGCGAGCCCTCCCCACCCCCTGAAAATCGACTGACCCAAAAGTCGATTCAGTCGACTGAAGTGTAGCTAAATCGGAGCAGCATCGCAAGCAAGAGCGAGAGCAGCAACGCGAGCAAGAGCAATAGTAAGAGCAGACCAGGCAGGGGACCAAGAGCAAGAGTAGAGCAACAGCGCGAGCGAGAGCTAAAGCAGCAGCAGCTCCTACTGATGTGGACGTCGCCACCGAGGGAGCGACGCCGTGGAGGAAGTGGCCGGCGATGCCGCCGTGGATGGAGCCACGTCGTGTTGGCTCGAGACCGAGCGCCGGCAACACCGTGAGATCAAATCAAGAAGAAATTGTGGCGATTAGTGTACAACCTCTTCGGTGGCGCCGATTAGGCCATAGCTTCATCCGAGGAAACGGTGATGATGATGCTCTTCCGGTGGTGCAGGTGAATACGGCGGTGTGGGAATGGAGGTGGCGCGAAAGATGAGGGGAACGTCAGGGCAGCTCCTTGGAGGTGGAGGACGGGGTGGATGAACCGGTGGGACGATGAGATCGACGATGGATCCTCATCCGGTACGGTGGATGAGGGACATCGAGGTGTTGCTATGGACGACGTCGTCGGAGAAGAGGCTCCGGCTGGGTGGCGGACAGAGCAGGGTGTGGGGTTTCGTCGCGGGTTTTCGCGGCCTCAGTGTACGAATGGGCAGGCGGAAGGGATGGCAGTGGGGAACCATGGCTTAGAGACGCGCTTGTCCGAAATGTGGGGTAAATTACGAAAGTACCCCCACCAATTTGAGGCGGTTCTTTCGGTTCAGGAGCACCACGGGCATTTAGTGTGTCGGGATTTCACAGGAGGTGGGAGTTTTCGCGCGCGTTGTAATTTTGGAATAGCAAGGCGCGGGTTGAGATGGAGGGAGTTGTTGGAGCACAACGAGACAAAGATATATCTTAAATATTTCGGGCTAATAAGGCACGGGTTGAAATTTCCGGACAAGTCTAACGTGTACTGTACCAAATCAATGCGCACTACAAATGTCATTCAAAACTTTGAATTCATGTTATGTTCAATTAAAATATTTCTTCATGTGTTTAATGCATGCAACCTACTACTCAAATGAACATTTTAGTGCATTCCAAACGTATATACTACCGCTTCAATATGAACTAAATTTGAATTCGTTTCTCTATTTGAATAAGATCTACAGTAATGATTGTTGTGAAGTCAAAGCATTTGAATTCGTTTCTCTGTTTTAGTAAGATCTACAATCATCATTGTTGTCAACTTAAACCATCTTTTGTGTATTATCTTCACAGCACACCACATGATTAGTCTCGAGTTACATATGAACTATGTGTACTATATGAACTCGAACTAGATTTTTTGAATCCACTTTATTTTGATTTCAAATCACATTACATTTCTAGCTCTAGCTAGATCTTCATAATCTAAACCATGTCTCATATGTATAATGTGTTTATCACATTATGTATGGTGCCCCGCCCCCTACCCCTACAAGTATTTAGATGTGAGTTGCAAACACCACACATTACCACAAATTCAAATAAAATGTGCGAATGTTCGACATATAGTATTGTTTAGATTGTTCGATATTTAGTTGTAAGCTGCAAATGCCACACATTATCACAAATTCAAATAAAATGTGAGATTGTTTGATGTATAGTAGGGTTTAGATTGTTCGGCATTTAGCTGTGAGTTGCAAACGCCATGCATTATCACATTATGGTATAACATGTGCACAGCACGTGTATCACCTCTATATTCATGCATGCAATGTTTAAAACACTATGATCTGCTATTCAAATATATGAATCCGATTTAATATCAAATTATGATCTTTGTTAGTCTCTTACACCCACACAATCCTCTAACCTTTGTAGCTACCACTAAATTTCTCTCCTGCATGCACACACCCTCCTCACCCTCCCCCTCCCTCGGCATTCTATCCACCGGACACATTCATTTTTTTCTTTAGGTCATTCTCCAAGAGTCTCCACAACTCCTTTCCGACACACACCGATCGATAAACCTCTCCAGCGATGCCTGCCTACAACATACACACACCTTCAATCTCCTCCTTTATGTGTCCTTGCCTCGTGTCTCTCATATGGTCAGACACATGTGTAAACTCTCGCCCCTCTTTTCATCGATCTCACAACCGCACACTCCTCCCCCTATCTAGCTAGTAGTTGGGCCTCCCGCACCACCTCCTAGCTCCATTCTCTCTGTCTATCCGTCTCGCTGGGCCATATTTGCCTCTAACAAATGGACGTACACCGACCGATCTCTCGCTATGCATATAGCTAGCTAGGTCCTTATAACTCGTTTTTACCCACACGTCAATCGATCTACCTCATTAGTTGTGTCTCTCCCTTCCTCTGAAAAACAACAATTGATCTACCGATCTAGTTAGGTTTGCTTACCAAACACATGGTTCCCCTTCATCATCCATGGATGCGTCCCGACAGATCTATCACGCACAGGCACACACAGAAAACATCCCCACTCTTATTGATAACATTGCAGTTCCACCCTCAGTTTGTCTAGTAGACCTCTCCCACCATCTTCGAGAAGCAACTCCATCACCCATCCAGCACTCTACCCCTCTCCCTCCCTCTCCCTCCCTCCCTCTCTCTCTCTCTCTCTCTCTCCTCTCTCTCTCTGTCCCATCATATTTCCCGTCCTTCAGTTATGTATGGATGTCGACCGATCTCCCTCAAGACATAGCTGGGTCTCTCCTTCTCCACACATATACGAGTCGTTCTACCTCTATAGTTAGGCCTCTGCCTATCCCTCCCCCACCCCCTCCCCCCACACACACCGATACATCGAGCGCTCTAGTCATGTCTCCCTGCCACACACAAACTTGACATGTGCCCTCTAACGTTCCGGTAAGCCAGTCGCCCTATATCTTTGACTTGCACACACACACAATTTCGATGACTCTCTTCATCGATGTCACACCCACCCACTTGATCCTCTCTTCAACTCTATCGATAGCTATGACCCCTCCCTCTCTTCTCGTGGATTGCCCGACCCTCTATGTATGATATGGATAGGCCTCCATTTCACACACATTGCATGCAAAATTTTGTTTGAGATGTCATCGACACATATTCCCACAAATATTTCACGAAATCAACCCCCACCCCACCCCCACCCCAAAACAAAAAACGCTCACGAACGCGGTTTGTATCTCTCACACACACCCACGTAGGTGGGGGACGTGCACGAAGAGAAGAGGTGCATGCACGGCACACGTACTCCCATCTATTTACCAACCACACCCGCACGGGTACACGGTGGAGCTCATTTCTGTACGAAAAAGGCAGCCCACGTGGTAATTTGGCATGTGTACTGGTTGTCCACTTGGTGGAGGGAGGATCGTCTACCACGGGTGAACAAACAAATTGCGACTTGACGTGTTATGTTAAAAAAAAAGAGGCAAACCATGTGGGGCCTACATTAGAGGGAAGGCTCTATACACTGGAGTACTTTTGATGTGTCCCGTCAACTCGCAGAACGAGGAGAAGCTTGCTTAGTACGCCGTCTCCCCCGCCCACGGGCGCGGTGGCTCGCAGGATGAGGTTAAGCTAGCTCCGCCTTATGCCCGCTCCCTCGCCCATGCGTGCGGTGGCTCGCAGGACGAGGAGAAAAATTTACTACTCCCTCCGTTTACTCCTTGTCCCTACTACCTTGGTTATGGAGATTATATCATATTGTTTGGAATATATATGTCCTTTAGTAGATTTCAATATGAACTACTAGTACATACTCCAAACATTGATGTATATAGACGTATTTTAGAGTGTAGATTCACTCATTTTGCTCCGTATGTAGCACTCTCCCTCGCCCCTCGACCCTCGCCCACGTGGTGGACGTGCAGCAATTCATTCGGTCTCATATAGCCAGAACGATATATACTGCACTACCATTATTGCTCAACTTCCCGAAGAGGCGAAGAGCCAATCGCAAGGTTAATATTTTGGAAGTTTCATAGCATTGTACAAATTTATCTCGCTGATAAATTACAGTACATACTATACTAGTACTTCCTCCGTTCCTAAATATAAGTCTTTGTAGAGATTTCACCATGAACCACATGCAGATGTATATAGATGCGTTTTAAGTGTAGATTCATTCATTTTGTTCCATATGTAGAGGAATCTCTACAAAGACTTATCTACTAGTAATAGCTAGCCCCCACTACTAGGAATTCTCTATCCTCTCCCTAAGCCACATCATCAAAATTGATGTAGCCGTTAGATGAAGTAAATCAGTCCATAATAGTCGTCTGATCTAGAAGTTGAGAGGCTCCGCACCAAGCCACATGCAAGCATGCAGAAATACCGTGGCACATGCATGTGAGTGGGTTTTAAATCACATCAACATGTCTGCATGCAAGAATGCACCGGTAGCATGCATGTAAGTGAGCTTTTAAGTCCCATTAACATGTCAAAAAGAAAAATATAATCCCATTATGCAGTAGGAGTTGACTGATCTTTTTTCCTTACGTGGGATGATCTAAATGATGATCGGAGTTTATTTAGTTTGGCTACCACATTTGTCATGCGGTTATAGAGTTTTTTTAGTTCTATGAAATCGATAATTTTGCACGCAGAGATATACCACTGTTTCGCGGCAACGCGCGGGGACTCATCTAGTAATATTTAGGAAGAGAGGGAGTACTATGTAAAGAGTTAGGTGTCGCATGGTGATAGTGTGAGGTGGGCCATGTAATCGTTGAGCCTGCGTGTTTTCACTGCTCTTGCACGCCTCCGCTGTAAGAATGGAGAAAATTGTAATCTAGTAGTAGTACCTCCTTTCTCCGAAAGCGTGGGACATCCAGCAGTCCTACCACCTCAGTAATAAAGACCAATGAGCCGTCAAATCACATAGACCCAGCAGTAAGTTGGACGGACGAAGCAACCATCACTCTTGCGCCAGTGAGAGGTTGCGTCCGCTCTGCCCAGGCATGAATGCGGCATCGATTCTTTGGAGTGGCGCTGACCATTTCGTGCGGGAAGCACGCGCGGGCGATGGAGGGGCTTTGGGTGGGCTAGGCTGGTCAGGAGCGGGCGTGGCAGCTGTCCGCATGTCCCTACCAGACACGCCCGGAAACAAGAGGATGCACCGACTCTCCCGGCTAAAATCGTACACTACACAAGATCTCTCTGTAGGAGTAGGTCGATCTGTCGCTCTCTCTAACACACACATGCTGTTAAACACACACACACACACACACACACACACACACACACACACACACCTTGATCCCGTTGCACCTTCTAACCTGACTTATTACACCTAGATGGAGGGAGTAGTAAGTATACGAGAAACGGTGGCACACTGACTTAAGTCGAATACAAGTGCCCAAATTTTGTGTGCATGTTATAATAAGGATTCACTTAAAATAGTACGTGAGCGAATAGAGGGATCAATTGGATAGTGTTCCCGAGTAGTAGCGAGATGTGTGAGGTACGAAACACCACTGGCGCTTTTAATTTTTCTTATTCATTTGTTTGTCTCACCCTCTGACTGGTGGGACCCAACGTACTACGTGGAGGCAGGTAAGGTGACTAAGGCTGCATTATTTCTGCACCACTGTGGATAGTCTTACCACCAAAGCCACATGACACGATTATGATTGAAATCCCAATGACTCCCACACACACAAAAAAACACGACATGCTTGTCACACGAATGCGGGAATGTATAAAAGGTTATTTCCCTCTCGTTGAACATAACGGGAGGGTTGTGCAGCTGGTTAGCCTATTCTCTCATCAAACTTGAGGTCTCGGATTCGATAACTACACATGAGCATAATTTGTGCCAGGAGGATTATTTTACTGGTCAAAATGTTTTCTAGGGTTTGCACGCTTCACACTCTCTCTCTAGTATATATATACACGCTGGAGCCTCAGCGCTTGTAGTTGCTCTCTTCACACTCTCTCGCCCTCTCCCGCTGGAGCCTCAGTGCTTGTACTTGCTCTCTTCACACTCTCTCGCCCTCTCCAGATCTAAACAAGACTTCGTTGGCCTCTCTCTCCCGCCACTGCTGCTCAAAGAGTCGGCAGGATCAGTCTGCCGGGAAGGGAAGGAGGCTTAACGCTGTCACCATCGGCGAGGGACTACCGGCGCAGCTGTTCACTTTCCACCCAGCGGCGGCGCCGGAGGGCCTCTGGCCCCTTCTTCTTCGTCGCCGTCCCGTCGCCCACTGAACCACGCCCCAAGAACCTTAAGGTATAATTTACTTACTCCACATGCATTGGTCTAGCTGCATGTATACCATGAATCTAGGACGTGGTTCAAAGAGGAAAGGAGTGGGGGAAAGTTGTGGGAAAAGTTATATATAGGATGAATCTAGGACGTGGTTCAAAAAGGAAATGAAGGGGGAAAGTTGTATAGCATGAATCTAGGACGTGGTTCAAAGAGGAAAGGAATGGGGTGAAGTAGTGGGGAAAGTTGTATCGCATAAATCTAGGACGTGGTTCAAAGAGGAAAGGAAGGGGCGAAAGTACTAGTTCAAAAAGGAAAGGAAGGGACAAGGCTGTAGAGTTTGAGCAGGACTAGATTTGTCGCGCTCACATAGGGAAAGGTGTCTAAATATAGCAAAACTGGGACCAACACAAATATGCTCCTTGGTTGTTTGTTCTTTGTTGCAACAGACTATGCATGACCACAGTACATCGTTAGATGCACATGGTGCTGGTGCGTCCACTGTCCCGTGCAACTCATTAGTTGTTGTTAATCTAAGGCCCTGTTTGGTTAAAACTCCCTAGTCCCTACCTGCTTGGTTCCAGGGACTAAACATGGACTAGAGGTTATTAAATGACATGCTAAAAGACCATGTTACCCCTAGTAATGAACTAATAGAGACAAGGTGCGATGCGTGTAGGGGCAACTGTTGGAAAAAGTCCCAAAAAGACTCCCTCGGGGTCTTCTTTCTTTAGTCCCAAATGCCCACTTTTAGTCCCTAAAAGTCCCTCCTGTTTGGTTTAGATGGGACTGACACTGAGTTTTTTTAGTCCTTACACCAAAATGTCCCTGTAAACAAACACCCTCTAATAATGCCGCTGGAAAATTGATGCAATGCCACAATTAAAAGCAAATTACATGTTTAACGAATTTTATTGTTAATATAATCTCTATGTTAATATTAATCAATGCCACCGTTTGAGAAATGCTACTGTCTTGCTTTCTTTCCCATTTAGATAAGGTAGATTCTTCTTTTTGTTGGCTTCTGTGTCATCCACCGTTATTGACCACTAATTGTTTCCTTTGCACCTCTGTGTAAACAAGGTTATCTACTTTACCTCGTTGCCATTGTGACCTTTTGTTGCACTGCACAAAACACTTTTGTTTTAAGAGTGTTTTGTGCAGTTCAACCAAAATGTCACACCGACAACATTGCTTGATTGCTTGATCTTAGTGGAACTGCACAAGAGGAGATCTTACTTCCTATCCGTTAAGGCGAATTTGGTTCAGATCTTCTTCTTGTGAGTTGTTTGAATTCCGCATCATGAGAGGTCAGTACTAGCCTTCTTTCACATGATTCTATAGTGTGCTTTCATTTGTTGTGCTATTTGTACGATAATGTTGCTTGATTTTAGTGAACTACACAAATGGAGACAAGACTTCCAATCTGTATGTGCACCGTAATATCCCATTGAGATCCCATTGAGGTAAGATAAGGATATTTCACAACTGCTGGCCTGTATTTTGCCACTTTCATCAGAAAATTAAGTTTAGTACTATACTTGTGCTCCCTAATTGACATGCCAAATCTTACATTGAAGGTGAAGCTTGTCTATTATTGAACCAAGTGATGAAGGGGAAGAACAAGGGGAAGAAAAACAAAAATCAACTCCCGGTGCTGTAATGAAGCACTAGAACTGTGATGACACAAGTAATGATATAGTTTTGCATCTTAATTTGTTGCTATGGCTGGAACGAGCAATTGTTTTGCCACTGATTTGATGCCACTCTTAATGTAATATGTAATTATCTGTACTTGTACAAAGAGGGATCTTCTTTGAAGATACCATATATTCTAGTGGAACTGCACAAGAAGATGTTGGAAACATTAAACTAATCGAGGAGTATATAGTAAGCACTGTAGTTCTACACAATAAGCCACCACTGTAGATAGCAACAGATGGTTCTGGAGAAGTGCTTCATCTGTATGCTCTACACAATAAGCCTCCTGACAAAGGTTGGTACTCGCCCACTGATTTCATCCATATGACTGAGCTTTGTCATCTCTATTGGTGTTGTGCTACTGTTTAGATACTGTCATGAAAAAGTGGTATTGTCCTTGAGAAGTGCTTCATCTGTGCTGTTTTAAATATTTCTTTTCCTTTTTTTCAAGCAAACAGGGATGCTAGAATTTAGTAGTCCTCTTGTCTTTGCACAACAGGATCATCTTCCTCTGAAGAAGAATATGGAGTACGTGAAGTGACTAGTTCCGATTATGCCAGGATGAAGAAGCCCTGTCTATCTTCTCATTAGAAGGAGTAGTTAAAGGATTGTTACATTACTCCCCACAAGCCCAAACTAACTTCAGCTCAGAAGGACTGACAAATCTCCATTTTTTGCTGTGATGCGCGGGTACAATGTTGTTCTAGGATTCTTTCTGGTGAGTTCCATTTTTCTAAAAGTGTGCTCTACATGGACCATGTATGTGCCTGTTGAAACTGTCAATTTGTAGTACAGTTTGCTTTATACTAATCACTTTTTTGTATTTGTTCAAACAGGGGTGCCCAGCTTGATTTCAATGGGAACTGCACAAAATGTTCATGAATACATCGAATCATTCATTTCCACCACAAGAAAGGAGGTGCCGATAAGTTCAAGGCGTTGCAACATATAAGGGAGAAATCATACAAGCTACACGCGAATTTGGTTGATTTTGGTGGAACTGCACAAAAAGAACAGCTGGTTTATTTAGCACGAGGTGCCATGTCAATGTCTGAACTGATGGCAAACACTGCCCATTCCACAATCGTAGGCATTTTATATTTTGGAATGGGACAACCTTGTCAATTTTTGCTGATTGATTTTGTAGGATCGAAAGTATGTCTAGAGGGGGGGTGATTAGACTACTTGACCAAATAAAAATCTAGCCTTTTCCCAATTTTAGTTCTTGGCAGATTTTAGCTATCTTAGCACAAGTCAAGCAATCTCCACACAATTCAAGCAAGCATGCAAAAGAGTATATGAGCAGCGGAAAGTAAAGCATGCAACTTGCAAGAATGTAAAAAGAAGGGTTTGGAGGATTCAAACGCAATTGGAGACACAGATGTTTTTGTTGTGGTTCCGATAGGTGGTGCTATCGTACATCCACGTTGATGGAGACTTCAACCCACGGAGGGTAACGGTTGCGCGAGTCCACGGCGGGCTCCACCCACGAAGGGTCCACGAAGAAGCAACCTTATCTATTCCATCACGGTCGTCGCCCACGAAGGACTTGCCTCACTAGCGGTAGATCTTCATGAAGTAGGCGATCTCCTTGCCCTTACAAACTCCTTGGTTCAACTCCACAATCTTGTCAGAGGCTCCCAAGTGACACCTAGCCAATCTAGGAGACACCACTCTCCAAGAAGTAACAAATGGTGTGTAGATGATGAACTCCTTGCTCTTGTGCTTCAAATGATAATCTCCCCAACACTCAACTCTCTCTCACAGGATTTGGATTTGGTGGAAAGAAGATTTGAGTGGAAAGCAACTTGGGGAAGGCTAGAGATCAAGATTCATATGGTTGGAATGGAATATCTTGACCTCAACACAAGTGTAGGTGGTTCTCTCTCAGAAAATGTGTATTGGAAGTGTAGGTATGTTCTGACGGCTCTCTCCACGAATGAAGAGTGGGTGGAGGGGTATATATAGCCTCCACACAAAATCTAACCGTTACACACAATTTTCCAAACTCGGTGGGACCGAATGGTTAAACTCGGTCGGACCGATTCAGCAAACCTAGTGACCGTTAGGATTTTCGGTGGGACTGAGATGCAACTCGGTAGGACCGATATGGTTAGGGTTAGGGCATAATGTAATCTCGGTGTGACCGATTACACAAACTCGGTGGGACCGATTTTGGTAATAAGCTAACCAGAGAGTTGGTCAGGTAAACTCGGTGGGACCAATTCGCTCATCTCGGTGAGACCGATTCGCTCATCTCGGTGAGACCGAAGTGTTACAAAAGGGAAACAGATAGTTTACATTGCAATCTCGGTGGGACCGATCGCTCATCTCGGTAAGACCGAAACGTTACGAAGAGAAACAGAGAGATTACAATCCCATCTTGGTGAGACCGAGATCCCTATTGGTGATACCGATTTGCCTAGGGTTTGTGGCAGTGTCTATGATATTTGAAACTCGGTGGCGCCGGATAGAAAGAATCGGTGGGGCCGAGTTTGACATTTGGTTTAGGTCATATGTGGATGTGGGAAGGTAGTTGAGGATTTTGGAGCATATCACTAAGCATTTCGAGCAAGCAAGCCATTAAGCAACACCTCATCCCTCCTTGATAGTATTGGCTTTTCCTATAGACTCAATGTGATCTTGGATCACTAAAATATAAAATGTAGAGTCTTGAGCTTCAAGCTTGAGCCAAACTTTTTGTCCTTAGAATTTTGAGGGATCCACTTTCCTCATCCATGCCATGCCATTCATTGAGCTTTTCCTGAAATATTAATCTTGGAATAATGTTAGCTCAATGAGCTATATGTTGTTAGGAATTACCAAAACCACCCAGGGATAGTTGCACTTTCAGCAGGACAATTATTCACTACAAGAACGGTAGCGATTCGCCCGCGTCCATACTGCCTCTAATGCTGCGGTTGTTTTTTACCGTCCACCTCCGTGGTTCGGTGTATATCAACACACTGGAGCTGCACCCCGTCTGTATGAATTACTTGTCGAGTACAAGCTAGTCACTATTTCGGTGGCCCGGTTTATTTCAACAATTCTGGAGCAAATTTTTATATGTCATCAATTCTCCGTTTGCACCGGATCGCTCAATGGGCGGGCGCACAAGTCGCCACCACCGAAGTTTGTTTAAATGTCAACAACCAGCGGGGATAAACCTCTGGCGGGATTATTGACAAAAGTCATACGGGGTCATTTATAACCGACCGAGGTCAGCCTCAGCTTTCTGTGGATTCACATCGCGTTGTCAAAACACCAAGGATATACAATGAGTGTTGCGAAGATCATCAACTCGCCATCTTGCCTCCAGCTTCGACATATTTCAGCGTTCCGCTGTTCAGCTATATGCCGGTTTATATCACGGCTGAGTGTACAGAATCTTAAGCCAACTCCTCGAGTTGTCTTAAGACTCGGGGGCTACAATGATATGACTTAGCAAGTCTTGCCAGTTTCAGCAAATTCAAGAACCCCAGGACATTGGAGGGAAAAAATAACCCGACCCTGGAGATTACTACTATATCGATGAAAATTTAAGGGCCGTCAGAAAGTTTCCGGCTCAAAATGAAGGTTCTGGTTTAAGGGAAATATGTCTCGTACAAAGCACTGAAGCTCTTAATATCCGGTTCACAATCCGGCTCAAGGGAAATATGTCTCCCACAAAGCTCTAAAGCTCTCAAATCCGGTTTAAAATTCCGGTTCAAAAAGAATCCATCTCTCGCAAGTCTGAGTTCTTAGGGAAAATTTAAGGTTGCCAAAGAGAACTTGCTGCCATGATGCGCGATTCAAATATGGGTATCTTGCTTTATTGGCGTATACGCCATGCTTACAAAACACTTGGGGGCTTGCTACCCAGGTTAAAGGGACCAAAGAGAGTCTGTTGCAAAACACAACTCAAACATAGGCGCCCATTAAGCACAACTCAAAAATATTGCTTGGAGGCTCTTTTGTTCTAAAGAACAAAGAGTTTTTATAACCCTTGTAATAGGCTTAAAAGCCAGGCTTGGAAGCTAGGTGTATTCCACCTAAAACCCCGGGTTATCCTGCCTTTTAAGTAAGCCACTCCGCCCAGGTAATCCTGGAATGACCCACCGAACGTTTGACAAGTCAATCTTATGCAGACACTTAACTTGTCAAAGTTAAAACGACGATTGGTTATGTGAGGTCCATCTTGTAAGGTTTGTATATAGGTTTAACTCAATGGCCTGGCAGCCCGTGAAAAGCCTTGATTTTCGGCCTGACAGCCCATGAAAATCCTCGTTTCTCGTTTGTTTTTATTCGAAAGATTTTTTGAGGTTTATTTGATGAGGCATATAAGGCTTTATGATTATAATTCACCGGTGTTTATTAACCCAGTCTGGCTTTTGACTATAAGTCGCCAGTTTGAGATAAGATAATATCCGGTGTTTATTAACCCGGCCCGACTTTGGTTATAAACTGGCAATCTCTGATAATTACCAGTGCTCAAATTTTGGGTTATCACCCTTACTGCATAGGTATGATAAACCGGCAGTGTGAGCAGATATCACAGGTATGATATTTTATTATGATTATGATTAAACCAGGTCTGGCTTTGGACGCTAAGTCGCCAGTATATATTTCGATTGTGCCATTGGAATCATGCGCTTAAATCATTGGATTATATTATTCAAATCTTGAATAGCCAACATGGCTGGATTTTTATTATGGTTATCAATAACCAATATTATGATTGAGGTTTTCGAAGTCGCTTCAGCGCAATGGATATTATTTTATCAATGGATATAATTTATTCTATAATGGAAGGAATAGTCCCGAGTCACTGTAGGCTTACGACCCGGCACTTGGGGGCTACATTATTCAAGTTGAGATTACATCAAATATGCAAGTCCCATGTCACTGCCAGCATGCACCATGGCACTTGGGGGTTAATGCATAGTCATTTTTTGATCACCTTATTGAAGACCCGACTCATCACATTGTAATGAGCCGGCCCTTGGGGGATACCGATTGCTCCTGTCAAAAATTTAAGGTACACAAGCCTTAATCCATTATATTGAAAGGTTTATTGCTCAGTCGGTATAGTACAAAGCTCTTAACCTTGTGGACGTGGGTTCAAGCCCAATGATGAAGGCTACATCATATGATGTTATTTTTCAGTGAAGTATATATATAAAGTCCCAGCTCAGTATTATCTTGCTAAGCCGGCCCTTGGGGGCTACATGTTGCTATTCAAGTTTACATATCTACAAAGTCCCTGGTCATTATTGTATAATGACCCGGCCCTTGGGGCTACACTAGTTGAAGTTTTTATGGGCATCAAGCAATTGCAAGTCCCAGGTTGCTGCAAGCATGACAACCCGGCACTTGGGGCTACATATGTAGAATATTTTAGTTTATGACTAATGATTGAGATGAACAACCCGGATTTCTTCAAGGTTGCAACACTTATATTGGAGCAAGTCTTAAGTTATCACTATGTTCTCCTCTTAAGACTTGGGGGCTACAGGTAACACGGATATAAGGGAGAAATATTTTCAAATTCTATGTTTTGGGCAAACCAGATTGACCCGGCATCACCAATCATTATGACCTGGTGTCCGCAACAATCATAACCCGACATCATCAATAATCATGAACCGGCATTGGCAACAATCATGAACCGGCATTGGCAACAATCATGACCCAGGATTATCAGTTTTTATAAACCCGACGATTTTGGAAATCATAACTAAGCAAGTTATACATTTTCAAGCCGGCTGGATATCAGTTGAATATTTTAAAAACCTATATTTTTGTCAAATCAGAGCATTGAAGGACGACTCAAATGGATTCTTTATTTACAATATTTCTTCTACAAGAAAATTGATTGTGAAGCTGGCCTAATGACCCGGATTTTCTAGAAGAAGGAAATGACAAGGACTTAAGGATGATCAGGTGCCGGCTTACAAGAATAGTTAACCCGGAGCACAACCTGTCAAATTTGTTCTTAAGTTATTTTGCAGGATCAGTTTAACATGGATAAATCCAAATTAAATTGGGGGCTAATGTTGGGGATATACCCCGCGGTATAACCCGGCCGGATGTATGACCTGGTTGGATCTTGGCGACTCACTGGTGACCCGCCCGGAGCTTGGCAATTCACGAGTAACCCGCCTGATCTTGGCAACTCATTAGTAACCCGGCGGGCGGGTCAGACGGACGATAAGGCCCAAGGCCCAATAGGACGGGTCATATGAAGGTGGGCCGACTTATGAGGAAAGGCATAAGGAATATTCTCCTGCAAAGGAAGCAAGACTAGGAATCCACTTGTTATAGAGTAATCCTAATCCTACTAGGACTAGTCATGTAAACCGCCCCTTCAATATATATAAGGAGGGGTAGGGCACCCCAAGAGGGATGGAGAAAAAGAATCGCTAAGTCTAGACACAACTAAAGGGGAGCCGGCTTATGCGGCGACTCCCTCACGAGCATAATGAGACCTAGCCACAAACAGCATGTAGGGCTATTAGCGGATGATGTTTCCCGGGGCCCAAAGCTGTCTAAATCCTTATCTTGTGTGTTGATCCACCTCGTGTCTCTCATCCCAATCAACCCCTCTCAAGCTACCACATAGATGTGTTGGCCTCACGACTAAGTCCTCACACTAGGACATCTGTCATGACAATTCCATGACAGATCTTGTGGTTCTCGACTCTGCGGCGGCTGGATGAATATTTCATCGACTCCCCTAGGGTTTCTAGAATATTGGGGTATTTATAGAGCAAAGAGGCGGTCCAGGGGGCACCCGAGGTGGGCACAACCCACCAGGGCGCGCCTGGGCCTCCTGGCGTGCCCTGGTGGGTTGTGCCCCCCTCGGGGCACCCCCCAGGCGCAGCCAGGGCCCGTTGTGTTCCTTCTGGCCCATAAAAATTCTCCGTAAAGTTTTGGGGTGTTTGGACTCCATCTGATATTGATTTTCTGCGATGTAAAAAACATGGAAAAAACAGCAAATGGCACTTGGCAGTTGGCACTATGTCAATAGGTTAGTACCAAAAAATGACATAAAATGACTATAAAATGATTATAAAACATCCAAGATTGATAATATAATAGCATGGAACAATCAAAAATTATAGATATGTTGGAGACGTATCAGGGAAAGGAAAGGGGGGATTCGGCCTCCCCCTTCCTTCCCTCTTCCCCCTTTCCTTCCCCTCTCCAACAAATATGGTGAGGGGGGCACCACTTGGGAAGGACCCCAAGTAGGATTCGGCCTACTTGGTGGTGCCTCCTGGCTGCTTCCTCCTCTCCCCCTACCTATATATATGTGGGAGGGGGCGCCTAGCACAACCACGACAATTGCTTAGCCGTGTGCGGCGCCCCCCTCCATCGTTTACACCCTTGGTCATATTTTCGTAGTGCTTAGGCGAAGCCCTGCTAAGATAGCCTCACCATCACCGTCACCATGTCGTCATGCTGCCGGAACTCATCCACTACTTCACCGTCTTGATGGATCAAGAAGGCAAGGACGTCACCGAGCTGCACGTGTGCTGAACACAGAGGTGCCATGCATTTGGTACTCGATCGGTTGGAGCGCGAAGAAGTTCGACTACATCAATCGCGTTAACACAAACTTCCACTTACGGTCTACGAGGGTACGTAACACACTCTCCCCTCTCGTTGCTATGCATCTCCTTGATAGATCTTGCGTGTGCGTAGAATTTTTTTGTTTTCCATGCAACATTTCCCAACATCCGTATCATAAAACGCGATGAATCCTTTGTCTGATTTTTTTCTCCATGAATAGGTACTTATAGAATTGGAATTAGAGTCGGAGGAGGTCCAGGGCGCTCACAAGCCCTCCAGGCGTGCCCCGAGGGGCGCCCCCAGACTTGTGGCCTCTGGGTGGACCCCCTCTGGTTAATTCTTGCGCCAGTATTTTTTATATATTCCACAAAAATTCCTTGTAAATTTCCAGGTCAATTCGAGAACTTTGATTTCTACACAAAAATAACACCATGGCAATTCTGCTGAAAACATTGTCAGACCGGTTTAGTTCCATTCAAATCATCCAAATTAGAGTCCTAAACAAGGGCAAAAGAGTTTGTAAAAGTAGATACGATGGAGATGTATCATTTTATGATACGGAGCCGTCGCCACCTCATGTGCATCGGGAGGGCTGATTTGGAGTATGTTCAGGGCTCCGGAGAGGGGGATTCATCGTCGTAGTCATCATCAACCCTTCTTCATCAACAATTCCATGATGCTCACTATTGGTGTCAAAACTGGCGGATCTCGGGTAGGGGGTCCCGAACTGTGCGTCTAAGGTCGATGGTAACAGGAGACAAGGGACACAATGTTTACCCAGGTTCGGGCTCTCTCTATGGAGGTAATACCCTACTTCCTGCTTGATTGATCTTAATGAATATGAGTATTACAAGAGTTGATCTACCACGAGATCGTAATGGCTAAACCCTAAAAGTCTAGCCTGCCTGACTATGATTATGAGGATATATCCCTACAGACCTAGCCCTCCTGATTTATATTGACACTAGATGGATACAGGGTTACATAAGGTCAGTTATAGAGAAAGTAATGTTCATATTTGGTCGCCAAACTTGCCTTCCACGCCAAGGAGAGTCCCATCCGGACACGGGTAGAGTCTTCTGTCTTTTTTTCTTCACAGCCCATCAGTCCGGCCCATGTCTAATAGGCCGGACGCCTGAGGACCCCTTAGTCCAAGACTCCCTCAGTAGCCCCTAAACCAGGCTTCAATGACGAGATGTCCGACGCACAAATTGTCTTCGGCATTGCAAGGCGGGTTCCCCTTTCCGAATACTCCAAGATAGTCTTTGGACGTAATGAACGTGTCCGGATCTGCAACACAAGTACCACACACAACCATAGAAAATATAATATTGCACGAGTCCGATCCGCTGACAACTTTTTGTAATGTGACATCACGTTTGCTTGGTCATCATTTCGAACTGTTTTTCGTCTGCCGTTCCACGTTTCGAGAAGCGGTTTTCATAGGCACGTCTGGTCGAAGTAGATATCGTGTCCCCTTATTGCGGGATTCTCATCAATACGGGCGTGGGTAATCTAACTGTGCCGCTTACACAACCCTTGGGAACAGGCGAGTTTTAAGGTGAGTGGAGAGGCGCTTGATATTCACGGCCTTTATAAGGAGATAAGGATTCCCTTTTCTTCACCCATGCCTTCTATATTTCTCTACCCTTCCATTCTCGAGCTCCAGCGCCCAAGTCCTCATTCTTTCTGCCTCAAGGAAGCACTCAACCATGTCCGGATCTGGAGGGCAAGGCAAGTGCATGGCCTCCTCCGTTAGGGAGAAGGACATCACCAGGCTTCGGGAGGCCGGGTATCTGGAAAGAAATCGCCCACCGGCTTCCAGCCAAGGGGCAAATCGTCCCCACCCCGAAGCCCAACGAGAGGGTGGTGTTCATCCCTCATTTCGTCGGTGGGTTAGGGTTTCCTCTCCACCCTTTCGTCCGCGGGCTTATGTTCTATTACGGGCTAGACTTCCATGACCTAGCCCCGAATTCTTTCCTCAAAATCTCGGCATTCATTGTTGTGTGTGAGGCCTTCCTCCGCATCCAACCCCACTTCGGACTGTGGCTCAAGATTTTCAATGTGAAGCCAAAGGTGGTGGATGGCCAGCACCCGGAGTGTGGAGGCGCCAGGGTGAGCAAGCTGCCAAAAGTCACATGGCCTAAAGGTACTTTTGTGGAGACCATCAAGGAGTGGCAGAAACTATGGTTCTATATCACAGAGCCCCACGACGCCACCTGGGCCGCAGCCTCCGAATTCAAGTCCGGAGCTCCAATGTGGCTCACCTCCTGGATAGAGAAGGGCCCAAATTGGTCTTCGTCGGACGAGCTAATAGCGCTGCAAACACGCATTCAAAGCATGGTGGATAAAAACATCAAGCTTGTTGATGTAATCCAGGTGATGTTGGTTCATCGGATCCTCCCATGCCAAAGCCGAAGCTGCCCCTTATGGGAATTCGACCCGAAGAAGCACCAAACCTTGGAAAGGCTCTTTGGAACCACTCACGAGGATGCCTGGAAGTTGCTCTTTAAGGGCAACGAGACGCCGCCAGCCATAGACTCGGACCGCGGGCATGATATTACCCATTCTGCCAATGCGGTAAGCCTTTCACGTCTCCAGATGCATCCTCTACTTTCTTATTTCAAGGAGGATATCTAAACTTTATTTTTTCACGTATGGACGGAGAGGGCAGAGCGGATTCAATGTTTGGCTCCACTGCCCGAGGAACCAGTCATCCGCTCATGGCGAAGATGCTGGTGTCGCGCCCTATAAGGCACCGGAGAAGAACGCCAAGAAGAAGGCCAAGGGGGTCCAGAGTGGCCCTCGTCGCAAGGGAGCTTCGGACGTGTCGTCTGAAGACAAGACTCACTCCTCCACCACCGAAGACGACGACGAGGAGGAGGAAGAAAGCACCTCTCCCCTTGATGGGGGAGGAATAAGAGGGTGGCCTCCACAAATCTGGAGGCGGAGGCGCTCAAGAGGGGGAAGGGTCCCCTTGCGGATAACTCCATGTGGGACGTCGACAGTAGCCCGGAGCGACGCCCCTAAAACAAACCTCTGGCCACGTTGTAAGTACTAAAAACCCGCATATGTCCATGCATCCGGCCTCTCTTGCTTCATGATATTAATATATTAATTTATGCCATTGTAGTCCGGCCCATGACAGCTCCCTGTGATCCTCATCAAGAGGTTCGTTGGATTCGAAGGCGATGGCCAATGAATCACCGCCGGCCGCTCACTCTCCCACGGCCAAGGGCGACAACAAGGTGTTGTCCCAAAGGACCTTCCTAGGCCAGGGAGAGGTTCAGGAGGCCCCATGGGTGATGCCAGAGGGCGAAACCTCGGCTGCCAGACACATGGGGGAGTAGACCCCCATGGAGATTGGGGATGGGGGCTTTGCTCAGTTTGGCCCCCAGATGAATACATGTCCGGAGGCCTATACGGCTCCGGAATCTGGCGAGCAACCTCCTTCGAAAGAAGGGGGTGTGCCTATTCCGCCGGTGACCTCTGTCCAACCAGAGGCACCGGATAATCTGCTGGAAGCGCTATGAGGCGCTTCCATTGTGGATGAACACCGTATCCTTATGTGTACGGTGATTGAGAGGGTTTAGTCCGTCAAGAGCGGACTAACCGAAGCCTGCAGCAGCCTGCTGATAGGTTTTGAGGTAAGCGACGCAAAAGAGAAAATCCCAATATAGACAGTAGCCCCTGAGACACTGTCCGGTGTTCGGAAAGAAGAGCTGGACAGAGGATCAATTTATTTTATCAGGAAACTAACTAAATATGTCTTATATGAATAAGCAGGCATCATTGCTGGCCGCGACCTCTGTCACACCCTCGATGCGGCTATATCTCCCACGTGTCGAAGCACGACTTAGAGGCACAACCGCATTGAAAGCAATGTCGCAAGTGAGGTAATCTTCACACAGCCCATGTAATACATAAGGGAAAGATAAATAGTTGGCTTACAATCGCCACTTCACACAATTACATGAATAAAGCATCACATCAGCCAAATACAAACAAGGTCCGACTACGGAACCAAAATGAAAGAAGACTACCCCAAAAGCTACACAGATCCCCGGTCGACCCCAACTGGGCTCCACTAGTGATCGACTAGAACGAAACAACATAAAGGACAAGATCTTCATCGAGCTCCTCCTGAGCTTGGTTGCATCATCTGCACGGTTCAACGACACCTGCAAGCTGGTTTTGGAAGTAATCTGTGAGTCACGGGGACTCAGCAATCTCACACCCTCGCGATCAAGACTATTTAAGCTTATGGGTAAGGTAAAGGTATGAGGTGGAGCTGCAGCAAGCGACTAGCATATATGGTGGCTAACCTATTCGCAAAAGAGAGCGAGAAGAGAAGGCAAAAGCACGGTCGATAAAAGTATGATCAAGAAGTGATCCTAGAACAACCTACGTCAAGCATAACTCCAACACCGTGTTCACTTCCCGGACTCCGCCGAGAAGAGACCATCACGGTTACACACGCGGTTGATGTATTTTAATTAAGGTCAACTTCAGGTTTTCTACAACCGGACATTAACAAATTCCCATCTGCCCATAACCGCGGGCACGGCTTTCGAAAGTTCAAATCCCTGCAGGGGTGTCCCAACTTAGCCCATAACAAGCTCTCACGGTCAACGAAGGATATTCCTTCTAGAATGTAAAGGGAAGGGTTTGGAGTATTCTAACACAATTGGAGACACGGATGTTTTTGTCGTGGTTCCGATAGGTGGTGCTATCGTACATCCACGTTGATGGAGACTTCAACCCACGGAGGGTAACGGTTGCGCGAGTCCACGGAGGGCTCCACCCACAAAGGGTCCACGAAGAAGCAACCTTGTCTATTCCATCACGGCCGTCGCCCACGAAGGACTTGCCTCACTAGCGGTAGATCTTCACGAAGTAGGCGATCTCCTTGCCCTTACAAACTCCTTGGTTCAACTCCACAATCTTGTCGGAGGCTCCCAAGTGACACCTAGCCAATCTAGGAGATACCACTCTCCAAGAAGTAACAAATGGTGTGTTGATGATGAACTCCTTGCTCTTGTGCTTCAAATGATAGTCTCCCCAACACTCAACTCTCTCTCACAGGATTTGGATTTGGTGGAAAGAAGATTTGAGTGGAAAGCAACTTGGTAAGGCTAGAGATCAAGATTCATATGGTTGGAATGTAATATCTTGACCTCAACACAAGTGTAGGTGGTTCTCTCTCAGAAAATGTGTATTGGAAGTGTAGGTATGTTCTGATGGCTCTCTCCACGAATGAAGAGTGGGTGGAGGGGTATATATAGCCTCCACACAAAATCTAACCATTACAAACAATTTGCCAAACTCGGTGGGACCGAATGGTTAAACTCGGTCGGACCGATTCAGCAAACCTAGTGACCGTTAGGATTTTCGGTGGGACTGAGATGCAACTCGGTAGGACCGATATGGTTAGGGTTAGGGCATAACGTAATCTCGGTGTGACCGATTACACAAACTCGGTAGGACCGATTTTGGTAATAAGCTAACCAGAGAGTTGGTCGGGTAAACTCGGTGGGACCGATTCGCTCATCTCGGTGAGACCGGAGTGTTACAAAAGGGAAACAGATAGTTTACATTGCAATCTCGGTGGGACCGATCGCTCATCTCGGTAAGACCGAAATGTTACGAAGGGAAACAGAGAGATTACAATCCCATCTCGGTGAGACCGAGATCCCGATCGGTGAGACCGATTTGCCTAGAGTTTGTGGCAGTGGCTATGACATTTGAAACTCGGTGGCGCCGGATAGAAAGAATCGGTGGGGCCGAGTTTGACTTTTGGTTTAGGTCATATGGGGATGTGGGAAGGTAGTTGAGGCTTTTGGGGCATATCGCTAAGCATTTTGAGCAAGGACGCCATTAAGAAACACCTCATCCCTCCTTGATAGTATTGGCTTTTCCTATAGACTCAATATGATCTTGGATCACTAAAATATAAAATGTAGAGTCATGAGCTTCAAGCTTGAGCCAAACTTTTTGTCCTTAGAATTTTGAGGGATCCACTTTCCTCATCCATGGCATGCCATTCATTGAGCTTTTCCTGAAATATTAATCTTGGAATAATGTTAGCTCAATGAGCTATATGTTGTTAGGAATTACCAAAACCACCCAGGGATAGTTGCACTTTCAGATTTTAGCAAGACATGCGTTTGATATTTTCGAATGGGACGCCCTTTGTTGTCAGCAGCGTTGATCAATTTTTTATTTATTCTTTAGTTGCGAAGTAAATATTGCCTTTGACATGTGAGTCGCTGAGATGCATAATCATCGATTGTTTTGAATGTTCTCTATGAATTGCCAGGCCTGTGTGTTTGTTTGCAATGTACAGAAACGCTAAAAAGCTGCTCAAACTCTTTGTACTCCTTCTGTTCCTTTTTACTTCACACATTGTGAAAGTGCATACTTTTTTGTATAAGATTGGTCAAAGTAGAGATACTTTGACTGCAAACAAAACTTGTATGCAGACTAGAAAGGACCGGAGGGAGTACATGTGAAATTGTTGCAAATGAGGTGATCACCCTGGGAATAATGCTAGTACGTATTGTTTTGCGTGTTCATCCAATGCCAGTGATACAGGAATTCGAACTAATCGAAATAAATTCACTCATACACGGTCGGATTTCATATAAACATGCCGGATTTCATTACATTTCATACATTCTTCAATTAAAAAGGGGTGCGTTGGAGGTATAATTAATTAACCGAAACTACCCACCTGTGTCCCGCTGAGCCGAACAGAAGCTTCAGTGACTTAACTGCATGTGTAGTTGGGTAACTGACATGTGGCCTGTTGGGCCCACGTGTCAGTCAGCCAACTGCACCAGCAGTTAAGTAGAAGCAGCGTTCTTCTCCAGCGCAGCTCTCCGACTCCACGTTGCCGCCAAGAAGCTAACTGGCCATCAATGGTCAACCCGCCTAGATTGGCTTGAACCGAAGGGTAGCAGCGGTGGCCTTACTTGGACCCGAGCGGCAGCGACCTACCGTGTTCTACTCTTCCTCGTTTTCTATGTGGCGCGGCCTCGTTGGCAGTGGTCGGGGCCTCGGTGGAGCTGGTGATGTCCTCTGTCTCGTTACTGGCAGGCGGCGCCTTAGCGGAGCGGTGGAAATCCCCCCCCCCCATGTTGCCGGCAGGGTGGGACCTCGACTGAGCCGACGATGTCCTCTGCCTCGTTGTTGGCGGGGCGGGGACTCGGCGGAGCCGGCAGTGTCCTCTGCCTCGTTGTTGGCGCCGCGGGGCCTCGGCGGAGCAGGGCCTCGTCAACGCCAGCGGAGTGGGGACTCGTCGGTGCTGGCATTGTCCTCTGCCTCGTTCTCGGTCTCGCCAAACAGCGCCTCGTCCGCTTCATCGCCCTCTTTGCTAGCCACTTTGTAGGCGGCCGCAGCCTCCGCCACCCGCATGCAGTACCGCCAGCGCTCGAGGCGGCCGTTGCAGGCGGAGCGGTACGAGTCGAGCAGTGCCTCCTGCTCCGCCCGCTCCGCGGCCATCTGCTCCTCCGCCTGCAGGTGCTCCTGGAGGAGATGGTGGTTGTAGGCGGCGTCGGCTTGCGCCTCCCGGAACTGCTCTTCCCGCATCTGCCTCACCCTGTCCATATATTGGGCACGGGCCTCGCCGATGGTCATGGTGCAATGCACCGGCGAGGATGGCGCGGAGGAGGGGGCTGGCGCCGGATCGTCGACTACCATGTTCTCCATTGGGACGTCGTTGTGATGGCTTGGCTTATTAGGGATGATATACTACTCATATCAATAAGGAATTCCTTATTTTCCAGGAGCCCATTCAGAAAGAACTCCAAAGTTAAGCATGCTCAGCTTGGAGTAGTGTCAGGATGGGTGACCGACCGGGAAGTTGCTCCCGGGTGCGCACGAGTGAGGACAAATTGCGCTGAAAAGACTAGTATTGATTTGTGGGGCCAGTCTAGATCCCGCCAGGAGTAACGACCACCGGCGGGTTTGTCCGGGGTGTTACAGTCGTCGTCCTCCGGCTTCCTGCCGGCCAGCCGGTCGGCAGCAATGGCTGCCATCTCCTTGTGGTCCGTCGTTCGCCCATCCCGAAGAGCACTGGAGTGCGAGGAAGCCATGGTGGGCAGTAGTGGTGTGGACAGGAGAAAGGGAACAAACGCAGATGACTACGGCTATGGTCGGCGCAGCAGTTTATATAGCAATGGTGGGCGGGCGGAGGGACGGACATGTGGCGCCGGAGTAGCCGCCTCGGCAACTGCGTATCATTAATGTGGGCGGCAGATGGACAGACGGACGACACTTGTGTCATTTGAAGGTGGAGCAATCGCCTGCACCGAGAAGCGGGGCGGGCGGCGCTGACTGTTTCGGGCGGAAAGCGCGCGCGAGCGAGGAGGTGACTTTACTTGGAGAGGATGACAATGGTGTCACATCCCTAGCTCCTGGTGCTGTCTAGTGTTTGCATCTTGCTTGCATCATGTTTAAATTTTTGAAACTTGAACTGAGGAATTTTGGAAGCCTCAAAAACTTAAATAAAAGAGGGGCAAAGAACCCTGGAAAATGCATTCAATGTTTCCAAAATGGCCTTAAATAATGTTGGTTATATTTTGGCAAGGGTTTTGCACCAAACCAAAAATAATGAACATTTTTGAGGAATATTTTGAGCACTGAATTTAAATCATTATTCTAGTTGCATTTGGAATTATATTCATAATATGTATAGAATATACTTTCAAATACCCTGGAACATTTTATGTGCATTTGGATCAGCCCATTCGGCAACATAAAAATATCCAGAGGATATTTGGTACTGTTTTTGAATCTGTTTTGATTTTTAAATAGTGGCAAAAGATTAAATAAAAGAAAAACAGAACAGAAATATATATAAAAAAAAGAGTAGAAGACCTACCTGGCGCCTACCTGTGCGGCCTGCTGCAGAAGCCGGCCCAGCCCATCTCCACTCCCCCCTGTCGTCTTCCTCGCGCCAGTAGGCAGCGCGCGTGGCCGACGCACGCCGGCACGTGCTCGGCCACCTCCTGCCTCCCTGCTTGCCTCCGCTACTCCCTGGAGACGCCACACGGCCCCCTCGACCCTCTCTCACTCTCCCGTCTCTCTCCCTCCGTCCCTATCCCCCTCTGCTCTCTCTCCCTCCCGCGACCGAACGGAGCCCGTCGCCGCCGACCAGCGCTCGCGCGGCCGCAGCCATCCCGAAGCCTCTCCGACACGCCCTCGAGCTCCGCCGGTCCTCCCTCGTCCTCCTCGTCGTCTCACGCGACCAGAGGAGCCCCGGAGCGCCGCCCCGACGTTTTTCCCCTCCTCGGCCGCCGGAGATCCGCCTCGCCGTCCCGCTCGCTCCGACGCTTCCCCGGCCCCGTCGTCTGCACTGGCCAACTCCCCGTGAGCTCCTCTTCCTTCTCCCCCTAGTCATGTTGCTCGAGCTGCCCCCAAACCCCGTTGGCCATCACAGCCGAGAGCTCGGCTCCGCCAGCCATGTCGCCGTCATGGCCACAGACGTGTAATGCTCGAAAACGAGCACGTCAGCATGCTCAGCGAACCCCTAGGAGCACGTAGCACCCTCCGGTTTCTCCTCTAGTGCACCGTAGCTCCTCCTCCCCTCCCCGCCGAACTCCGGCCGCCGCAAAGCTCGACGCCGTCGGTGCTGTAGACCACCTCAGCCCCTCCCGCTTGCCTAGATGGATGCGGCTGAGCGCCAGCTACGCGTAGATGATCGTTGTCGCCGATTTGGTCGCCGGAGGAGCGTTTTCGACGCCCTCCGCCGTTGCTGGCGTCGCCGGCGACGAGCCGCGGGTCAACTCCGGCGAGTTGACCCGGGTTTGACCAAGCTGACGTGGCTGGCTTAATTAGCCACTAACCACCGCACCGTGTCACAGACAGCCGGGCCCCACCGCCTAACTAACCGGCTAACTAAATAGATTAAGTTTAATCTAATTGCAGTGGCCCCATGCGTCAGTTTTGACCGTGCTAACGTGGCCGTTGACTGGGCCCACACGTCAGCGGCATTAACCAGCCTCAGTCACTGACCAGTGGACCCCACTGGTCAGGTTTGACCACCAGCAGCGTCTGTTGACTTGCTGACGTCATAGTGACGCAATGCTGATGCAGTTAACCATTTTCTGGATTTAAAATAATTCAGGAAATTCCAGAAATTACACTAAACTTCTAAAATTCATAGGAATTCAACCGTAACTCCAAATGAAATAAATTATATATGAAAAATGATCAGAAAAATCCAGTCTATCCATCTGTACCATTTTCATGCATGTTAGAACAACTTATACCTGCTGATCAGGTCAAATCAATTAAATGGCATTCAAATAATCACATATGGAGTTTGAATTTGAATCTTGGATTCAAACCAACTTCATTTAACTTTGTTGCTAGCTGCATTAGCTCAAAACACCAGCATGTTGCCATGTCATAGCATGCATCATATTGTGCACTGCATTGATCGTGTTTCTTCTGTGTTTGCCGGTGTTGTTCCCCCTCGGTAGACGCTGTAACGATGATGTGATCGTTGACACTGATGAAGACTCAATGTTATCTTCGGAAGTGCCAGGCAAGCAAAACCCCCTTGTTCATTCCGATACAATCCCACTCTCTCGCTCCTACTCTCTTTTACTGCATTAGGACAACAACGACATATTTGTTACTTGTTGCGGTAGTTGAACCCCTTTATCCTCTGCATGACCTGTCATTGCCACAGTAAATAGATGAAACCCACTAGCATGAGTAGGAGTTGTTTGAGCCCTATTGTGCCTACTCATTCATTCTTGTTTGTCATGCCTGCTATTGCTTAGAGTTGTGTCAGGTCTGATTCATCGAGAATGAATCAGAGGTGTATGAACACGTCCTGCTGTGTGTGAGCTAAGTGTGTGAACACGATTTGGTAAAGGTAGCAGTGAGAGGCAATGTAGGAGTACATGGTGGGTTATCTCATTGCAGCCGTCCTCAGGAACTGAGTTCTGTGTTTGTGATCCATGATTCAGCTACTACCACGCATTGGGCCCGAAACCAATGGACCCTCTCGGCTTCTTAATCGCCCTTGTCCTCTGTCCAGGAGTTGCAAGTAGTTTCTGGTGTTTGTAGTATGCTGGAGGCCGTGGGCAGCGCTGACCGGAGGGGTGGGCTATGATGCGCTAGGCATGTGGCCGGGTATACCGGGCGCCCGTTTGGTGTCACGGAACCCTGTTCACATCGTTTGGGGCTGTGAGCGAAACTCCGGCCGGATCTCCTCATGGATGGAACCCGAATAGGCGATAAACCTGGACTAGAGGCTTGAGTGTTTAGGTAGGCCGTGGCCGACACCCACGTTGGGCTTCCGCTTGAAGGTTGCCGAGTACATGTCGTGTAAACGGCGGTAAGTGGTGAGAGCGTGTGTGAAGAAGTACACCCCTGCAGGGTTAACATTATCTATTCGAATAGCCGTGTCCGCGGTAAAGGACTTCTGGGTTGCTTATGTCAGTTCATAGACAAGTGAAAGTGGATACTCTAAAATACGCAAGATAAGCGTGAGTGCTATGGATGGCGTTCTCGTAGGGAGACGGGAGCGGATCCATAGTGGTGTATTGATATGGTGAATATGTGGACTCGTGTGCGCCACCTCAAAAGAGTTACTTGCAGTCGTAGTTCAGGATAGCCACCGAGTCAAAGCTGGCTTGCTGCAGTTAAACCCCCACCATCCCTTTGTTGATAATGATGCATATGTAGTTAGTTCTGATGTAAGTCTTGCTGGGTACATTTGTACTCACGTTTGCCTATTTTATGTTTTTGCAGAGAGACTTCGGTCTCGCTAGTAGTTCCACATGGACTTCGACGTTTAGCTTGTTACCTCAACTACGATCTTGTGCCTCGGCAGGATCTGGTAGACAGTCAGGCTCCTCAGCCTTTTTCATTTATAGGTGTCTGTGCTCAGACATGATAGCTTCCGTTTGTGTTTTGACTTGTATGCTCTGAATGTTGGGTCATGAGACCTATGTTTGTAATATCTCGCTCCCCGGAGCCTATTGAATAAAATACTTGAGTCGTAGAGTCATGTTGTGATGCCATGTTGTATTTGCACATATCGAGCATATTGTGTGTATGTTATTGAAATGCTTGGTATGTGTGGGATCTGACTATCTAGTTGTTTATCCTTAGTAGCCTCTCTTACCGGGAAATGTCTCCTAGTGCTTGCTACTCCTCTGGAACACTTAGGCTGGCCGGCATGTGTCCTTCTTCGTTCCTGTGTCTGTCCCCTCGGGGAAATGTCACGCGATGAATACCGGAGTCCTGTTAGCCCGCTACAGCCCGGTTCACCGGAGTCCTGCTAGCCCAGTGCTACAGCCTGGATTCACTCGCTGCTGACCGACACGTTCGATGCTGGGTCATGGATGCCTATCCCTGTAAGTTTGTGCCGCTTTGGGTTTACGACTAGCCATGTCAGCTCGGGCTCCTTATCATATGGATGCTAGCGACATCATCATATACGTGAGCCAAAAGGCGCAAACGGTCCCGGGCAAAGGTAAAGCGACACCCGTGGGAATACCGTGCGTGAGGCCGCAAAGTGATATGAGGTGTTATAGGCTAGATCGATGTGACATTGAGTCGGGGTCCTGACAGCTTTGGTATCAGAGCCTGACTGCCTGTAGGATTACCAAGCCAAACTGGTCGAAGTTGAGTCTAGAAATTCTTTAGTTATATAAGGGAATTGATTGTGGGATGGAACGTAAGGCTCTTTTTACTCCTTATACCTCATGGCCTTATGATCTGAGTCATCATCTTCTCTTCTACGGGGATTAAGAACTAGGCTTTCTCTTCTTTCTATCAGGATCACGTGTTACTAATCCGTAGACTTATAAGATTGTTGGATTTAAGCTTGAGTTCAGTTCCTACGACTTCTGTACGTTAACTGTTGATCTCGAAACCTTGATATTGTGCTTCCGAGTGGTTATGCCACCATTTTTGTAGCATGTCTCAAATCTTTTTGAGCATTTATAGCCGTTATGCTGTCCGAGTCATCCCAGGTTTCTAAACAGTCTGATGCATTTGCAAATCCCTTCTTCCCGTTCCCGATGTCCTTTTGGTCAGATTAATCACACAAATTAGTGAGTTGAGGTACCTTATTGCCTCGACATATATGTTGGAGTTAATAATTATGACCCTAAGTGCTTAGGGGATCATCTAGTGGTCTAGCCATGATCTGCGTTTCCAGTGTGATGATTCTGGCCATCATTATCGAAAGCATCCCGAGATGCCATTAGTTAGTAGGCATTCTATTTCTGGGTTTTGAACCCGAGATTCACCCCATTTACCTCATGTTGATAGTGTTGCTAGCCCCTTTAGGAAATTAGTAACTTTTGCATTAGTCCTCGAGGTCCATGGTATTTTCCTTCTTCCAAATACTATGAACCACTTATGGCAGTAGTTTGTTGGATCAAAAGATCATAACAGGAGTGCTCTCGATGGGTTCTCTATTCTATATTGCAACTCTGCTAGTTCAACTTTTCTGCATGGGTTATCCGGAAATTTTTTGTTGAACTTGGTTCAACATACTAATCTATGCATCCACAACTCAGAAAATTATATGTTCTTTGAGTTGTCCCTCTTAGTTGTATTCTGACCCCTGTCAATCATTTGATAGTCAAGAGTATGCGTGCAATCGTTCGTCGATACCTATTACTCTTGTGGTCCGTCAAGCCATTCTATTCCGGAATGACTAGGAGAAACAAACTCCAGTACCTCATCCATATCTAGGATTGGGTCAAAACAATTGTACTCTGCAGATCAAAATGCCAATCCAGCTTTTGCTCTGTTCTACCTTGGAGTATTACCATCTTTTATATCGGGATTATTGTAGGAATTGCACACCATCCTATGAACTCTTGGTACAGTGATACTTCTTGCCATCATTGTTCATTCCTCGGTTTCTGTGTTATTGTAAACGGAATGCCGACAAGTGAATCGTGGTGTGTGAAATCAATACTGCTAGCAACTCTGTTGCTTGGTAGTTAAATGGACGATAACCTCATTCTTAGCGTGTTGATTATTGAAGCGTCACCCTAAGACTGATTGTGCTACCTAGTCCCTATTTCTGGTGCACTCCTCGACCAATGAGTTAGGAATTATTTCAAGTCCTCACTCATTTGATCATGTCGTCTTGCCCTCAAAAGCAAGATTGTTCTCGAGCTTAGTAACATACCGGTGGTTCGTGACTTTCCAAATATCTTCTTGGAAGTGTTACCGGGTTGTTTCCTGACTGTTATGTTGAGCTCGTGATCAAGTTGGTTTCTTGTGAACCACCCTTTCTCCAAGAACCCATGTTGGATACCCCTGAGCTAGTTGGTTAAGCTATGCATCAACTTGGAGAGTTGGAAGATAGAAGCTTGTCCGATATAGTTCATTATAAGGGATGTCTTGCATGTGTGTTGAAGAAAGTTGATATTTTCATCGACCGAACCTCGTGATCAGTTAATGGACCTATCATTTTTATCCAACCTTTGATTGGAGTATGGGCTATCATCCAATCAGACCAGAACCAACGATATTCGTAATGTTGTCTTACTCGTGGTTGATCCCTCAAGCATACACCATTATATCTTTTGGGTCTGACCAATGCTATCACTTGTTCACTTAACTATGGAATTCCTTTTGAAAGGAAACCCAGATGAATTGTTGTTGAGCCCATTGACAACATCCTTATCTCCTCCATGATCTTGTTGGACAACAAGTTAGTGTTGGAAACTTTTGAAAGCATTTTCTTCATGCTTGCTCATGAAGTATTTGTTTGATGAAAGGAGTGACTTCCTCTTATACACGTGCATTTGGTGAAAGTTGCCGCCGTGAATTTGAGAAAGTTAGTTTTGCTTCCTCTGGAATCATCCCAAGTCAGTCATGCACACGTGCAAAGTATTCTGTGGTCTGGAGACTTGCAACCTTCATTCCATAGGTGTCCCGAGCACACCAAGCCACCGATTGATTGTTCAAGGAGAAGAAGTTCCTTCTTAAGAGTATACCCTATGCAAGGACTTCGATATCCTCGATGATGGTTCCCCACCTGAACTCGGTAGTGTTTAATTATAAGACTACTACGTGGCCATGCTTGTCTGGGACAACGTGTTCACATGTTTGTAGCAGAACCAGCTCATGTTTTGGAGCTTACTATCGTAGTTCATCCCCCGAGAATCTCGCAACGTCATCTCGTCGATTTGTGTTGCAAACTTTCGTTTTTCTTCCTAGACTCGATGAGTCTGGATTGTCCTGACCCCAAGCAGATCTAAATCTCAGGCAGATATGATGGTTGGAACATTTCCCAAGAACTATAATATTGGCCTCTCTGTAAACCGGTAAGGTGGATATCATGGCCAACACACCCAGCTGGAACACCCATTATTGTAGTATCTTGATTGAGGAAGTTGGCCACCTCCCCATAGGGATTTCGTAGGATTTACTCCCTAGTTGCCCCTATGGATTTCTGTGTTCCAAAGTCCGACCTTTTTACTTGATGTTCTAAATATCAAACCATATCTATAAATGGATTACACTAGCACATTAAGGAGAGCATTAGAAGCGGAGTGCTAAATGTCTCTCGGTCGATCATCCAGATTTCGTCCCCTTGGCCTCGCCAAGGGAGAAATCTGAGAAAGTGTTATCTTCCTTTGCATCTGCATCATCCATCATCATTCATCATGGTAGCAAGTTGTGTTGCCAGGATCCTTAACACGGATATTGGTAAAACCTTGATGAATATGGAAATGCTCAAGTTCTTGAGAGCACGCACAAGCGCTAGGTGTTATCATCAGCACTAACTGGGTTTGCTCTCAGCTTCCTCGGTTATGCTATAACTTTTCAAACAGTGGACTCACTCTCTACTGTTGAGCTTCTCCTCAGTTACTAAAATCATCCCTTGTGTGGTTTTCAACAAGGTAATCTACATCATCCATTCTAATCCGGGTATGCCATTCTACCGGACCCCGCAAATCGATTGTTGGTGAATTGCCTTAGGCTGGTATAAAGAGTTCCGATGATTTTTAAATCAAAGGTAATTCTTTTTGCCACCTAAGGGGATATATCTACGAGTCACCATCCCTAAGGTGTCTCATTGTGGTATCATGACAACTCAACTCCTCGCTACGTTGACAACCGTTCACCACCTTCTTAAGCGTGAAATTGTTGTCTACCTAGTGAACCTTCGTCATCTGCTTCACTCCATTCCTCTAGATGTGGGATTCGCGTCTCAGCTCGTGAGATGTTTCCATGTCTCATTCCGTGAGTGGATCCTGAGTTGCTCGATCTTCGAGAAGATCGATTCTTCTAGAGTTTTCCTTTCCTCTTCTTGTCATGTTAGTTGGAGTTCTCAGAACAAGACGACAAGACAAAGATGGTGATCGAATCAACGCCCCTATGAAGTGCAACCTGGATCGTCAAGATTGTGTTAGTTTGCATTCCCCTTCATCTTACCCTACGCTTGAATCTCGGGACGAGATTTTGCTTAGTGGGGGTGAGTTGTCACATCCCTAGCTTCTGGTGCTGTCTAGTGTTTGCATCTTGCTTGCATCATGTTTAAATTTTTGAAACTTGAACTGAGGAATTTTGGAAGCCTCAAAAACTTAAATAAAAGAGGGGCAAAGAACCCTGGAAAATGCATTCAATGTTTCCAAAATGGCCTTAAATAATGTTGGTTATATTTTGGCAAGGGTTTTGCACCAAACCAAAAATAATGAACATTTTTGAGGAATATTTTGAGCACTGAATTTAAATCATTATTCTAGTTGCATTTGGAATTATATTCATAATATGTATAGAATATACTTTCAAATACCCTAGAACATTTTATGTGCATTTGGATCAGCCCATTCAGCAACATAAAAATTTCCAAAGGATATTTGGTACTGTTTTTGAATCTGTTTTGATTTTTAAACAGTGGCAAAAGATTAAATAAAAGAAAAACAGAACAGAAATATATATAAAAAAAGAGCAGAAGACCTACCTGGCGCCTACCTGTGCGGCCTGCTGCAGAAGTCGGCCCAGCCCATCTCCACTCCCCCCTGTCGTCTTCCTCGCGCCAGTAGGCAGCGCGCGTGGCCGACGCACGCCGGCACGCGCTCGGCCACCTCCTGCCTCCCTGCTTGCCTCCACTACTCCCTGGAGACGCCACGCGGCCCCCTCGACCCTCTCTCACTCTCCCGTGTCTCTCCCTCCGTCCCTATTCCCCTCTGCTCTCTCTCCCTCCCGCGACCGAACGGAGCCCGTCGCCGCCGACCAGCGCTCGCGCGGCCGCAGCCATCCCGAAGCCTCTCCGACACGCCCTCGAGCTCCGCCGGTCCTCCCTCGTCCTCCTCGTCGTCTCACGCGACCAGAGGAGCCCCGGAGCGCCGCCCCCGACGTTTTTCCCCTCCTCGGCCGCCGGAGATCCGCCTCACCGTCCCGCTCGCTCCGACGCTTCCCCGGCCCCGTCGTCTGCACCGGCCAACTCCCCGTGAGCTCCTCTTCCTTCTCCCCCTAGTCATGTTGCTCGAGCTGCCCCCAAACCCCGTTGGCCATCACAGCCGAGAGCTCGGCTCCGCCGGCCATGTCGCCGTCATGGCCACAGACGCGTAATGCTCGAAAACGAGCACGTCAGCGTGCTCAGCGAACCCCCAGGAGCACGTAGCACCCTCCGGTTTCTCCTCTAGTGCACCGTAGCTCCTCCTCCCCTCCCCGCCGAACTCCGGCCGCCGCAAAGCTCGACGCCGTCGGTGCTGTAGACCACCTCAGCCCCTCCCGCTTGCCTAGATGGATGCGGCTGAGCGCCAGCTACGCGTAGATGATCGCTGTCGCCGATTTGGTCACCGGAGGAGCGTTTCCGACGCCCTCCGCCGTTGCTGGCGTCGCCGGCGACGAACCGCGGGTCAACTCCGACGAGTTGACCCGGGTTTGACCAAGCTGATGTGGCTGGCTTAATTAGCCACTAACCACCGCACCGTGTCACAGACAGCCGGGCCCCACCGCCTAACTAACCGGCTAACTAAAATAGATTAAGTTTAATCTAATTGCAGTGGCCCCACGCGTCAGTTTTGACCGTGCTGACGTGGCCGTTGACTGGGCCCACACGTCAGCGGCATTAACCAGCCTCAGTCACTGACCAGTGGACCCCACTGGTCAGGTTTGACCAGCAGCAGCGTCTGTTGACCTGCTGACGTCATAGTGACGCAATGCTGATGCAGTTAACCATTTTCTGGATTTAAAATAATTCAGGAAATTCCAGAAATTACACTAAACTTCTAAAATTCATAGGAATTCAACCGTAACTCCAAATGAAATAAATTATATATGAAAAATGATCAGAAAAATCCAGTCTATCCATCTGTACCATTTTCATGCCTGTTAGAACAACTTATACCTGCTGATCAGGTCAAATCAATTAAATGGCATTCGAATAATCACATATGGAGTTTGAATTTGAATCTTGGATTCAAACCAACTTCATTTAACTTTGTTGCTAGCTGCATTAGCTCAAAACACCAGCATGTTGCCATGTCATAGCATGCATCATATTGTGCACTGCATTGATCGTGTTTCTTCTGTGTTTGCCGGTGTTGTTCCCCCTCGGTAGACGTTGTACCGATGATGTGATCGTTGACACTGATGAAGACTCAATGTTATCTTCGGAAGTGCCAGGCAAGCAAAACCCCCTTCTTCATTCCGATACAATCCCACTCTCTCGCTCCTGCTCTCTTTTACTGCATTAGGACAACAACGACATATTTGTTACTTGCTGCGGTAGTTGAACCCCTTTATCCTCTGCATGACCTGTCATTGCCACAGTAAATAGTTGAAACCCACTAGCATGAGTAGGAGTTGTTTGAGCCCTGTTGTGCCTACTCATTCATGCTTGTTTGTCATGCCTGCTATTGCTTAGAGTTGTGTCAGGTCTGATTCATCGGGAATGAATCAGAGGTGTATGAACACGCCCTACTGTGTGTGAGCTAAGTGTGTGAACACGATTTGGTAAAGGTAGCGGTGAGAGGCCATGTAGGAGTACATGGTGGGTTGTCTCATTGCAGCCGTCCTCAGGAACTGAGTTCTGTGTTTGTGATCCATGATTCAGCTACTACCACGCATTGGGCCCGAAACCAATGGACCCTCTCGGCTTCTTAATCACCCTTGTCCTCTGTCCAGGAGTTGCAAGTAGTTTCTGGTGTTTGTAGTATGCTGGAGGCCGTGGGCAGCGCTGACCGGAGGGGTGGGCTGTGATGCGGTAGGCACGTGGCCGGGTATACCGGGCGCCCGTTTGGTGTCACGGAACCCTGTTCACATCGTTTGGGGCTGTGAGCGAAACTCCGGCCGGATCTCCTCATGGATGGAACCCGAATAGGCGATAAACCTGGACTAGAGGCTTGAGTGTTTAGGTAGGCCATGGCCGACACCCACGTTGGGCTTTCGCTTGAAGGTTGCCGAGTACATGTCGTGTAAACGACGGTAAGTGGTGAGAGCGTGTGTGAAGAAGTACACCCCTGCAGGGTTAACATTATCTATTCGAATAGCCGTGTCCGCGGTAAAGGACTTCTGGGTTGCTTATATCAGTTCATAGACAAGTGAAAGTGGATACTCTAAAATACACAAGATAAGCGTGAGTGCTACGGATGGCGTTCTCGTAGGGAGACGGGAGCGGATCCATAGTGGTGTATTGATATGGTGAATATGTGGACTCGTGTGCGCCACCTCAAAAGAGTTACTTGTAGTCGTAGTTCAGGATAGCCACCGAGTCAAAGCTGGCTTGCTGCAGTTAAACCCCCACCATCCCTTTGTTGATAATGATGCATATGTAGTTAGTTCTCATGTAAGTCTTGCTGGGTACATTTGTACTCACGTTTGCCTATTTTATGTTTTTGCAGAGAGACTTCGGTCTCGCTAGTAGTTCCACGTGGACTTCGACGTTTAGCTTGTTACCTCAGCTACGATCTGGTGCCTCGGCAGGATCTGGTAGACAGTCAGGCTCCTCAGCCTTTTTCATTTATAGTTGTCTGTACTCAGACATGATAGCTTCCGTTTGTGTTTTGACTTGTATGCTCTGAATGTTGGGTCATGAGACCTATGTTTGTAATATCTCGTTCCCGGAGCCTATTGAATAAAATACTTGAGTCGTAGAGTCATGTTGTGATGCCATGTTGTATTTGCACATATCGAGCATATTGTGTGTATGTTATTGAAATGCTTGGTATGTGTGGGATCTGACTATCTAGTTGTTTATCCTTAGTAGCCTCTCTTACCAGGAAATGTCTCCTAGTGTTTCCACTAAGCCATGGTAGCTTGCTACTGCTCCGGAACACTTAGGCTGGCCGGCATGTGTCCTTCTTCGTTCCTGTGTCTGTCCCCTTGGGGAAATGTCACGCGATGAATACCGGAGTCCTGTTAGCCCGCTACAGCCCGGTTCACTGGAGTCCTGCTAGCCCAGTGCTACAGCCTGGATTCACTCGCTGCTGACCGACACGTTCGATGCTGGGTCATGGATGCCTGTCCCTGTAAGTTTGTGCCACTTTGGGTTTACGACTAGCCATGTCAGCCCGGGCTCCTTATCATATGGATGCTAGCGACATCATCATATACGTGAGCCAAAAGGCGCAAACGGTCCCGGGCAAAGGTAAAGCGACACCCGTGGGAATACCGTGCGTGAGGCCGCAAAGTGATATGAGGTGTTACAGGCTAGATCGATGTGACATTGAGTCGGGGTCCTGACAAATGGGGACCCACCAGTTCCATAGCCTCATGTACGCAAGTGCCTCCTTATTATATATATATATATGTATATATATAACTATAATTTATTTTGCTTCCTCCTGGTTTCCTGACATCATGGTCCTACACCATTGTCAACCTATGTAGTAGTCAATAAACGAGAGAATTGCACAAGAAGCGGCCGACAGCTGGGACCAAGCAGCTCGAGCAGTATTTGTGTTTTTGAGGTGTGGGCACTTCAGAGTTTTTCGATGTTTAGCCCAGATATTAATTTCCCCCCTCTGAACAACAACAAAAACATCGCTGCAGGTATTAACTGGGCGGGCTGTGTCTCGTCTAGCCCAGGCCTGATATCCAGCCCAGATATTAATTTTTTTCAAGCTGAAAATGGCTAGCCCAGCTATACTTTTTTTAGGAATACCGAGGCAAGGTCAAGTTGTTATTCTCCACCCCGCTGGGCTGCAAATCTGTCCTAGGAGGGATGCATTAGGCTTAACAAGAAAATGGGCTTTAAGAAATAATAAATGGGATGTAACTATAAAAACTGGGCAGTAACTATAAAAAATGCACCAAACACGTGATTACTTTATAAAATATTATTTTTGGATATTGAAAATTTTAATTTCATTAATTGTTGCGAGCGCAATGTTTATTTGGATTTTTACGTAATATAAATTTACATTGAAATTGTATTTAATCTGACTAGAAATTTCGGGATAAAAATATTTCGGATCCCATCAAAATGTGGGAAATTTTATTGAATTCTGTTTTGAACGGTTGGTCGAAATGGGCTGTACTTTTAACAAACTGTAAATGGGCTTTAGTAAATTCCATTAGAATTCAAAAATGGGCTACACATTCTTACAAATCTCAAATGGGCTATAAGTTCTCTGCCACACACTTCTGGCCTTACTAAGTTGACGCGTCCCCTAAAAAAATAGAGTTGATGCGTACGCAAGGCTTTGTCAACTTATAGTCAACACACGGTTCTAGCAGCAGTGGCCGTTGGATGTCCATCCTACGGATGTCGTGCTTCTTCTTCAATCTCGGATATTCTAGCTTCACCCGCCCAAAAAATGATTCCTCCCCCTGACATCTAGGGCGCACCGTTTCGAAAGCTGACCTGTGGGCCTACTAAGTTGACGTACCAAGGGCTTTGTCAACTTAGTCAATATAAACGATTCTAGTTGTAGTGACCGTACGATGTCCATCCAACGGCCGTCCTGCTTCTTCAACCTCTGGTCTTCTTGCTCCAGCTGCCCAAAGCAGCGCCGGTCGTGCCGCCTACTCCTGCCTCCCGTGGCCGGCTGTGCTGCCGCGGAGGCCTCACCGCCCCCTACTACTCCCACCGCTGGCCAGGCCATCCCTCCACTCACCCACACCCCCTGTTATTCTGCAGTGACGGCAGCGCAACCGAACCAGTGAACCCTCGTACTCCTCTCTGCGTGTGCATCCACATCCGAGTCTTCCCTGGCTCCGCATCGTCCCCTTCCCAGGCCTCGCCGTCGTCCACTGCCCTGGTGCTCTTGGCGCGGCATGGTCAACATGGTCAAGGAACGACTTCCATCGGACGTGGACTGTACGTGGAGAGGCTGACAGCTGGGTCCACAGCAGCCGCAAGGAAGTGCCTCTGTATTACGCGCAAAATAATTATTCCTCCACCTGATAGCGGGGATCCACCGGACGGGCCACCGTATTTCACGAAAAAATGATTCGCCCCCTGACTGCTGGGACCCACGAGCTACATCTTTGCACACAAGGAAGTGCGTCCGAAAAAAACGATTCGCCCCCTGACTGCTGGGACCCACCGGCTACATCTTCGCACGCAAGGAAGTGGGTCTGAAAAAGATGATTCGCCCCCCGACTGCTGGGACCCACCAGCTACACCTTCGCACGCAAGGCAGTGCGTCCGGGCAAAAAAACAATTCGCCCCCTTGACTGCTGGGACCCAGCAGCTACACCTTCGAATGCAAGGAAGTGCGTCCGGGCAAAAAAAACAAAACGATTCGCCCCCCTGGCTGCTGGGGCCCACCAGTTACATCTTCGCAGGAAAGGAAGTGCCTGACAGTCGGGACCCACCTGGTCGAAGCATACATAGCATTGTCATTCTGGTCGCGAACATGTATGTACATACTGGTCGATGTAGAGGCGTGCATGTGTCGTAGTAGAGGCGCGCACGTAGCATGTACACGTACGTACAACGACCAGAGTGCAAGAAAGAAAATACGGCCACGTATGTGTATATACGAGCAGGGTCTCGAATGCCTACTCATGCATACGTACGGCCAGGGCTCGTGTACATAGCTGGGTCGGAACGGAGAAACATCGTCATCGTCGTGTTCATGGGGAGGCAACGGAATGCGTCGTTTTCATGGGGAGGCAACGGAATGCATCGTGTTCGTGGGGAGGCAACGGAATGCGTCGTGTTCATCGGGAGGCAACGGAATGCGTCGTGTTCATCGGGAGGCAATGGAATGCGTCGTTTTCATCGGGAGGCAACGGAACGCGTGGGAGCCAACCGGCTGGGTCGGAACAAAATGTGTGGTCGTGTTCATTGGCAGGGCTTGGACGGAACAAGCGATGGAAACGAGGCCTGGCGTACCGCAGAACGGAGGAAACGGACCTCCTACGGTCGAAACGGGGGTCCTGTTGATCGGGAGGGGTGTGGCGTACCGCAAAACGGAGGAAACGGACCTCCTACGGTCGAAACGGGGGTCCTGTTGATTGGGAGGGGTGTGGCGTACCACAAAACAAACGAAACGGACCTCCTACGGTCGAAATGGGGGTCCTGTTCATCGGGAGGGGTGTGGCGTACCGCAAAACGGGACTCCACGGGATACTGTTCATCTCCACCGTTGACCTCCTCCAGCCTCTACGGGCTACAGTCGACCTCCTCCAGCCTCCACGGGCTACCGTCGACCTCCTCCGGCCTCCACGGGCTCCTGTTCATCCAGCCTCCACCACGCGCTACTCCACCGGCTACTGTTCAACCACCCCTCCACCCTCTACTGTTTATCCAGCCCTCCACACCACGGGGTCCTGTTCAACCACCCCTCCACCGTCTACTGTTCATCCAGCCCTCCACACCACGGGTTCCTGTTCAACCACCCCTCCATGGGCACCCCTCCACCGTCTACTGTTCATCCAGCCCTCCACACCACGGGGTCCTGTTCATCCAGAGGCAACGCCACCGCTCACTGTTCATCCAAAACCCCCTGCAACGCTCACTGTTCATCCTAGAGGCAGCATCAATTGGCTTCATTTAGCTACAATAGGGAAGGAATCGCTCGATCGGGTTCAGTTAACAGCCATCGATCGATCGCTCGGGTTCAGTAACGCGTAGCCTACAGTGCAATCGCTCGAGTTCAATTAGAGCCCAACGCCTCGCTCGGGTTCAGTTAGAGCCAATGCCTCGCACACACGCGCGGACGTGTACGAGAGAAACGTGCATCGCTTGGCCCCCGACCTCCCACAGTAACCGGGAACTCCCCGAAATTTTCCTCGCCGTTGCTTCTACCATGGTTTTTTCTGTCATGGACGACCTAAAGAATATCATGCAGCTACGTCTCCGGCCCGCCCAGGATGAAAAGCCCATTTTCTGTCATGATTTTTTGTCATAGAAGTAGGAGCCCACCACATCTATGATGATACCGGGTTTTGTCACAATTATCGTCATAGAAGTGTCATATGTATGACATAATTTTTTTCGTTCGGCCCAAAATCTCACGGATGTGTCTCTTTTTGTAGTGTATGGCGGTTCATCTCAATGAAGCCCAAGAGCATATTAACAATGGCAGTTCATAGATAGGCTTAGTAGAAGGCCCAAACCCGAAGGCGGCTTAAGGCCCACGGATATAAACCACCATGTACATAGGCTTGTATTGTAAGGCATGTAAGAAAGCTCACCGAGCCGGATACGTTGTATGAGCCGGCCGGGACTCTGTAGGCCGCGGGGCGTCAACCCGTGTATACAAGGGGACGACCCAGTGGCGGCTTAGGACAAGGAACAACAGATCAAGAGCCAGCTTAAGCGTATTTGCTCCCTGCTCATTGAAGCCCTAACAATACCACCTCCAACTGGATTAGGCTTTTACCTTCACCGCAAGGGGCCGAACCAGTATAAACTCCTTGTGTCCTTTGTCCTGATTAACCCCTTTGAGCTAACCTCATTGCGATGGCTCCACGACTAAGTCCTCGCACTAGGACATCTTCCGTGACAATTCCACGACATGAGGTGTCTTTTTGCAGCCGAGCTCCAACGCCGGACTGTATCCGAGCTCCAATGTCGGACTATATCCGAGGTGTCATAGATCACCTCGGCTCAAAAAAGTCAAAGGATTTTTAACCGAGCTTAATTCCGGAAATGCCCTCTATGGAGCTAGCCACTTGCATCCGAGCTATATGCCCAACTGCTTCCGAGGTAATGCACCACCTCGACCGTGGGCTAATTGTTTGCGGATTTTACTTCCAATTGGTGCAATTTATTTGTTGACGAGATGTATAGCCAATAGCCCTCAAGGTGTGTGTCGGCCTAAAATCCGAGATGCGCGTTTAGAGGAGATAGTGATCGGCGGACGCGGCCTTGAAAGAGGGTTTTGAGAATTTGTCATAATATATTAGCTTGATGTCGGATAAGTCCCATATGGTACCTATTGTTTTCCAAAGACGTGTTTGCCCATAGGTCGGTCATGCGGAACACAAAGCACTTTGAATTTTCTGCATTGAATAGGCAATACAGTAGCCCCCGAGCCACTAGTCAGGTGGCTACACTATATCAGGGGATCGATGTGCCCCTTTAATATTTGTAAAGGATAAGCCCGAAGCCCAGTAGCCCCAAGTCTTAATGTGGGCACGGTTGGCCGAATTAAGGATCGATATCTGGAGTAAAATCACAAATTATGTGTAATGATTCTATGTATCCAAGTACTCTACATCACTCATGCTCGGATCCACATTGTACGAAACTTTGTTGATCGACCATCGGCTTCAACCTCCTCGGCCAATAGTCGGGGAGTGTTTGTCCTACTTTATAAAGCCTTTATAAGGGCAAAGATTTACGGCAAACAAGGCAATCTGGCCATATGGTTTTATAAACAAAGGTACGGAATGTTATATCACTTTTTAATGTAAGAAATGTCTTCCAAAGAAAATAGTCCCACTATCAGTTCCTTTCTTTGGGTTGTCATGCTGATCATGATCATGAAACCTCAACTCCGATCAATGTGGGAAGAAAATATTGAGGATTTAGTTTGGGCGAAGTTCCCGAACTATGTGGTCTTTAGTGAACCTAAATTTTCACTTCCGTCGTTGCCGACCAATTATATTCTTTAAGATGGCTAGCTTTCGGCTTCACCCAGTCTGAGGTACTAGCTCAGATGACCCGATAGTAACAATCATAGAGGTGCTCCCTTTACCGCCTAGACGAACGATCGGGAACGTCGGGGCACTCACACGAGCTAGGCAACCCATCTTGGACAAAATCGTAAAGTCAAATTGATGCATATTTATAGCTTTATAACGATAATTACGGAAGGCAGCGCTTGTATATTGAATACAAACGCTGATGATACATGTTTATTTTGACTCTGTTGCGACCGTTTATCATTTGAAAGTGGCCCATTGTCAGCTTCTACCCCTTTGTAGATGCTACGCACGGTGTTTCCGCAGTAACAAGACAACTGTCGGTGTCAAAACCGGTGGATCTCGGGTAGGGGGTCCCGAACTGTGCGTCTAAGGCGGATGGTAACAGGAGGCAGGGGACACGACGTTTTACCCAGGTTCGGGCCCTCTTGATAGAGGTAAAACCCTATGTCCTGCTTGATTGTTCTTGATGATATGAGTATTACAAGAGTAGATCTACCATGGGATCAGAGATGCTAAACCCTAGAAGCTAGCCTATGGTATGATTGTATGTTGTCCTATGGACTAAAACCCTCCGGTTTATATAGACACCGGAGGGGGCTAGGGTTACACAAGGTCGGTTACAAAGGAAGAGATATACATATCCGTATTTCCTAGCTTGCCTTCCACGCCAAGTAGAGTCCCATCCGGACACAGGACGAAGTCTTCAATCTTGTATCTTCATAGTCCAACAGTCCGGCCAAAGGATATAGTCCGGCTGTCTAGAGACCCCCTAATCCAGTTGCCCCTGAACCAAGCTTCAATGAAGATGAGTCCGGCACGCAGTATTGTCTTCGGCATTGCAAGGCGGGTTCCTCCTCCGAATACACCACGGAAGAGTTTGAATACAAGGATAGTGTCCGACCCTGCAAAATAAGTTTCACATAAAACCATAGAGAGAATAATATTTCCACAAATCCAATCTATTGACACGTTTCGATAGTATGACGTCACTTCATGGCCCGGTTATTATTCGAACCGCTTTTCTCAACCAGCTCCGCACACATCACGAGGCGGTTTTCTCGATATGTCCTGTCAAAGTAGAGGTCGTGTTCCCCTTATCACGGGATTCTCATCAATACGGACGTGGGTAACCCAACCGCGCCATCAATTACGGTGCCTAGGGAATAAGCGGTTTTGCCAGGCAAGGGGGGAGACTCATCGCCTCCTCCGCCCTTATAAAAGGGACAAAGATCTACTTTTTTCACCCACGCCTTCTTCCTTCTCGCTTTCCCATTCCCGCACACTCGAGCTCCAGCGCCCAAGCTCGCGTTCTTCTTCTCAAACCACTCCAAGCATGTCAGGAGCAGGAGGCAAGTGGATGGTGACGGAGGAGAATGTCAAAAAATTACGGGAAGCCGGATATCTGGCCTTGGATATTGCGCACCGGCTGCCCGATGCGGGGCAGATCGTCCCAATGCCCGAACCCCATGAGAGCGTAGTTTTTCTTACCCATTTCGTCCACGGACTAGGATTTCCTCTCCACTCGTTTGTCCGCAGGCTCATGTTCTACTATGATCTGGATTTCCATGATCTGGCGCCCAACTTTATCCTCAACATCTCAGTGTTTATCGTCGTGTGTGAGGCCTTCCTCCGCATCAGGCCCCACTTCGGCCTATGGTGGAAAACCTTCAATGTCAAACCGAAGGTGGTGGGAGGCCAGCAAGCAGAATGCGGAGGCGCCATGGTGGGCAAGATGCCCAATGTCATCTGGCTCGAGGGTACCTACATTGATACCGTAAAGGGGTGGCAATCGGGGTGGTTCTACATCACCGAGCCACGCGACTCCAACTGGGTGGCGGCCCCTAAATTTCGATCCGGAATCCCCACGCGGCTCACCTCCTGGAAAAAGAAGGGCCTGTCCTGGGGTTCTTCAACAGAGCTAACCGGACTCCAGACCTGTATCCGGAACATGATGAACAAGAAAGTCAAACTTGTCAACATGGTCTAGGTTATGCTCGTCCGCCGGATCCTTTCGTGCCAACGATGGGCATTCAATTTGTGGGAGTTCGACTCAGCCAAGCACCAGATGCTGCGAGAGCTCTACGACACGACGCACAAGGACGTCTGGAGGGTGCTGTTCAAGAGCGCCGAGATACCTCCCCCTCTTACCGAAGACCGCGGACTCAGAGCAAAGCGCCATGCTAGTCCGGTAAGCATTTATATTTCTCGGGGTATTTATTTTCCCAGGTTTAGTTATGTGTAGGATCTAAGCTCCCATGTCACTAACAGGACTGGATAAAGACAGCGGAGCAGCTTGATTGCCCAGCCCCCTGCCCGAAGATCCGGCAAACGCTCTTCTGACGAAGATGCTGACCCCGGCACCTTACGAGGTGCCAGAAAAGACGACCAAGAAGAAGGCCGCGGGGACCCGAAAGGGTCTCTGGCGCAAGATGGTTCTGTCAGACTCATCATCCGATGAGTCCGACGCGCACTCCTCCCACGGAAACGAGGAGGTGGAGAAACCCCCCCCCCCAGTCGGGGGAGACAAGAAAAGGAAGGCCGACCCATCCGGGGAGGCCGAAGGGTCCAAGAAGGGAAAGACCCTCCCTCCGGATTGTGCCATGATGGCCGCCGACAGTGGCGACGAGTGGCTACACAGGGACAAGCCCCTGGCGAAATTGTAAGTGTTCGAACACGATAGTATTTCATGGTACGTTTTATTGTACTGCCCTTGCTCATGCCTAACCCAATTATGCAGTCCGGCCCAGGCTCGTCTCGACGTACCCTCGTCGAGTGGCTCTTTGAGCTCGTCGGATATGAACAGCGGTTCTCCTCCGACGGCTTCCACCCCTCGCCCTACGGACAACGCCGAGGTGGTGTCTCAAGAGGCACTGTCCCAAGGGGAGGCGGTCCTGGGGGCGCCTCATGGTGACCTCCCAGACCCTGGGTACCAAGGGAGCGAGGCTCCTACGACCTTCGAGTTCGGGCCCCATCGGACACCGCGCCGGAGCCTTCAATGGTTCCGGACTTCGGCAGGCGGTCCCCCATTAAGGGGGGCAACCATCTGTGCCAGTGTCCTCTGTCCAACCAGAGGCACCGGAGAACTTGCTGGAAGCGCTTCACAGCGCTTCCATTGATGAAGAACACCGCACTATCATGAGTGTGGTGGTTAAGAAGGTTCAGTCCGCCAAGAACGGGCTGACTGAAGCTCGCGCCAGCCTCCAAACAGGCTTTGAGGTAAGCATTCGAAATATAAAAATATTACCGCATAGATAGTATCCCCTGATGCTCTATTCGGCGTTCGTGAAGAAAAGCCGAATAGAGTATCAAATGATAACTCAGGAGTCTAATCAGAGTATGTCTATGTGTATGCACAGGCTTCCCTGCTGGCCGCTACCGCATGTACTGCGGAGGTATCTGCGCTGAAGCGGGCCCTGAAGTGGTCCAAGGACGAGCTCGGCCTTACCAAGGGGCAGCTCGAAGAGAGCAAAGGTAAGATATACCCCATTTTATATAGTTAAAAGAAGTACTGTGCAAAGAAATAGATCATCATGAATTTGTCAGGGGCCACGACCGAGGTGGAGACCCTGAGGAAGGCATTGTCTGCGGCCGAAGACAAAGCGGCCAAAGAACGTATTGAGCGGGAGAAACAAGAAGCCCGAGTGGGCGAGGTGCAGCAAGAGCTCGAGGCTCTTGCCAAGAAGCACGAGTCCTTGGAGCTTGACTCCAAGACGCGGGAGTCCGAGCTCACGCAGGCGCTGGAAAGCGTACGGAGCGCCAAGGCTGAAGCCCACAAGGCCCTCCAGGAGTCTGATGCGGGAAAGAAGATAGCAGCGGGTAAGGCATTCAATATGCAAAGCAAGCATGTGAAGGAGACTTTCCTTTTTCTTACCCGAGTTCGGAGCTCTCCAGGAGCGTTTGCAGATCTTCCCCGCAGCGTGCTGGATGCCGCAGAGTTTTACCGGGCTGAGGAGGGGAGCTCAGCGGAGAAGTTGTTCTAGTCTCAGTATACTGGGACCGAACACCCCGTGGCCTTGAGCGACCAGCTGAAGCAGTTGGTTGAACTTCACAAGGCGCCCGAACAGGCCATAAGGGGCCTTCTAGTCCGGATGTGGCCTGGTGAGCCCCTGTCCGGCAGCTACTTCGGTCTGGTGCGACGGCTGGTGGAAGCCTGCCCACGGCTTGAGGTCATCAAGCGGTCCGTATGCATCGAAGGTGCACGCAGGGCTTTTGCCCGGGCGAAGGTGCACTGGGCGAAGTTGGACGCCGTGAAGCTTGTGAAGGAGGGGCCGCCAGAGGGCAAGGAGCATTGCCGCCCCGAGAATTATTATGAGGGTCTCCTGGAGGGATCCCGCCTAGTGGCAGATGAGTGTGCTAAGGATGTAATTTTTGAATGAACATGCACATGTGATGCTGTAATATGAAACGAGTTCATTTGCGCCATGCGATGCTTTCTTACTTTAAAATATTACCTTCTGTGCGGCATTTATAAAATCTGAGAGTTGGCTAGTCGTCGGCTTCTGCCCCCATGTAACTAGTACCTGGGTGTTCGGGGGAAACCTGAACACTCTTTACCCCAATTTTGGGTCCTCCAAGGGAGGTGTTCAGCACAACGAACCAGGCAATCAGACTATAATGCTTTATCACTCTCACTTAGCCATAGAAGTCTATGATTTTAAATTTTGGTGAAGCCCCTGGTATTCAGAGGGCCGAATTTGGGTCGCTATACACGCCTAAGCCGGACAAGGCCGACTCCTCGCCCGAAGCAGAAAAAGTCTTTAAGGACTTGAAACCTCTCGAACAGCGACTAGTCTCTCGTCTTATCATGACAGTCGGTTTTTGGCTTTCTCTACTGAGGTGCTCGTCCGGAAGAACCGGGACACAATCGCAGTAGTTCTCCCACTGCTACCTTAGCCGATATAGCGGAACATAAGGTACCAAAGCATGGGAGCCGGGCAACCCAACATTTGACCCAAGACATGATTCGGAGCTGATGCATATAATGCTATAAGTTCGGGGTGCCGCACTATCAAAAGTGTTCGGACTTCTTGCACCGTATTACGGGGTGAACGAGAGCCCCTGGCGTACTGACCGTACCCGAGCGTTCAGGTGCGGAATGTCGTAAATGGACATATAAGAGAAAGAGAAAAAAACATAAATAATGCAATTACAGATTAAAAATATGCATTGTTATTTGAATAATGCGTCGAAGCGCACTGGTACAAGTAGTGCAATAAGCGTAAAGTGGGACAATTCGAAATGTCCTCTCCAAGGCAAGCTACGCAATAATAGTGAAAAGCGGGTATATCAAGTATTACTAGAGACCACCTGGCAGTTCCCGTGATCATCTTAGCTTCTTGTCGCCTTGGTCGTTGCTTCCGGAATGTGTCCGGCCATCGAATTGCCGGAAAGTCCTTCCGAAGAATTAGGCCCTGAAAGAGAGAGGGAATGTCAAAGGTATACATCCCCTGGTGTGGTTAAGCCACAATGCGGGGCGTGTCCTGATTGTGCCCCCGCCCATGTCCATGGTATTTTCAATGCGTAGTTATGTACGCGTGGCACGAATTTCTTCACTGCACTGGGACTGGGATGGGGGCTGAATTGCTAGGCAAGCGTAGATCGTGCCAGGCGATCCTATTGCAAATTCTTCCGGACGCGCTTGAAGGTGTTCGGGGGCTGTAACGCTCAATGTGTGGTCTGTCTAAACAGGCTGCTTTGTGCCTCTACTGCAAGGGCCGCAGTGTGCTCTTCCATACGGAGTGAGCGTTCTGTGTTTCCATTTACTGTTATGACCCCGCGAGGTCCTGGCATCTTGAGCTTGAGGTATGCGTAATGCGGCACTGCATTGAATTTTGCAAGTGTTGTCCGTCCGAGCAGTGCGTGATAGCCACTGCGAAATGGGACGATGTCGAAGATTAACTCTTCACTTCAGAAGTTATCCCGTGATCCGAAGACCACTTCCAGTGTGATTGAGCATGTGCAATGGGCCTCTACACCTGGGATGACACCTTTGAACGTGGTTTTGCTGGGTTTGATCCTTGAGGGATCGATACCCATTTTTCGCACTGTATCCTGATAAAGCAGGTTCAGGCTGCTGCCGCCGTCCATAAGGACTCGAGTGAGATGAAATCCGTTAATGATGGGGTCTAGGACTAGTGCGGCAGATCCGCCATGACGGATGCTGGTGGGGTGGTCCCTGCGATCGAAGGTGATCGGACAAGCAGACCATGGGTTGAACTTCGGGGCGACGGGCTCCATCATGTAGACGTCCCTTAGTGCGCGCTTCCGCTACCTCTTGGGAATGTGGGTTGCGTATATTATGTTTACTGTCTTTACTTGTGGGGGAAACCCCTTCTGCCCCCCTGGGTTCGGCGGCCTGGGCTCCTCCTCGTCATCGCTATGCAGCCCCTTGTCCTTGTTTTCGGCATTTAACTTGCCAGCCTGCTTGAACACCCAGGATTCTCTGTTGGTGTGATTGGCTGGCTTTTCAGGGGTGCCATGGATTTGACATGAGCGATCCAGTGTGCGATCCAGACTGGACGGAGCCGGAGTATTTCTTTTGAATGGCTTTTTCCGTTGACCAGATCTAGAGCCTTTGAATCTGGCGTTGACTGCCGTATCTTCGTTGTTATCGCCGTTATTGCGGCACTTTGGTCTATTACGACACTGCCTACCGTTAACGTCTTTGGTATCCGAGGTATCTGGATTCCTTGATGTATTGTTGCTGTGAGCCAACCAGCTGTCCTCGCCCGCGCAAAAGCGGGTGATGAGTGTTGTGAGGGTTGCCATAGATTTTAGCTTCTCCTGGCCGAGGTGGCGGGCGAGCCACTCGTCGCGGATGTTATGTTTGAATGCCGCTAGGGCTTCTGCATCCGGCAGTCTACGATTTGATTTTTCTTGGTCAGGAACCGTGTCCAGAATTGTTTGGCCGATTCCCCTGGCTCCTGGGTTATGTGGCTCAAGTCATCAGCATCCAGTGGCTGCACATAAGTGCCCTGGAAGTTGTCAAGAAATGCATCTTCCAAATCCTCCCAACTGCCGACGGAATCTGCTGGCAAGCTATTCAGCCAATGCCGAGCTGGTCCTTTGAGTTTTAGTGGGAGGTACTTGATGGCATGTAGATCGTCACCGCGAGCCATGTGGATATGAAGGAGGAAATCCTCAATCCATACAGCGGGATCTGTTGTGCCATCATATGATTCGGTATTTACGGGTTTAAAACCCTCCGGGAATTCATGATTCATAACTTCATCAGTGAAGCATAAGGGGTGTGCGGCGCCTCTATGCCGGGCTATATCCTGACGTAGTTCGTATGAGTGTTGTCTGCTGCATTCGGCCCGGCCGGAGTTACTCTTGGTGTATCCGACGCGACGATCATCTTCCCGTGTGGGCGCACGTCTTCGTGTCCCATATATTGACCTTGCGATTTTTGCCTTGCTGTCCAAGATGTCTCGCAGGTCCTCTGTGTTGCCCCGGGCCATAGTATCTTTGACTGAGTGGCGACGGGGTGCGGGCTGAACTTTGGGCTGAAACGCCTCTCTGGCTCGGCCGCGTGGTGGCCGGTCAGCCGCATTGTACACTGGTGAATGAGGTTTGAATGCTTCCTCCTCGAGGTGAGGTAGCAACCTACGTTTTGGGTAACTCTTGGACGGGCACTCGAGTTCATGTTCCTTTGCCGCAAGGACTTCGGTCCACGTGTCTTCTAGCAAGTCTTGATTAGCTTGAAGCTATTGCTGTTTCTTCTTTAGGCTATTTGCCATGGCCATAAGCTGGCGCTTGAAGCACTCTTGCTCGACGAAGAGAGGCATGTAATTGTCCTCCTCTGGTTCTCCATCAGCTGCCTGCTCTGGGGGGCTAGCTTGTTCGTCCTCCATCTCTTCGTCGTGCTGGAGGGGATTGTTGTTGTCTTCGGCGCTATCTGGAGTGTTATTATCTCCTGTGCCAGTATCACTGCTCTTACTATGGCGGGACTTAGAGCGGCGCCGCTGACGCCGGCGCTTGGGTTGCTTCCTGGAGGGGTCATCCTCCGCTTTCTCCTCGCCGTTGGCTTCTTTGGGGGTGTCCACCATATATATATATATATATCATATGATGAGGTGGCGGTCCAGTGCCCCGAGGGCGGTGGATCCTGTTCGTCTCTGGCTTCGTCGTCCATACCGTCGAAGTCTTCGAAGCCGAAGTCGAGCATGTCGGTTAAGTCGTCGAGAGTGGCTACTAAGTGGGCAGTGAGTGGGCAGCGAATTTCTTCGTCATCCGCATCCCATTCTGGCCGGACATAGTTCGGCCAAGGTTCTCCTGGCAGGGAGAGAGACCTTAATGAATTTAGCACATCTCCAAAAGGTGAGTGCTGAAAGATATCCGCGGAGGTGAACTCCATGATCGGCGCCCAGTCGGACTCGACGGGCACGGATACGAGCGGCTTGGAGTCTGTGGCTGAGGATGAATCCAATGGTTCGGCAACACGGCTCTCGTAAGGGGTGAAGTCAGTATCCGGCTCTATCGCCGCTGAGAGTGCGGCCTCCATGGCGGGGTCCATCCCTCCGCTCTCGGATGGCACGACTTGCTCCAGATTAAAGGCCGGAGTAGCTGCGGATGCGATCTCCCGAACACCGAGCGACTGTAGAGTTACGTCTTGCTCGTCGTGACTGCGCGACATGTCCGGCATGGGCTCGAATCAGTCGAAGATCAAGTCTCCGTGGATATCGACCGTGTAGTTCAAGTTTCCAAATCTGACCTGATGGCCAGGGGCGTAGCTCTCAATCTGCTCCAGATGGCCAAGCGAGTTGGCCCGCAGTGCAAAGCCGCCGAATATGAAGATCTGTCCGGGGAGGAAAGCCTCATCCTGGACCGCATCGCTAGTGATGATAGAAGGAGCCATCGGGCCTTGTGGTGATGACACAGTGGAACTCTCAATGAAAGCACCAATGTCGGTGTCAAAACCGGCGGATCTCGGGTAGGGGGTCCCGAACTGTGTGTCCAAGGCGGATGGTAACAGCAGGCAGGGGACACGACATTTTACCCAGGTTCGGGCCCTCTTGATAGAGGTAAAACCCTACGTCCTGCTTGATTGTTCTTGATGATATGAGTATTACAAGAGTAGATCTACCATGAGATCAGAGAGGCTAAACCCTAGAAGCTAGCCTATGGTATGATTGTATGTTGTCCCACGGACTAAAACCCTCCGGTTTATATAGACACCGGAGGGGGCTAGGATTAGACATGATCGGTTACAAAGGAAGAGATATACATATCCGTATTACCTAGCTTGCCTTCCACACCAAGTAGAGTCCCATCCGGACACGGGACGAAGTCTTCAATCTTGTATCTTCATAGTCCAACAGTCCGGCCAAAGGATATAGTCGGGCTGTCCGGAGACCCCCTAATCCAGGACTCCCTCAACAACCCTTAGCCTACGTCTCGGAGCCCGAAGGCGGTTGTGTTAGCGGAAACAAGGCGATCAGATATGCAGGCTTTATAACTTTCACTTAGTCATAGGAGCTTAAAGTTGGGGGGCAATTACTAGCCCCCGGTTAGTGTTCGGTGTCAGCCGAGGACAAGCCTGAAAGGATCGATATAGTTGGCTAGAGGGGGGGGGGTGAATAGGCAACTAACAATTTTTAGTTTTTCTTTACCAATTTAAACTTTGCATCAAAGGAGGTTTTCTAGATATGCAACTAGGTGAGCAACCTATATGATGCAACAACAACAAGCACACAAGCAAGAAAGGGATGCAACACAATATACGCTTGCACAAGTAAAGGTACGAGATAACCAAGAGTGGAGAGCCGGTGGAGACGAGGATGTGTTACTGAAGTTCCTTCCCTTTGAGAGGAAGTACATCTCCGTTGGAGCGGTGTGGAGGCACAATGCTCTCCAAGAAGCCACTAGGGCCACCATATTCTCCTCACGCTCTCACATAATGCGAGGTGTCGTGATTCCACTATTGGTGCCCCTGGAGGCGGTGACCGAACCTTTACAAACAAGGTTGGGGCAATCTCCACAACTTAATTGGAGGCTCCCAATAACACTACGAAGCTTCATCACAATGGAATATGGCTCCGCGGTGACCTCAACCGTCTAGGGTGCTCAAACACCCGAGAGTAACAAGATATGCAAGGGGTTAGTGGGGGGATCAAATTTCTCTTAGTGGAAGTGTAGATCGGGGCCTTCTCAACCAATCCCTAGAAAGTCAACAAGTTTGATTGGCTAGGGAGAGAGATTGGGCGAAAATGGAGCTGTGAGCATTAATGGAGCTTGGGAAGGGAAGAGGTGGTTAACTTGGGGAAGAAGACCCCCTTATATAGTGAGAGGACAAATCCAACCGTTGCCCACCTACTCAACTCGTAACATGTGGTACTACCACATCTCCAAGCGGTACTACTGCACTGGCTTGCGGTACTACCGCAGGGAGGGGCGGTACTACCGCTCATGCGGTAGGAGCCAGGTGAGGCTCTGCTGCACAAGGCAACAAGCGGTAGAACCGCCGGAGCGGTACTACCGCGCGCCCTTGAGGTACTACCACAAGGCAGAGCACATCCTAGGCTGGGAAGGAACAGACTAATAAAATTACACCCATGGCAACTTTTGCTGAGTTTTGGTCAGTGCAAAAATCCGGCACGGTACTATAGCTCATAGTGAGCGGTGCTACCACATAGGTGCGTAAGTAAAAAAATTACTTCCGCCCCTACATCCGCACATGCCACGGTACTAGGCCAGAGGCCACGATACTACCGCATGCTAGGAGCGGTACTACCGGACGTGCGGTACTACCGCTACCGCAGGGCAGTACTACCTTGGCCAGCTGCGGTACTACTGCTCCCTTGTGCAGTACTACCGCACGCTGCAGACCAGTAGCACTACGATGCCTTCATCTTCGTAGCTACAAGGGGAACAACCGTTGCTCCAAGAGGCAAGGAAAGGAGGTGCAAAGGAATAGATGTGTACATGATGATTCCACCCTAACCTTTCCAAAGCGGTCCCCCTCTTAATAGTACGGCTTTCCTATGAGTCAAATCCACCAAAAAGAAATATAGAGAAATGCCATCTTCGATAGGCTCGGAGGGGCACCAAATCATCTAGTGCCTAGACATGAGATATCTAAAATGCTCAATGCACACGATTAGTCCGCAAATACATTGTCATCACTCACCAAAACAACTTAGGGATAAATATGCCCTTACAATCTCCCCCTTTTTGGTGGATTGATGACAATACATGATTTGCACATAGGGATATAAAATGAAACATAGGCAAACCCAACATCTATAAATTATAGACAGGCTCCCCCTAGATGCGTGCTCTCTAGAGAAATGCTTTGGACTACACGACACACATACTAGGATCAACACTCCCCCTATATTTTATAAACAAGGCAATCCTTGCAACAATATGAATGACAATGAGCATGGCAAGGTATAGAATTGAGCATGAAATGAAAAGGGCACAAAGCATAATAGGCTCACAACCTACTAAATGTACTAGACAATATGATAAGATAGTAAGATAAGCTGAGGACATTTGCCTTACACCATATGAAAGTCTCACACAAACACAAAAACCAGCGATCCAAAGCAAACGAGGTTCAACAGAATGAAAGCAAAGCGACAAAGTGAAAGAAGACACGACACAAGACTCGACACAAGACTTCGCAAATCCTACACTCTCTCCCCCTTTGGCATCGAGACACCAAAAAGGCAAAGAGGGCACCTACGACACAGGTGGTAGCTCAGCTGCAATGATCACTCATCACGCTCCTCATCGGTCTCGGCAGCGGGAAAGGTCTCCTCCTCTGACTCAATCCACTGGTAGCCCTGCTTCGCCATCCAGGCAGCCTCAGGAGTGATGACCCTCTCGAACCCGCTCAACACATGCTTGCCGAATGTCCTCAAGATCGTCTTGTCGCGCCGGCGACTCTCCTTTTGAGCAACATGGGACTTGTACTGTCCCTTGGCCTGTGTCGGTGTCAAAACCGGTGGATCTTGGGTAGGGGGTCCCGAACTGTGCGTCTAGGCGGATGGTAACAGGAGGCAGGGGACACAATGTTTTACCCAAGTTCGGGCCCTCTTGATGGAGGTAAAACCCTACGTCCTGCTTGATTAATATTGATGATATGGGTAGTACAAGAGTAGATCTACCACGAGATCAAGGAGGCTAAACCCTAGAAGCTAGCCTATGGTATGATTGTTGTTCGTCCTACGGACTAAAACCCTCTGGTTTATATAGACACCGGAGAGGGCTAGGGTTACAAAGAGTCGGTTACAATGGTAGGAGATCTACATATCTGTATCGCCAAGCTTGCCTTCCACGCCAAGGAAAGTCCCTTCCGGACACAGGACGAAGTCTTCAATCTTGTATCTTCATAGTCCAGTAGTCCGGTCGAAGGTATAGTCCGGCTATCTGGACACCCCCTAATCCAGGACTCCCTCAGTAGCCCCTGAACTAGGCTTCAATGACAACGAGTCTGGCGGCAGATTGTCTTCGGCATTGCAAGGCTGGTTCCTCCTCCAAGTACTTCATAGAAGATTTTGAACACAAAGGTAGTGTCTGGCTCTGCAAAATAAGTTTCCACATATTGCCATAGAGAGAATAATATTTACGCAAATCTAATCTGCTGACGTATTCCATAGCGTGACATCACACCACGGCCAAGTCTTTATTCGAATCGTTTTACTGTCCCTCCTCAGCGCGTTTAGCGAGGCGGTTTCCTTGGCACGTCTTGTCAAAGCAAAGACCGTGTCCCCTTATTCTGGGATTCTCATCGATACGGGCGTGGGTAACCCAACTGCGCCATTGATTACGGTGCTTGGGAGATAAGCGAGTTTTACCAAGCTGGTGGGCGCATAGTCGCGTCCACCCATATAAGGGGATAAGGATCCACCTTTTCATCCACGCCTTCTTCCTCCTTTGCCTATCCATTTCCGCGCACTCGAGCTCCAGCGCCCAAGTCCGCACACCCCACCTCAACCTTCTCCAGCCATGTCCAGAGCGGGAGGAAAGTGGATGGTCTCCTCCGTTACGGAGGGACACATCAAAAAACTGAGGAAGGCCGGATACTTGTCTAACGACATTGCGCATCGGCTTCCCGAAGAGGGGCAGCTCATCCCCACCCCTAGGCCCCATGAGAGGGTGGTGTTCCTCCCCCATTTCCTCCGTGGACTGGGCTTCCCTCTCCACCCATTTGTCCGGGGGCTCATGTTCTATTATGTCCTGGATTTCCACGATCTGGCCCCGAACTTTGTCCTCAACATCTCGGCGTTTATCGTCGTGTGCGAGGCTTTCTTCTGCATCCGCCCCCATTTCGGCCTATGGCTCAAGACTTTCAATGTCAAGCCGAAGGTGGTGCGCGGCACCTAGGCGGAGTGCGGAGGCGCCATGGTGGGCAAGATGCCTAACGTCCTATGGCTTGAGGGCTCCTTCGTGGAGTCCATAAAGGGGTGGCAATCGGGGTGGTTTTACATCACCGAGCCGCGCGACCCTGAATGGGTCGCAGCCCCCAAGTTCTCATCCAGACCCCCTATGCGGCTCGCCTCCTGGAAAGAGACGAGCCTGTCGTGGGGTAAAAAAGGAGAGCTGACCGAACTCCAAACATGCGTCCAAACCCTGGTGGACAAGAAGCTCAAACTTGTCAACGTAGTCTAGGTTATGCTCATCCGCCGGATCCTCTCGTGTCAACAATGGGCTTTCAACCCGTGGGAGTTCGACCCGGCGTGGCACCGAACTCTGAGCAGGCTCTTCAACATGATGTACGAAGATGCCTGGAAGGTGCTTTTCAAGGGCGCCGAGGCCCCCAACTCCGCTACTGAGGATCACGGATTCAGCACGCAGCGTCACGCTCGTGCGGTAAGCTGTTTTTACCTTTTACAGGGTATTAGTTTTTCATAGTTTGACTCCATGCGGGATCTAAGCTCCCTTACCTTTGACAGGATTGGCAGGAGACGTCCGGACAGATCAACTGTCCGGCTCCTTTGCCCGAAGGCCCAGCGGACGCTCGCTTGGCGAAGCTGCTGGTTCGGCACCCTATGTGGTGCCGTAGAAGAAGGCCAAGAAGAAGGCCACGGGGACTCGAAAGAGTGCCCGACGCCAGGAGGTGTCGGATTCATCATCCGACAACTCCAAGGCGCACTCCTCCCATGAAGACAAGGAGGAGGAAGAAGAGACCTCTCCCCCTCTAGCGGGGGGAGGGAAGAAAAGGAAGGCCGCCCCAACTAGGGAGGCTGAAGGGTCCAAGAAGGGGAAGACCCCTCCTCCGGACTACTCCACCAACACCGACGACGGCAAAGAGGAGTGGCCGCACAGGGCCAAGCCCCTGGCGAGATCGTAAGTATCCAAATACCAGAGTGATTCATAGTATTCCCCCATTGCACAGCTTTTCCTTACGTCGAACATGTTTATGCAGTCCACCCAAAGACCGGCTCGATGTGTCGTCAAGCGGTTCCCTGGATTCGTCGGATGTGAATTCGCTTCCGACGGCTACCTCCCCCCATCCTATGGACGATGCCGCGGTGGCATCCCAACAGGTTCCAACCCAGGAGGAGGTGGTCCTGGAGGCGCTGCAAGGCGACCTCCCGGACTCCAGGCGTAAAGGGGAAAGAACCCCCAAGGGCTCCAAGTCCGGCCTTGAGCCGGACACCGCACCGGAACCTTCAATGGTTCCGGACTCCGGTAGGGAGCCTCCTACCAAGAGGAGCAAGCCTACCGAGCCGGCGACCTCCGTCCAACCGGAGGCACCGAACAATTTGCTGGAGGTGCTTAACGGCGCCTCCATCAACGAGGAGCACCGCACTATTATGAGTGCGGTGATCCAGAAGGTTCAGTCCGCCAAGAGCGGACTGACTGAAGCCTGTGCCAGCCTTCTAATAGGCTTTGAGGTAAGTAAAGAATATGTAAAAATATTACCGCATAGACAGTAGCCCCTGATGCTCTGTTCGGCGTTCGGAAAGAAAAGCCGAATAGAGGATCTAATAACATTCGCAGGAGTCTAACATAATCAAGTCAATATGTGTATGCAGTCTTCGTTGCTGGCCTCCGCCGCACTGACTGCGGAGGTGGATACGCTGAAGCAAAACCTCGCATGGTCCGAGTACGAGCTCGGCTATGCCAAGAGGCAACTCGAGGAGAAGGAAGGTAAGTAATACCTTGCGCAAGTATATAGAGAAGATGTGGTTGCAAAAAATGACAGGATCAACATGCTATTATAGGGGCCACGACCGAGGTGGCAACCCTTAAGAAAGCGCTATCCGAGGCCTAAAATAGAGCGGCCACGGAGTGCACAGAGAGAGGGAAGCAGGAGGCGCGGGTGGAGGAGGTGCAGAAAGAGCTCCAGGCTCTCGTGAAAAAACACGAGAGTTTGGAGCTTGACTCGAAGACGCAAGCGTCCGAGATTGCGGCAGCCATCGAAAGCGCGAAGTCTGCCAAGGCCGAAGCCCAGAAAGCCCTCCAAGAAATTAGAGATATGGAGAAAACAGCGGCGGGTAAGGCATTCATTATGCAAAGCAAGCACGTGAAAGTGAATTACTTGTTACTTACCCGAGTCCGGAGCTCTCCAGGAGCATTCGCAGATTTGCCCCGTAGTGCGTCTGATGATGACGCCTACTACCGAGCCGAGGAGGGGAGCTCGACGGAGAAGGTGTTCTGGTCTCAGTATGCTGAGGCCGGACACTTGGTGCCTTTGAGCGACCAGCTAAAGCAAATGGTCGAGTTCCACAAGGTGGCCGAACAGGCCATAAAGGGCCTCATAGTTCGGCTTTGGCCTGGAGAGGCTCTGTCTGGGAGCTACTTCGGGCTGGCGAGGCGGCTGGTGGATGCCTGTCCACGGCTTGAGTAATCAAGCACTCCGTCTGCATCAAAGGTGCCTGTAGGGCGCTTGCCCGTGCTAAAGTGCACTGGGGCAAGATGGATGCGGAGAAGCTGGTGAAGGACGGGCCGCCGCCGGGCAAGGAGCATCGCGTCCGGGAAGCGTATTATGAGGGCGTCCTGAAGGGTGCCCGCCTTATAGCGAATGAATGCTCCAAAGATGTAATATTTGAGTAAACTCGCATTTGTGATCTTGTACGCTGAAAACTTGTTCATATGCGCTAAGCAACGCTTTTGAATTTAAAATATTACCTTTTGTGCGGCCGTTTATCAAATTTGAGAGATGGCGAGTCGTCGGCTTCTGCCCCCATGCCACGAGTGCTGGGGTGTTCCGGATAAACATGAGCGCTCTTTTTCCCATTCTTGGGTCCTTCGAGGGAGGCGCTCAACACATAGAACAAGGCAATCGGACTATAATGCTTGAACACTCTCACTTAGCCATAGAATTCTATAATTTTAAATTTCGGCGAAGCCCCTAGTGTTTGGAAGACCGAGTTCGGGGCGCTATCCATGCCTAGGCCGGACAAAGCCGACTCCTCGCTCTAAGCGGCATAAGTCTTTAGGGACTCGAAAACCTCTCGAACAGCGGCCAACTCTCGCCTCATCATGACGGTCAGTTTTAGCTTTCTCTACTGAGGTGCTTAGCCCAGCTCAACTGGGGCACAATCGCAGTAGTTCTCCTAGTGCTACCTTAGCCGATATAACAGAATGTAAGGTACCAAAACATAGGAGCCGGGCAAACCCAACTATTGACCCAAGACATGATTCGGAGCCGATGCATATAATGCTATAAGTTCGGGGTGCCGCACTTGTGAAAGTGTTCGGACTTCTCACACCATATTGTGGGGTACTTAAGCCCCTGGAATATTCGCCGTACCAAAGTGTACGGGTGCAACATGTCATTAATGAACATATATTCGTAAAAAAGAGTAATGCAATAATAGACGGAAGCTATGCATTGTTTATTTAAAAAAGCTGCGATCAAAGCAGAACGATACAAATACTGCAATAAGCAAAAGATGGGACTATTTAACATGTCCTTTCCAGGGGCAAGCTGCGGAATATTTTGTGAAACAGGTATACTGCTTGTTATAGAGACCACCTTAGAGTTCCATAGTACGGCGTAGCTTTCTGCTTCCCTGGTTGTATCGTTTGTGCGGCAATTGTACTGCCGGACAAGCCTTCCGAAGAATGGAATCCTGAAAATAAGAGAAAATTAAGAAATCGGGAGCCCCTAGTGCGGTTTAAGCCGCGTTTCGGGCGTGCCGTGATGGTGCCCCTACCCCTGTGCCCATGGTATTTCCAGAGTGTAGTTATGTACGCGCAACACTGGTTTCGCAAGTTCGCGAGGGCTGGGGTTGGGGCCGCATTTCTACGCTTGCTCGGAACGTGCCAGGCGGTCTTGTTGTAGGTTACTCCGGGCGCGCTTGACGGTGTAAAGACGTTTAATGGCCGGACTGGAGAATTGCCTTGAGAGGCTGCTTTGTACTTCCGTTGCGATAGCCGCCGTATGCTCCTCTGTTCGGAGAGAGCGTTCGGTGTTTCCATCGACCGTGATGACGCCTCGGGGGCCCGGCATCTTGAGCTTGAGGTATGCATAGTGCGGCACCGCATTGAACTTGGCAAATGCGGTTCGCCCGAGCAGTGCGTGATAGCCACTGCGGAACGGGACTATGTCGAAGATTAACTCCTCGCTTCGGAAATTATCCGGAGATCCGAAGACCACTTCAAGTGTAACTGAGCCTGTACAGTTGGCCTCTACACCTGGTATGACGCCTTTAAAGGTCGTTTTAGTGGGTTTAATCCTCGAGGGATCGATGCCCATTTTCCGCACCGTATCCTGGTAAAGCAAGTTTAGGCTGCTGCCGTCGTCCATAAGGACTCTAGTGAGGTGAAATCCGTCAATAATTGGGTCTAGAACCAATGCGGCGAATCCGCCATGACAGATGCTAGTGGGGTGGTCCCTTCGATCAAAAGTGACCGGGCAGGAAGACCATGGGTTGAACTTTGGGGCGACTGGCTCCATCGCGTATACGTACCTTAGCGCACGCTTCCGCTCCCTCTTGAGGACGTGGGTTACGCATATCATGTTCACCGTCCGCACTTGTGGGGGAAAACCTTTCTGTCCACTATTGTTCGGCGGGCGGGGCTCCTCCTCGTCATCGCTATGCAGCCCCTTGTCTTTGCTTTCGGCATTTAACTTGCCTGCCTGCTTGAACACCCAACAATCCCTGTTGGTGTGATTGGCTGGTTTTTCGGGGGTGCCATGTATCTGGCATGAGCGGTTGAGTATTCGGTCCAAACTGGACGGGCCCGGAGTATTTCTTTTGAATGCCTTTTTCCGCTGACCGGGTTTAAAGCCTCTGAATCCGGCATTAACTGTTGTATCCTCAGCATTGTCGCTGTTAATGCAGTGCTCTTGCTTGTTGCGACGCGACCTGCCACTACTGTCATTGGTATTCAAATTACCAGGGCTCTTGGTGATGTTATTGCTGCGAGCTAGCCAGCTGTCTTCTCCCGCGCAAAAGCGGGTCATAAGTGTCGTGAGGGCTGCCATAGATTTCGGCTTTTCCTGTCCTAGGTGCCGTGCAAGCCACTCGTCGCGGATGTTATGCTTGAAGGCTGCTAGGGCCTCTGCGTCCGGACAGTCGACGATTTGATTTTTCTTGGTTAGGAACTGTGTCCAGAATTGTCTGGCCGATTCATCTGGCTGCTGAATTATGTGGCTAAGGTAATCGGCATCTGGTGGTCGCACATAAGTGCCCTGGAAATTGTCGAGGAATGCGGTTTCCAGGTCCTCCCAACAACCAATTGATTCTGCTGGCAAGCTGTTAAGACAATGCCGAGCTGGTCCTTTAAGCTTGAGTGGGAGGCATTTGATTGCGTGTAGGTCATCACCGCGGGCCATGTGGATATGAAGGAGATAGTCCTCGATCCATACCGCAGGATCTGTTGTGCCATCGTATGATTCGATGTTCATGGGTTTGAAACCCTCGGAGATTCGATGATCCATTACTTCATCTGTGAAGCATAGTGGGTGTGCGGCGCCTCTGTATTGGGCTATATCATGACGCAGCTAAAACGAGCTTTGTCTACTGTGTTTGGCTCGGCCGAATTTACTGTATCCGGAGTGACGATTACCGTCTCGTGCCGTGGGGCGCCCACGCGATCCGTAGATCGATCTTCTTTGCCTTGCCTTGTCCTCCAATATATCTCGTAGGTCTGGCGCATTTCCCGTGCCTTGGTATTTTTTGAGTGGCGCCGGGGTGCGGCTTGAGTGGAGGGCCAAGAGGCCTCTCTATCGCGGCCACGGGGTGGCCGGTCGGCCGCATCATGCGCTGGTGATGTAGGTTTAGGTGCTTCCTCCTCTAATCGGGGTAGCAACCTGCGCTTTGGGGGTTTGCACATAAAAGTATCAGTGCTGACAATTCATCACATTTCTTACTGACGAATAAAGTGACACAGTTTAAATTTGCATTAACACAATATGGTCTTGTTCAGGTCAAGACATGGCAGGAAATGACATTGTGAAGGAGTTGGCAGCTTCACGACACCACTGGATTACAGATCAAGAGCTCATAAGTATCAATGGTTAGTGTGTTGTCAATTTATATCATTTTAGATTGGCAAACAAAGAGACGGTTTAAATAATAGTAGAATGATATGGCATTTTTCATAGTTAAGACATTGCAGAATATGACATTGTGCTATAGTGGGTAGGTGCACCACACCACTAGATTACAGATGAAGAACAAAAGCATACATGCAGTGCAAAAGAAGATCACTTGCTCTGTATAGTTTAATTTACATGGTATGAAGAAGGAACTTGGTTGTACAACTGAAAACTTAAATTGAGAAAGGACGAACTTTTGTTTATGAACTACATATAATAAACTTTAAACAAGCAATTTGATGCAAACACCAAAAATAAACAGCTGTTGCAGTCATGCCTAACCAAATATATACAACAAAGTTTGAAGGTTTGAGATGGACAAACTTACATTATTGGTGAAGACAGGCTCTATAAAGGCCTTGTCCATGCTGATGGGGGGGGGGCAATTCAAGAAGTTTACCATAGAATCTTCTTCAAAAGCATTGCCTTTACTCTACATTTTGTTAAGAGTAAATATAGATGTGATAATATACGAAAAAATGGAGAATATTTAAGATAAGATGAAGAGTGATGCTACATAACCACATAGCTATAAATGTAAGTGCAGCGATACAGGCAAAAGGTATAGCCAAGAGAAATGCACATCTAAACTTCTTCAGTACCAACCTTATGGTAAGAGTAAATATAGATCTGATGTGTAGAAAATGGAGGGCAAAGGAAAATAAGCTGCAGAGTGATGGTACATGAACAACTACCTATCATTATAAGTACACTGATAAAGGCCATCATGTACTTACGAGAGCAATGCAGATCTAAAAAAATTGGCATTGGATATATTCTACACTAATGTAACCATTCATACAGATCAGATAATTTGGAGTGAACAATTGATAAGCAAGCTATCGTGCATACTGCTGTCACATAATGAACCAGGTATGTATGCAAGTACAGTGATACATGACAACAGGTACTAACAAGAGCAAAGCAGCGGGCAACATATTTGCGATATCATGTCGTTCTTATCAAACCGGAGTTCTTCTTCGAGCAGATTTCCTGCAAAAAAGATCCGTAAGGCACATGCGGAAAAGTAGAAGTTCAAATTGTCATGTGATTTCATAGACAGTACCTCATCCTGGGAACGAGACCAGTGCATAACAAGGTTTTTCCATTCAATGTCTTCTAAATTTAGCACAAGAGACTTCACCGGAAATTCGTTTATAGACTTACCATCAAAGTGTGATTTCCTCAGGTAACACTAATACTGCTGCAATGCTTCCTTGAAAAGAACAAGCAAGCTTTGCTCGTCATGACTATCCAGATTGACCCTCGCCTAGTTACAACAATGTAATGTAAATCATTGATGTGTTCAATCAGGAGAAAACAGGAAAATAATAACCATGAATAATAGCACTTACACGTAAGTTGGACAGGAAGATGTGAAAATGGTGTTTGTCTTCACAATAATCTTCCCATGATGGGAATATATGCACGTAGTCCCTAACAACATTGAAAGCATTGTCTTTTAAACTGGGAATAAATGGAATGGGGCTCCAATCTGCAGGAATTGGCCGTCTCTGCAGTTGGGATAGGTCTACGGCCGGTGGACTTGTTGTACTTTTTGCTGGAGTGGGATTTTTCTGTGGTACAGCTGGTGCTATGGCAAATGAAATCGGTATACCTTTTGCTGGAGTGCAGGTCCTGTGAGGTGGGGCTAGTGGTGTGGCCAATGAAGTATGGGTACAGTCTGCTAGAGTCGGTCCTACGTTTTGTGTCACTGGTTGTATAGCCAATATAAGTGGGGTGATGTCTGATTTCTCCAGCACCACCACGTTTTTCAAGGACTTTGCTGGTGCTCCTTCAGGTTCGGCAATCACCCTCTTCCTTTTTGATGTCTGATGCACCAGAACAGCATTTGAGTGAAAAAACATGGTACGATGATAGATGGAATATGTATTGATAATGGATGGGCATGGCATCTCGACATATATGATGAGTAAACTAAGAAGATGGCGGTGCAACAAAGTAGAAGAAATGCAAGACAACATATGCGAGATACGCGCAATCAATAAAACCTTGCCAAATTAGAACAGGCACCTTGATGGGTGAACAGGACATGCCATCTGCCTTTGACTCCTCGAGGTTAGAATAGTCATTAGAATGATATTTTGAACAAGAATCAACAGGTGGGGAGCGTACAAGTTTCACTGCTTCCAAAATGGAACTCAATGCCTTGGTGCCAATTTTGTAAGTCATTGCAGTGTTCCACAATATTCTTCTGATGCGCGGATTCTGATATTCACTGTAATTGCGTATGATATCTGAGAACCATGAAAACATAAATAGTTGTGAGATTATCTTTGTAATGCAGATGATATTCTAATATAGGGGCACCCCTGTAAACACTTGTGTGCTATCACTGGATTCTGATGAGAGAGCTCATGTGTGCTGTAATATGGTGCGTGCATTTATATAATCTGGCACAAGTACACAAAAAAATAGGCTCCAGAAGTAAGGATAGCTGGCAGATGATAGGTCCATAATATATTGTATAGAGAGTTTATTGCCAAACCATGATAACAAGAGCACACAGCAACTAGGCAGATCATAGTGTACATAACAGGGGTACACCATAACCAGGATATATAAATCGGAAAAGTGGAACTGGCTGGAAATTATGGTGTTGTATTGCCGCTAGTAATTGAAAGCCTATCAATCAAGTACAGGCCAGCTCTATCAGCTGTTAGACTGCAGATGTCCCTGCTCCCATTCCTGACAAGGAACATACTGTGCTTCCCATACAGAACACCGCACGGGCCGCCGGCCGAACCACCGGCCCCACCGCCTGTGTTCCTCCACCACCCCCACCCCCACCCCCCACCCGCGTCGAGTTTTTTTCGTTCGACGAGGCCCCGCCACCGCCCCCTACAACCACCATCCCCACCCGAGCCCCTTCGATCGCACCGGCGAACTCCGGCGAGCTCTGAAAAATTGAGTGACCCAATTTTGAAATTTAGTCTACTGTGATTTAACTAGTGTGGAATATAAAAGGGGAAAACCATGAGCATTGCGAGTATGGTGTTGAGCGTGCCATGGCGGATCTGAAGGTGCAAACCGAACAAAGGCAACTTCGCAACCAAGACAAGAAATCGGAGTAAAGCAGTGGCGATCTATTTTCTTGCTGCGATAAATAAGTTCAGCAGATACGAAAGAGTACTGCCTCTGGTGCGGCGCCGTGTACGCATCTGCTGAGAATTTGACGGTGCTGCGGTAGCGATGGCTGTCGATGGCGTGGAAGCAGATCTAGGAGGGTAGACGGTGGCGGCGGGGCGCGGTGGACGAGACGGTCGTAGGAGCGGCGCCGGCAAGGTGGACGACGGCGGGGATGAAGCGAGAGGACGGGATGCAAGGATCCCGGTCCGAAGCCGTGGATGAGAGAGGTCGATCTCTTGTAATGGACGGCGGCGTCGGGGTATCAGCTCCGGCATGGTCGAGGAGGACGGCGGTGGATGGGGTGGCGGACGGCGGCGGCAGACGGAGGAGGGTGGGGTGGAGAGGGTGTTTTGGCGCCCACGGAGTACGAATGGGGAAAAGGGAGGTAGAGAGGAAGGTGGGAACCATGTATTCAGGGCAACACTAGTCTCAAATGCGAGGAAATTTACAAACTTAGCCCCCGTTTCAAATTTCTACTACATCACAGCAACACTAGTCGGTTGGGGATAGGACAGTAATCTCGCATACACCGAATATTTGCCGACGAGAGTTTCTTTTTGGCGCCCACCGTGTATGAATATGAATCGGGGAGGGAATCGATTTCGGCCGAGGACACACTGTGTTTTGGCGCCCACCGTGTATGAATCCGGGTGAGAGGCGGTTACGTCACGTTTGGGTGAAATTAAAAACCTACCCCTATCGAAACCTATAGAAATCCAGCATATAGGCTTTGCGTGGCAGGGATAGGCAGTAGTGATTTCCATCTCGCAGATTTTGGTTTCGGGCGGTTACTGCGACTTTCCCCGCTTCGTTCAAATTTTGCAGAGTGCACGTTTACCGTGCCAACTCAATTCGAATCCCATTTGTATTCTTTTTTTCGGGCGGGATCCATTTTCAATTGGAATTACATTCTATATACATCATTTTTTATATATACTTTCAAAAGCACAACAAAGAATTCTGCTGCTTTATATGTATAATATGATTTACAAATACAACGATCTCGAAATCTTAAGGTTGAATTTGAAAAAATTTAACCTAATTATGTTCTACTAAAATGTATGGATCAGTAATATCTACATATTAAATAACATAGATGTGCGTGAATTCATATGAGTATGCATGTTTGATAGATCAATTTTGGTTCGAGTATGGATTACATGTATCATCATCTCGAATTCAAATATTTGAATCCCTTTTTTGTTCACTCCTTTCACGCTCATCTCTCTCGCATGCATGCTCCTTCAGGTAGCTATCACTCTCTTTTCTCCAGCTCACCCGCACGCTCACTTCAGGTTTCTCCTATCCTCGCAAACATGGTCTCTCGAGGTCTCCCTTGAGAAGTGTCACACTCTCCCTATCATTATACATTACACGGTTTTCATTATCTCTCACGTCTCTACTGTTCTCTGGTATCACTCGGTGCCTAAGCTTTCTTTTTCATCGCCAAACACACAGTCTCCACTCGTCTTTCACTTTGTCTTTCTCTCTATGGGATTCTCTCACACACCCTATATGTCTCTACATATTACTGATACCACTAAAATTACTCTCTCTATCTCTCCTGTAGACACAACATTTGTTGCGGTCTTCTTTTCGTCTCCATCGCAGACTGACATTATTCATTTGTTTACCGATCAGACAACCCCGACTACCGTCTACTCTCTCTCTCACAGACACACACACACAACTCCTGCTTCCACTCCCCTTCCCGACTACCATCTCTCTCACACACACACAAAACTCTCGCTTTCGCACCCTGACTCGTATTTCTCTCACAAACATTTATCGACTAGCTAGCCTCTAGATAGGTTTATACAACCGCACACTCGTGCTTCCACCATCGCATACATGTCTCTCTCCCGCTCCTTGTATCTATGTAGATTTTTCTTCCCTTCTTGAGACACGCCCTCTCGATCGTGCACACACGCACTATCGCCTCATGTTAAGCTGATACCTGTCGCACACACACTCCTTGTGTCTTTGTCACACATGCACTCCGTCCTCCTCCACTCGCCCTCTCTCTCACACACACATGGGCTTTTTGCAACAACTAGCAAGATGCCCATGCGTTGCACGGAACATCAAGATGCATTTGTATGAGTAGTTTATCTTGTGGGGGAAAAGGATGAACGAGGGAAGGCCTTATTTGCAAATGTGGAGAGGTGTGTGAGTATCTTTTTGCAAAATTTCCATACTTTCCTTCCTATCCGTCAGATATAGATCGGACGACCTATATTGCGGGATGGCAGGCACACGATCATCACCGACAATGCTTATTATAAGAGTAGGGATAAAAAATAGAGTTGGTGATGATGGTGGGCCTGCCATCCTGCAATGTAGGTCATCTGATTTATATCTGATGGATAGGAAGGAAAATATGGCAATTTACCCGCACTCTTCACCACATTTGCAGATAAGGCCTTCCCTCGTTCATCCTTTTCTCCCAGAAGATCCTGATGTTCCGTGCAACGCACGGGCATCTTGCTAGTAAGAGTAGAAATTAGACATATACCACTTCTTGAATCTTGAAACCAACAACATTCCTCCCTTATCTCAGCAAAACCGCCAAAGGAATATATTTTGAGTGAAACATAACATATTTTTAGTGATATACGTATTTCAAAGCTAGACTTTTTTTCTATCAAATCGGTGAATATGTATTAATCCAGTGGCGAAGACAGGCCTGGGGCAGCTAGGGCTATAGCCCAAGGCCTAGAAACAACTTCCTTTGTAATTTGTTCATGCAAAGCATAGAAAATCATAGAAGTTTATCACTCAACATAGCACAGCCCTAGGCGTAATCTGCATCTACCTCCGCCACTGTATTTATCTACTTTGATCGTGTGGCAACACATTGGCACACTGCTAGTAGTTATTATAATTTTTTGGACACCAGACAAATGGTGGAGTACATATACGAAGAGAAGAGGTGCACGCACGTAGTGGGCATCTCGCTGTCTCGCACACATGAGTGTTACGTAAAGGCGACGTTAACAAATAAACTCTAAAGCCCTAGGGGCACGATTGCTGCATTCGCAGGTACCGGGTACGTGGTGGAGCACCTTTGTAGGAATAGTCAGCTCGCGTGATAATTTGATCCGTAGGAGTTGATGGTCGGGACCACAGGTGAACGACTTGGAGCGCGGTGGCTCGCCAGTTGCCACAGATCGAGTAGCCACGTTTAAAATATCGTTTTTTAGCGGGGTTAAGAGTTCTGATTTTCAATGGCGCATTATAAGTAGTAAGTAATTTTTATAACGATTGGTATGGAGCGAAAATGGAATTCATAGTACTACGTACCTCCTTGGCGTATGGTTGTATGGTTTGTTTTTTTGATGGAGGTTGTATGGGTTTATGTTGCGAGATGTTGAACCTGGTAGTTCTAGGGCAAATACTATGGTTTAGATTTAGATGCTGGTTTTCTTTAATGAAAATCGGAAGGGGAAACCCTTCTTCGATTAAAAAAACTACTACCTCCATTCTGGTTTACTAGTCCCCATCGTACTTTGGGTCAAAGTTTGTCCACGAACTTTACTTGTAAAATGTGAATGGAAAACGAGATTTTGTTATACCCAAACAAAAAACGACTGGAGGGAGTGATTTCTCTGACACGGACGCGACCTCTCATAGCGCAGGCATTGAACCGGCGCGCCGGCCAAGAGGGCCACACTCGCTGCAGGCCCGGCTGAGCACGCCTCCTCGCCACATGCAACCCGCTTAAGACTGCCCCGCCTGCCTTCATTGAATCCGTGCGTGTGCCAGCAACACGTCCTTCCACGAGCCGGCAGGCATTTTAGAACACAAAAAATGACTAAAATATAATTAATTTACGCATGGTCTTGACTTGTTGTGCTCGCACTGGTAGCAGGAACTAGTAGAGGATTTTCTTTATTTATAACTCTCCTCACATTTTTTTGGCTTTGAAGTGAAACATGGTTGTGGACATTATGTATGAATGTGCAGATATCTGTGAACATGAGTTTGATGTGGAAGTTGAACTTGGAATGTCGGGCTTGCGCGTGAACTATACCATGTCCAATGCTTCGTCTGTTATTGTTTGGAAAGTAATTGTTGTTATTACATGACCCGAAAAAAAACATTTTGTGCCACATCAGTAGATGCACGGGCATCACAACAGGCATGCTGACTGGATAAACATTTGAACCTAGCTATTATGAAGGAAATTCTGTATTGACAACAGTTTTAGATAGCAGGAGACGCCTAGCCTGCTATGCCTCTGCTAGCTTATTTCTGGCTTCTTCCATCTCTTCTTTGGCTTGGGTGAAGAGAGCATCTGATTTCTCTTTTCACTTCTTCAGGAACTCAGCTACATTCTCAAGGGCTGCTGCAAATTTTCTTTCAGCCTTTACTAATGCCACGAGGACACGAACAGCTGACGACTCCACCTGGCTTGTGTGTAATCCAGCATCATCTAGGAATTTGCACCTTGTGTCTAATCCAGCATCATTAGGGAACTGGCACCTTGTGTGTAATCCAGCCTCATTTTGGAAACATGATCTCGAGGTTGACCATACTTCCCTCCTCGCAGGAACTGCATCCTGACATGAAGTTACTTCTTTTTTAGATCAATACTTAGAGCAACCTAGATCCAGTTAGTAGAAGCCAAATAAATAGAACTCGGAGAAGTGAATTCAAAAGGAAAAAATAAATAAAAACAGACTACAAGGTGAGAACACCCACTTCCTACATCAAGCTAAAAATGAAAGCATTAGGATGATTAAGACTCTTCTTATTACACATCGAAGAACACCATGCTTAAGAGAAACAGAAACTACAACATATACACATCAAAGAACACGAGGCTACACGAAAGTAATTGAAAGGGTGTTACTTACCAAAGCTCGTTTTACAGGTTCGGTGCAGCTCCTCTTTAACTTGCCACGCTCCTTGAAGATGTCCCGAATATCCCGTGTTTGGTCTTCATTGCTCCTCTGCATGTTCGCCCTCGTGGTTTTAAAATATCAACATGGCAAGAAAAATATACTACTAGTAATACTCATGCATCTTGTGGGCAACATTAAAGCACTCGTCTGCCATGTTAGAGCATCTCCAACAAGATAAACTACTCATACAAATGCATCTTGATGTGTGCAATGCATGGGCATTTTGCTAGTTCTAAAAACCTTTCCATCATTTGCCACACTACTGGTTGCAGATGAAAAACCTACCCAAGCACAACGCGATACAGGAGTAACGCACAATTACAAGCTGATATTCTGTTGGACAATGGAGGCTATAACCAATTACTTTTACGGGAACAATAGCACCCGGGAAATTTGAAGGGTAGGTATGAAACTGCACATGTACTGCTAAGTGATTCAATACACACATTACCAATAGAGGAGGAGAACGATGGTCGCGGCAGCCTCTGTGAGTCATGGTCGGCAACGGGAGTCAGTTCATTGTCCACGACAGTGGTACTTCTGCGCTTGGCGTCGGCTTTCGGGAAGCAGATCTGAGACCGTGGAAGACGATGCCGGGGAAGAGGCTCCGTGTATGACGACGACGGTGGACCGACACCAGTGTGGCGTACGAGGTCGTTGATGAGGCAGATGCGCTGCGGTGGACGAGTGCGCCGATGTAAAGGGGAGGAGCACGAATGCTGTGGTGCCATGGAGAAGTCTATTTTGCGGTGGGGATAGAAAATGGGGAGTATTCAGGTGTACTACTCTGGGTGCCGGGGTGGGGTTGGCTGGGTAGGGTGAACCAGAAGTTACGAAAACAGCCCCCTACCAAGCGTCATCTGTAGGCCTGTTCCGAAGGCTATGATGGTAACTTCCCACTGCTCGAATCAGGGTCGCGGGATATTTTCCCGCCGACCTCAAAATTTTGTGACACTGGACTCCCCGTGTGGCGTGTTGAGTGATTCGGCTAAGCAACTAGCGAGTAGTAGTAGTAAACTCTGCATATTAGGTTTGACCAAAGTCAAACTTCCTAAAGTTTGACCAAGTTTATAGAAAAATATGAACATTTACTATAACAAATATGTATGATGTGAAAGTACATTCAATAATTAATCTAATGGTATTTATTTGTTATTGTATATGTTAATATTTTTTGTTATAAGCTTTCTGAGAGTTTAGAAAACTTGACTTTGACCAATGCTAATACGCGGACTTAAATAAAAACGGAGGGAGTACACATTTGTTTTCTTAGTTTATAGTGAACTAATCATTTGTTGAAATTGTGAAATAAATATATTAGGCTATTGACTTCGAATGTAATGGTCTATACAATTCAATAGTTACAATCATTGTCGAATCCCAAGATGTATACAAGGTCTATAGTACTTCACAACATGCTCAAACTCACATAATCCCAGTCAAATGAGAATATAAATGCATTTCATAGTTATTACTTTGTAGGATGAAACAAGAACAACCATAACTCTACATCAGCCATTATAGAAGCAACATTTTGACATATCCCAATGTGTGAATGAAACGTGCAGAGAGAGCTTTTGAAGATGGAGCAGATAGGGTGGGAAAGATTGTATGTATGTGGATGAGAGAGTAGGAATCAAACCTAATGAGACAGAGAGAGAGAGAGAGAGAGAGAGAGAGAGAGAGAGAGAGAAAGAGAGAGGAAGAAGTTAGGTCTGTGAGAAAGATGCATACATGTAATATACATGAGATGCGTGTGCATCTGGATTTTGTGTACGTGGAAGGAGAAGAGACAACATTTTTGATGAGAGAGCAGGAAAACATGGACGAGAGGGGAAGGATCTTGTGGGTTGAGGGATTGAAAATTTTGTGCGGGGAGAGAGGGATTGGTAATTTTGTGCAAGAGAGAGAGAGGGCGGGGGGAGGAGTCAGTCAGCCGTCGTCACATCACCCTGCTTCCAAATGACCCCGCATTCTCTAGCGCGGTGTGGTCGCCGTCTTCGATCTGCTCGTTGCCCTCTTTGAAGATTGAGGTGTTGTGCATGTTGGGGTGCAAAGAAGCACAAGCGAGAGTGGTCACCGTATAACCTTGGATGGGGATGAATTGTGTGGTCGGGGGAGTGTGTGTGTGTGTGTGTGTGTGTGTGTGTGTGTGTGTTGTGCTACGTGTGTCTCTCTCTCTGTGTGTGCGTGTGCATGTGTGTGTGTCAGATATTGAGAGAAAACAAACCTAAGGAGAGAAATGGGTATTCACGAAGAGATTGTGCGGGCCTTGAGGTGGGCAGGGGCCGGGTGAGGGTGTCAAAATGTGCGCGTTGATGCATGTGTTGCATCCAACCATGCGAGGGACGGACGAATCGAGAGAGATGGTTGTTGTGTTACGGATGCTCCTCTCTCTGTCTCTCTCTCTCTCAGACACACACACACACACAAGTAAACTAGAAGACCGTTCTCTCATGTATACACAATGTATCGGCATCTGTCTATGTCTCACTCATGCATGATCATTTGCACATTCACACCTCTCCATGTCTGTATCACACGCACACCATCTCCACATTGCCCTTCTGCCACAACACACATATGGACACATACACATGTTCTCTCTCAGTCACACACACAAAATCAGTACTAAAAAAACTAGGGCGCACCTACAACGTCCAAATCCAAATAAACACGAATTGCAGCTAAATTCAAATATATGGAAATATTGCAGCGTCCAGAACTTTCACAGGAAAAAAAAGTTGAGTAATACTCGAGGATTGTTTTCACACACACAAAAAGGTTCGGTGGATGTCCTTCGAGCGCGACACGGTGACGCACCGTTCGATCGACCGTGCGGCCGCGGTTCACGCGCTTGCACGGGATTCCTTATCGTGGTTGTGGTACTAACTAATAAAAGCGCTGCCTAAGTCTAATGTTTACGTGTACTAGTACGGTTTTCTTTTAAGTTTGACCAACCTTATATTTAAAACTAAAGTAATCTCCCACACGCGCACTCATCAATATGCCGCCGCCGCCGTTGCGCATGCCGGTGCCCGCCTGCTCCGGCCAACAATTTCTCGCCCATCACCGTCGTGTCGCCGCCATCCCTATGCCATGAAGCCGAAGGCTCGCCCGCTCATGTCATCTGCAGTCCCTCCTCACGATGCCGCCGCGCTGCCAAGCACGCGAGCAGCTGGTGGAGCCGCGTCTATGCACGCAGCATACGAAGAGGACGACGAGCACGTGCTCCAGCACGCCGGCGAGGAGGAACTAGCGTGTCATTGTTGTCTCCGCCCGCGCGGAGGAGGCGCGCATGGTGGCTCTCGCGGCAGAAGCCAGTCGCGCGCGCGTCGAGCCCGCAAACCGGGTGCGGACGCAGAATCTACCTTCGAGACCTTGAATGCCATGTGGATCCTGCAATCTGAAGGAGCAATTTGGGTCAGTCGACTCATGTGAGCCGTTTGATGCAACATGGATGGCTAGAAGTGCTTCTTCCACCTCTTCTGCCATCTTCTTCCTTCGCTTCGTCGAACTTCTTTCACAAATCGACTGACCCAAATTATACTACTAGTACGAACGTATTAAGTACAGTAGGAACACGAAGATACGAGCAGTAGTACCAACTGCAAGAAGAACCGTAGTAAGACATAGTACTAGTACTACTGTATGTACTAAAGAGTTCAAATAACGAGAAAGAACATAAACATAGTTCTGCTGGGGCCTCAGCACAACACACCCTTGAAAATAAACTAATAAGCAACTAGTCCGCTTGACACTGGAGTAGAACCAGCATGAGCGACGGCACTGCCACCTATTTGGAGTCCGAGTCCACATCCTCGACTTCGTCCTCGTCCCTCTTCCTCTTCCTCTTCGCCGACGCTTCTTTGCTTGAACCAGACACTGAGCTCTGCTTCTTCATCCAACCCTTGTACATATTTAAACAAAGGTAGGCATCCATTGCTGCGTACAGGATGTGATCTTCATCTAATGTCTTCGACTCCCATGCATGATGAAACTCGTGATGAGGTTTCTTCAGTTTAGCATATGAAGGATCAATCATCGCTGCTGCCAGGGTCGACATTGAAGGTTGAGAGGAGGACACCATGCTTGCCTTCTGGAGATCGAAGGGCTAGCCCACAATGAGACCTATCCGACGCAGGACGCCACTGTCGTTCTTAAAGCCTACAGTAACGAATTTCACTCTTTTGTCCTTGAGGAAGTTCTTAAAATCCTGGCACTCAACGTCGGTAGGGCATATGTGGTAGACCAAGCAAACATTATGTACGCAAACCTGGATCACGGTGGGCTTCTTCCTCTCTTCGTCCTTTAGATCCTTCTCTCGTCCCAGGACTGTGGTGTACTCAACATCTAGCCCAGCGACCCACTCATCCGTTGAACTGTTGAACATGCGTAGGAAGCGAGCAAGCCATGCTTTCACCGTCTCGGATCCACGTGTGTAGATGACGATGAACTGATCGCCGGTGATGGCTCTAACCTGGTACTCAGCGGCAACCATGGAGATTTGGGAGGCCATGGATTTTGGAGGAGGGTTAGGAGAAGTTGAACTGTTGTACCCCACACAAAAAAGCTGGGAGCGAACTAATGTGAAAGGACGGGACGACTGGGAGCGAACTGTTGTAAGGTAGAAGAAGGGGACGAGTAGGGCGTGCGAACGGCGTGGGGTTGCTGGCTTGCCCGATGGATAAACGGCTGCAAGCCCCCAAGGAGTTCTCGAGAACTATGCGGGACCCACTAGATGTCATGTCTACTAGACCCATATCGTAGGCCTGACGGTATAGCTTCTGCCTGTTCGCACGCCATGCCGGCGCGTGGATGTAACTTCACTTAATTCCGTCAAACGTCGCGCCTCCCACGACCTTCGCCTCCCTCGCGCTGTCGCGCCCTTGGAGACTTCGACCGGCTATAAATGAGCAATTTTTTTTGCCTTTTTTAGACAAGCAATTTTTTTGCCTACTCCGCATGCATGATACTCCCTCTCATCCTTTTTACTCCCGTCAACCGTTTGCAAAGTGTTTGACCAAATTTATACTTTTTTTGAACACCACCTTATATTAATTAACCAGCCACACTAGTACACTCATTCGATACAATATTCCCAAAACACTTAGGCGCGGTGCATTAACTTCTACCTCGTTTCTTGTTTCTTGACATATCAACCAATACGAGATGTGGGTGTGCATGCTTTTAATGACTTGAGACTACCAAACACGACATGCAGTGGTTAGTTCATTGCATGCAATGCTATTAATTAGCAAATAAACATTAAGATCTCTCGTTTTCCCCTCCTCCTTGGTCACAGTGCACAATCTAAGATGACTTGCTCACCTAGACGGAGGGAGTACTGATTATAATGAGTATAAGAACTGCGTTTTATAATGAGTGTAAAAATATTGATTTGACATTGTGAATGTTGACACATTGTGGAATAGTTTTTGAAGTCTGCAAAAGTACTCAACTAGTGCTGTCGTTCTCCACAAAAAAATGTGTTTACCAATGCATGCATGAACACTAGTTACTCTAACCCCCCTCTCTTCTTTAATTCTTTGCCACATCAGCATGTTTGCTATTCCCGTGTGCTAAGATACCACCATTATGGCCAGCCTTAACCATCGCATGCAATAATTTAGTGCACCTTGAAATATGAACATGTGTGGGGCGTGTTTGTTTTTAATGACTTGAGACTATACCTAGCCCGGCATGCAAGATGACTTATTATGCACTGTTCCCCATACCTGTAGGAAACCCGTTCGTCTCCAAATCTTTTCCTCTCCATGTGTGGAAATAATATGCCTGCCAAACTCTCCTTCTCCCTCCAGTGGTCCCACCACTCCACCCCGTGTGAAAAAATCTGCATGCATGACTCTCCTCTCCCCACGCTCGTCCAATCCGTTGTGACCAGCAATATTTCCACCCGTTCGCTCCCCCATAATTTACTCCAACAAATATGCCCATGTAGCTGTTACTTAACTGCAGGTGCATTCGGTCACTGACATATGGGCCCAACATGGGTATGGCCCACATGTTAGTGATGCAACTGGACCTGCAGTTAAGTCAGTGCATCTCAGTCCATATCTTACGTAGGTGTGCCATTGCTCTCTATAAATACTGCGCCTCCCACGACATCGCTATCTCCTCCCCCTCATGGTCACGTTCATTGCTATCTCCTCCCCCTCCCTCTCATGTCGACCACCATGGCATCGCCCCTCCCAAGCCCTAGGAGCCCCTCTTAGCACAGCGCGGACGGTCACGCGTTGCCGTTCCGTTCCTTGCCGCCACTAGTCGAGGAGGACGCGTCGGTGTTCCGCTCCTCTCCGCTACGCGATGCGTCGCCGTTCCGTTCCTTGCTGCCACTAGTCGAGGAGGACGCGTCGGCGTTCCGCTCCTCGCCGCGACGCGTCGACATGGACGCGCAGGTGTTCCCAATCTCGCCAGCACGGGCGCCGGAGGACGCGTCGGCTCCCCGCTACAAGGAGAACGCTGCGCCGCCCGCCGAGCCCCCCAGCCTTGAGGAGCTTTGGAAAGAAATGGTGTCGCCTTGTGGGAGGCTTTGCCTCCAGCAGAGCGCGCCAAAATAGAGGCGGAGAAGAAGGCCGAGGAAGAGAAGTGCACCACGGAACAAGCTGCCTGGGAGGCCTATGTCGCATCCGAGAGAGTCAGGCAATTGGCTCTTTGGCAGAAGGCTCATGCGAGGGCCGTGAGGGTGGCGGAGGACGCCCGTGCTGACGCCCTGAGTGCAGACGGGCCCAAGCCACCTACACTTGGCGGTACATGGACCGGGTGCACGCTTCCAGCGAGGAGGACTACCTGTTGGCGCCGGATCACCACACTGGTGAGATCGCGCTCGCCCGCCGGCAAGCTGCCAATCAGCACCTCGCGAGTTGCGAGGCTGAGGGAGAGGCGTTGTGTTGGCACGCTTGGAAACGGCCGCGCACCAGGGCACTCGTGGCGCGCCCAAGCGCTCCTGCGAGCACCGTGGCTTTTAGGAGGAGTATAGTTTTTTTTCGTAAGGCGATCTCATTAGTTTTGGGACGCAAATTATAAATCCCGAATGTTCAGGAATTTTTAGCGTCCTTAATTAAGTATGTAAAAGGGAAAGTTTGGAAACCTTGTGTATTCGTACGCATTTTGCAAGTACGTGCATATAGCACAAACTTTACTATATACTATCACACTACACGTCTCTCTCGATATATGCTTGCAGACTGTGCTACTCCCTCCGTCCAGGTCAATAAGTCATCTTTGGTTGTGCACCGTGACCAAGAAGGAGGGAATACTTATACACCTATACGGAGGGAGTACTACTATTACTTATGTACGTGCAAATGCATGTTTTAACATTATGATGCGGTTTTTGTAAAAGTGGAAAACAGCACTAGTCAAGCCTGTGAAACGATTCAATGCAAAACAAATACAAAAATGCTCGTTTGATTGTTTACTTTTAGCTTCCTTCTCTGTGGTTATTTCTCTGTCATACTTTGTACGGAGTATCTCACTGGTTGGAAAGGCATGCAAATTCCCAAACTGCTTCCTACACCCTGTATCGAATTTTTTGCCTAACAGGTTGTGTTGTGCAATTGTTATTCCAACTTGAGTACTACTACTAGTAGGAGTACCAGGGGCCAGTTCTTTTAGGCTTCTATATTAGTAATCCCATAACTACTACCTTCGTCCTGGTTTATTGGTCCCCATTGTAATCTGTGTCAAATTTTTGGTCATAATTTAGCACAAATTACAATGGTGAGGAAAAACCAGTTAAATCTTTGGTCAAAATTTAGCACAAATTACAATGGTGAGGAATAAACCAGGGCGGAATAGTAGTTTAGAAGCCCAAATAAATGAGTGAGGCACCTTATTGTTACTCTCCACTGTGACTAGTCTTGTGGGAAAAGCTGGGGAAGCCGACAAAAGAACTGGCCCTAGGAGTAGTAGCTAGGGATCGAGTGTGCGAGATGAACCGGAGAAAGTAAATGCAGAGAGATGAAATACAAAAAAGATGGAGGGATGTGATGGTTGCTTGTCCATTTATTTTACCAGGCCACTTATCACTGGGAGTGGTTGGGTTTTGTGATATGACAGCTTTACTACCGCGCCATGAGCGGGGTGAGAGGTGAGACTCCCGTGCAGCGCCGCCCTCTACACGTACTACTACTCCCTCCATCCATTTTTACAAGGCCTAACTTGTCAATCTTTTGTACCAAGGCATGTCCGCAAAAAGAGAAACTGGTTTTGGGACTAGTATCTGGATCCCGTGTAATCTTGCATGCAGCCTCCTTTGAATGCCTAGCCGCTGGCCTCCCTTCCTTTAATCCCTCGCATGCAAATTACTCTCCTCCCTTTTCTACATGCATGCCCAACCATAATTCCTCAAATCATGCATGCCTTGGCTGAAATATAGAGCTCGCTCCTCCTTTGAAAATATGGTAGTGCTATCCATGCATGCAAATCAATGCGACGGCCAGAGCATTTTCACGATGAAGGGACCACACACGACTTGCAAGAGAAAATTAAGATGGAGATGCCTCGGTTAGTTCATTTGGATAGGGTTTGTTTGGATATTATTTCATCTCTAGAGCTCACAAACGTCCGGGTGAAGTAGATAAAAAGTATCTTTTGCAAACAAAAGCGTTCAACTGTTCAACCTGCATCCAAAACTTGTGAAGAAATAACTTTAAGAATGATCTTTAAGAATTAGTTTTGAGTATCCATTGTTATACATGTTGGCTACAGATGACATGGCACTTTCTTGTAGCCAACAGTTGGCTATAGTATTTAAGTACTAACCATGCCCTTATACACCTAGACGGAGGGATTAAATCAGGATGACTTGGGAGGGGGCAGAGGATATGTAAGAAATGGTTCATCATAAGTCTTTCACCAGTACTGTAGTAAAAATTCATACATGGAAGATTCTAGACTAAACCATAAATGGATACACTTTTATTCATGCGCGATACTCCAATAGAGCAAGATCATGCATGGAAGCCTCCACATGCTTAGACAGCGGATTACATCGAGCAAAGACTAATGATCAACAATTAACTTGAAAATGCAGATGTCCAGGTGAACCTCCTTGGAGTCCCCGTGCACATTGTTGGATTCCAAATAACACCATGGATTTTCCATGTCCACATCGGCGGGAAAGTCCCAACTCCGCAGAGTCCAAGTATGCTCGGCGTAGCCAGTGTCGCTGCCCACGCGCGTAGGTCTCCTGTTCTCATGCTCATACAAGTGGTAGAAGAGCTCACCTTATAAAGTCCTACTAGCAAAATTCCAACATCGACCAGGCCGTCCATGAAACAGGAGTGGCTATAGGGGACGTTGTGCCAGTTGAATATATGAGCAAGTTACTACGAGATTTAATCTGAATAAGCACAAAATAAATCATGACGGCTATAACAGAGATGAAACTAATAATGTGGACTAGCATAGTAGTAGGATACAGAGTAGAAACATGAATTCTACCATGATTTCGAACAGGAAGGACAGAAACACATACGGTGCAACGGGAGCAGCACCGTTGGCGTTCAGGTTGTCGCCCATGTCCAAACACCACGTAGACACGGTCTTTGAGCACGGTTCGTAGTCGTTCCACGCTCGGCCATTGAAGTTTGTAACTATTTTAGATTGGAATATACTGCTCCTCCGGTGCTAGTAGTAGAGCAGAGTCCTACTCTACTACTCTACTCAAGCAAGTTAGGGCATAGCACTGCAGGGAGTACTAGTACTGTGATCACTCAAGCAAGTTTTCTGGCATCGACATGACCCTACGCTGCTGGTATGTGTCTTGTAAGTCAAGCGGCGTGCTGTAGTCATCATCACCTGTCCATTTCCCGCAGCACATATTCGCTTCTCCATCTTTGTCCGCACATAATCTCGTCCAATGTTCCATCCCCGCTAAGGCGCCTCCCCCGCTCATCCGAAACCCAAGCACTAACAATGGCAGAACCAAGCAGCGTCTGCCGAAAGAGTGGCTGGAATTCGCTCCCCATAGAGGTAATCAAGCCCATTGTTTCGCGTGTGGACAATCTCAGTACCATACTGCTCGCCGCGTGCTCGTCGGGGCTATACCATTTACTCAAAGCCCTCAGCCCGGAGCTTTTTAAGCCAACTCCTTGCTTGTTGATGCCGCCTGATCTTTAGAAACGGCATGTCACGTAGCATAACAATCGTAGGGTGGCGAGCATCAACCCCCTTGACTGTGATCCGATCCCCATCATCCTCAACTACATTAACGGTATGTACTGGGTCGGCATGAACACGTCTTGGATGGTGCTCATCAACGGTCGCGGCAGCAGGATGCTCGTGGAGGTCTACACACAGTGATTGATCCCCCCTTCCTTCAATTAACACTACACTGCTTTGGCACCGCGGCCCAAAATATTCGGAATCTTACAGTAGACAACATGATACCAAGTTTGATTTGCTCAAGGTTGTAATATGCCAAGTGCCCACAAGATCTGCGAATTATAAAGACTTCAGGCTAATTGTGTTCTTCAACCGCAGTCTCGCCTATCTGACAGGTCACTGCGGTAAGTGGATAAATCTGCACGTCCATCGCAGGATCATACATCCTCCATGGTTCTCTGATGCAATTGAACACAAGGGCTTCATTTACGCTGTCGACTCCTTCTATGGCTGGACATATTGCTGGCCTACTCCAGTCATCGCTACAAACGGTTGTTACAGCTGTATGTTACTTTCCTATGATATCATGATGGTTTGCTTATATTACTGTCAACATTTGCTGAAAAAATATTCATGCTCATAACATGCTATTCTTAAGATTAACTAAACCAAGAGCCCTTTTTTATTTGACTCCTACTTGATATGATGTTGTAGGCCGCCTGGTGTCCCTACCCTTCCTAATCCCAGAACCTTTCAAAGAAAAGTGGCATGGCAGTTGCAGGTGGTTCCTGTCTCGATCAGACGACGGCGAAAGATTGATGATCGTTCGCACGTACCGGACGTGTTGTTTCACGGAATACAATCACAGTCACTACAAGGTCTTTGAGCAGGATCCCAGTTTCTCTGGGCCTTCAGGAATTTTTGACTGGAAGCTGGTAAGTATCCTTGGTACACGCTCTCTATTTGTCGGACTGAATTATCCGATTAACCAGGAGATAACCGACGTCAAGGATCATGATGGCAGCGCGGTTTCGTTCATCAGGCAAAACTGTGTGTACACAGTGTACCATGCGTCTCTGCATGCACCATACCCTGATATGTGCCGCCACGCTCTGCAGCCCAAAGTAGGAGAGAGGGTCGCAAGTATCAGACTTCGACCTGCTGGCTGGAGTTTCTCCCATCAGGCACCCATCTGGTTCAAGCCGTCAGCCAATCTCCATAGCTTAATAAATAGTAACGTCTAACTGAGCCAGTTAGTTAGATGCGTACACTTGGTGTAGTAGGAACTTTATTTAGTTTTTTTCGACTGGAGAACTTTATTTAGTTTGATGCATACACTTGTTCTTTTTGGTAGCCCTTTTGTAATGATGGCTGATGTTTGGTTTGGAAGAGAGAGCTGCGTCTTCACTCTTCTGGCCTGCTTACTGCTTCTGTTGCACCCCCAGCCCTGGTTGCTGCTGCTGCTGTTTTCAATGTACAATCAGTAGTATATATCATCTGTTGGTTGAATAAATGTGTTGTTAGAACGAGAAACACAATGTTTTGGAAGTCGTTGCACGGTTCGATCCTTTAGTGCCCCATACCGTACGTAGCGCATACTATTTATCATATGGAACACATTTTTTTTGAAACTCGGAACACATTTTGCACTTGTTGATAACATGCAGCCCACTGATGAAGGCCCAATAGAGAAGCCCATAATTAACTGGAAGGGAGGCTCTGACATGAATCCGGCCCAGGTACATGCTCATGGTCCCCTAAACATAAATAAGTAAATAAATAAATAAATAAATAAAGCTAAATGCTCATGCACCAGTTCTTTGGGAAAATAGCTAGCCCAGTATTTCTTTTTGAAGAATACCCAAGCTAGGCCTATTTGTTTTTCTCCGAATTACTGGGCTGCAAATCTTTCAAGACGAGGAGGCATGCATTCCGTCCTGGCTTAAGAGTATGGTCAATGTCTGTTAAAAGTAATATCAAAAGGGGTTGAAAATTCCAAAAAAATTTATAGCAAATGGGATATAAGTTTCTTTTTTTGTTTCTGTTCTTCACTGATATCTTATACGTATTTCATTGGATTTAACATGACATAGTACTAATTTATTTTTAAATTTGTTTTACTATGGCTATTAATTTTTGGATTAAGAATATTTCTTTCCCCAGCAAAAATTTGCGAATTTTCAAAATTTCCCACATATTTAGTTAATTTTTTGACCCTGATACTGACCAGAAAATGGCCAGCAATTCTAAAAATGGAAAACAGGCTGCAAAAATTCCATATGAATTCGAAAATGAGTAAAATATATAAAAATAATTTTTGGATTAAGAATATTTCGTTACCCAACAAAAATTTGCGAATTTTCAAAATTTCCCACATATTTAGTTAATTTTTTGACCCTGGTACTGACCAGAAAATGGCCAGCAATTCTAAAAATGGAAAACAGGCTGCAAAAATTCCATATGAATTAGAAAATGAGTAAAAAATATAAAAATAATAGCAAATGGGGTGTACACGCCACGGATTTCGAGGCTAACTTGTTTACGAAAGGCTTTGTCAGTGAACACACGATTCTAGCAGCAGTTAGTGTTGGATGTCCATCCAACGACCGACGTGCTTCTTTAATCTCTGATTTTCCTGCTCCAGCCGCCTAAACTAGCGCCGGCGGGACTGCCTGCTCCCTCCTCTTGTGGCCCGCTGTGATGCCGCGCAGGTTTCCTCGGCCCACCCTACTCCCTCTGCTGGCCTGGCCGCACGGAATCAACTGCCTCCTTATTATGCGAAAAAAATGATTCCTCCCACTAATATCTGGGGCGCACCGGTTGGGAGGCTAACCTGTGGGCCTACTAAGTTGACGTGTACGCAAGGCTTGTCAACTTAGTCAACAAATGATTCTAGCAGCAGTAATCGTTGGATTTGAATCAAACAGTCCTGTTGCTTCTTCAATCACTGCTCTTCTTGCACCAGCCGCCCAAACCAGTGCCGGGGAGACTGCCTGCTCCTGCCTCCAGTGGCCAGCTGTGCTGCCGATGAGGCCTCATAGCCCCCTACTACTCCCACCGCTAGCCAGGCCCTGCGGCGACGGCAGCCTCACACCGCAGCCGAACCAGTGAACCCTCGTACCCCTCTCCGCGTGGGCATCCACTGCCGCATCTTCCCCGGCTCCGCGTCGTCCCCTTCCTAGGCCTCGCCGTTGTCCACCGCCTTGGTGCTCTCGGCGCAGCGTGGTCAACGTGGTCAACGACATTCCATCGAAAGAGTACTGTACGTGGAGAGGCTAACAGCTGGGTCCACGGCCACAGCCCAGTTTTTTTGTGATTTGCCAAGTAAGTCGCTTTGTCAGGCCTGTTGGGCAGCAAATCTTTCAAGACGAGGAGGAGAGCTTTCAATCGGCTGGCCAAGAAAATGGCCCATCAGTAATGAGAAATGGGTTGTACATTTTTAAAACTCATCAAACCGGCAATTAGTTTCAAATATCTTTTTTTCATTTCGAGATTTGAAATTACATTAATTTTTAAGCGTGGAGAGTTTGTTGGATTTTATATTGATATACATTTATTTTTAAAATCAGTTTGAATGTGAGTCGAAATTTCGGGATTAAAAACAGTTCGGACCGCACCGAAATATGCAAAATTTCGTATAATTTTTTAACCATGGCCACAATATGGGCTGTAATGCTAACAAAAATAATATGGGCTCCAAAAAAACCTTAATAATTAGCAAATGGGCTGTAAATTATTAGAAATAATGGCAGATGGGCTGTATGCTGTTTCCCATAGATTTGAGGCTTTCCTAAAAAAAGGTTGACGCACAAGCAGTGACTGTTGGATGGCCATCCAACGGCTGTCGTGCTTCTTCAATCTCTGCTCTTCCTGCTCCAGCCGCTCAAACAGGCGCTGGCGGGACTGCCTGCTCCCTCCTCAACGCGGCCAGCTCTGCTGCCGCGCAGGCCTCACCGCCCCACTGTACTCCCATCGCTGGCCTAGCCATGCCTCTACTCACCCACACCTGTTGTTATTCTCCGGCGACGGTGAGGCCTCGTACAGTCGAAATGTTCCCCCCGCTGTCAGCTCGGACCCACCGGAAGTGCCTCCTTATTACGCATAAAAAATGAATACTCCCCTGGCTAGCTAGGACCCACCTTGGTGGGAGGCTGACTTGTGGGCCTACTAAGTTGACGGGGATGAAGGGCCTTGTCAACTTAGTCAATATGAACGATTCTAGCTCAAGTGACCGTACGATGTCCATCCAACGGCCGTAGTGCTTCTTCAACCTCTGGTCTTCTTGCTCCAGCCGCCCAAAGCAGCGCCGGTCGTGCCGCCTGCTCTTGCCTCCCGTGGCCGGCTGTGCTGCCGCGGAGGCCTCACCACCCCCTACTATTCCCACCGCTGGCCAGGCCCTGCGGCAACGGTAGCCTCACACCGCAGACGAACGAGTGAACCCTCATACTCCTCTCCGCGTGGGCATCCACTGCCGCGTCTTCACCGGCTCCGCGTCATCCCCTTCCTAGGCCTCGCCGTCGTCCACCGCCCTGGTGCTCTCGACGCGGCGTGGTCAACATGGTCAAGGAATGACTTCCATCGGACGTGGACTGTACGTGGAGAGGCTGACAGCTGGGTCCACGGCGGTAGCAAGGAAGTGCCTCCTTATTACGCGGAAAATAATGATTCCTCCCCCTGACAGCAGGGACCCACCGGACAGGCCACCGTATTTCGCGAAAAAAATGTTTCCCCCTGAGTGCAGGGGCCCACCAGCTACACCTTCGCACACAAGGAAGTGCGTCCGAGCAAAAAATAAATGATTCGCCCCCCTGACTGCTGGGACCCACCAGCTACATCTTCGCAGGCAAGGAAGTGCCTGACAGTCGGGACCCACCTGGTCGAAGCATACGTAGCGTTGTCATTCTGGTCGCAAACGTGTATGTACATATATACTGGTAGATATAGAGGAGCGCACGTGTCGTAGTAGAGGCGGCCAGGGTGCAAGAAAGAAAATACGGCCACGTATGTGTACATACGGGCGGGGTCTCGAACGCCTACTCGCGCATCGTACGGCGAGGGCTCGTGTACATGGCTGGGTCGGAACGGAGAAACAGCGTCGTCGTCGTGTTCATGGGTCGGAACGGAATGCGCGGTCGTGTTGATTGGGAGGGCTTGGATGGAAGAGGCGATGGAAACGAGGCCTGGCGTACTGCAAAATGGAGGAAACGGACCTCCTACGGTCGAAACGGGGTTCCTGTTGATCGGGAGGGGTGTGGCGTACCGCAAAACGGAGGAAGCGGACCTCCTACGGTCGAAACGGCGGTCCTGTTGATCGGGAGGGGTGTGGCGTACCGCAAAACGGAGGAAACGGACTTGTGTTGGAGCGCTACGGTCGAAACGGGGGTCCTGTTCATCGGGAGGGGTGTGGCGTACCGCAAAACAGGACTCCACGGGATACTGTTCATCTCCACCGTCGACCCCCTCCAGCCTCCACGAGCTACTGTTCATCCACCGTCGACCTCCTCCAGCCTCCACGGGCTCGTGTTCATCCAGCCTCCACCGCGCGCTACTCCACCGACTACTGTTCAACCACCCCTCCATCGTCTACTGTTCATCCAGCCCTCCACACC
>NC_041386.1:146220607-146253111 GCF_002162155.2 Triticum dicoccoides
CTCACTGTTCATCCCATAGATCGGCTTCAGTTAGCAGCAGTAGCCAAGAAATCGCTCGATCGGGTTCTGTTAACAGCCATCGATCGATCGCTCGGGTTCAGTAACGCGTAGCCTGCAGTGCAATCGCTCGGGTTCAGTTAGAGCCCAACGCCTCGCTCGGGTTCAGTTAGAGCCAACGCCTCGCACCCACGCGCGTACGTGTACGAGAGAAATACGCATCGCTCGGCCCTCGACCTCCCACCGTAACCAGGAACTCCCCGAAATTTTCCTCCCCCTCGGTTCTACCATGGTTTTTTCCGTCATGGATGGCCCAAAGAATGTCATGCAGCTGCATCTCCGGCCCGCCCAGGACGAAAAGCCCATTTTCTATCATGATTTTTTGTCATAGAAGTAGGAGCTCACCACATCTATGATGACACCAGGTTTTGTCACAATAATCTTCATAGAAGTGTCATATGTATGACAGAAAAAAAAATTGTTTGGCCCAAAATGTCATGGATGTGTCTTTTTTTTGTAGTGGGAGATCCGGCGAGGTCCTCCTGTGCCGTTCTTGGGCAGGAGAGAGAGAGATGGGGTGAGGAAAAGAGATGAATGGGTATGGGGGAGTTGGAACTCCCCCTTCCCCGCTCTTAACCCCCACCCGCTCGTGATGGCGCGGTAGTACTGCCCGAGCAGAAGTACCGCTCGTAGGGCGGTAGTACCACTCTTCCAGCGGCAGTAAAAAATTACTGTCGCACTAGAAGCAGTAGTACCGTGCCTAGGATGCATCTGTGCACGCACAGAGCTACCAACCTCCTACGGTACACCGTGGCTTGCCACGGTAGGACCATACCCCAAGAAAGTACAAATTTCGCAAACAGAGAGGAAGACGGCCTTTGCAACGCAACCTTCAAGCAATCAGAAACACAAAAGAGCTAACACACGAGGTAACTCAAATACAAGCTCGGCTCGAAGAAAAAGGCAAAAGACCACAAGGACCAAACCCGAGACACAACCTCTCCATAGAGAGGGCGTTGGCCGGAGCCACCTATGTTTGAGTCAATTGGTATGGCGCCGCAAAGAATTATCCTTGGGCCCATGAACAAAACTCGTCTTTGAAGCACAAGTACCATCAAAACTGGCTAATGTGAAAGAGTTGATCAATTTATGCATAATGGGGGGGGGAGTTAATTGAGAGAACAACAATCCCCCTATATCCATGCCTACACCTAAACAAGACATCAAGATGAGTATGGTGGGGTGTGCAAGGGTACAAGCCACATTGCTCGAATCAGTGATATTTAGCTCATGCCTTAACTCGTGAAATCTTGCTTCATCCAAGGGCTTCATGAAGATATCCGCAAGGTTATCATGAGTGTTGACATAGTTGAGCTTGATCTCCCCTCGCCTAATGTGGTCCCGGATGAAGTGATACCGTATCTCAATATGCTTCGTCTTGAAGTGTTGCACCGGGTTGAGAAATCTTGATGGCACTTTCGTTGTCACACCAAAGCGGCACTTTGTCATAGATGACATCATAATCCTTTAAAGTTTGCCTCATCCATAGAAGTTGTGCACAACAACTACCGGTGGCCACATACTCCGCTTCGGTGGACGAGAGAGACACACAACTTTGCTTCTTAGAAGACCAACTCACCAAAGAGCAACCAAGGAATTGGCACCCTCCGGAAGTTGACTTCCTATCCACTTTGTCTCCCGCCCAATCCGAGTCAGAAAAGTCGACAAGGTTGAAGTTAGCTCCTCTTGGGTACCATAAGCCATAGTTTGGGGTATGAGCCAAATATCGAAAGATTCGCTTGACCGCCACAAAGTGGCTTTCCTTAGGTGCGGCTTGAAACCATGCACAAATTCCCACACTCAACATGATATCCGGTCTAGATGCACAAAGGTAAAGCAAGGAGCCCATCATGGAGCAATATACCTTTTGATCCACCGCTTTACCATTGGGATCGATGTCAAAGTGGCATTTGACGGGCATTGGAGTGGAAGCCAACTTGAAATAACTTAGCTTGAATCTATTGAGCATGTCTTGAGTGTATTTTGCTTCGTTGATGAACGTTCCTTCTCTTCTTTCCTTGACTTTGAACCCGAGAAAGAACTTCAACTCTCCCATCATGGACATATTGAACATAGAGGTCATGAGAGCGGCAAATTCCTCATTGAAAGCTTTGTTAGGGGAACCAAAGATAATATCATCAACATATAGTTGGCACACAAACAAATCCCCTTTGACCTTCTTAGTAAAAAGAGTGGGGTCGATTTTCCCAATTTCAAACCCACGATCTTGCAACAACTCAGTAAGGTGGTCATACCACGCACGTGGGGCTTGTTTAAGGCCATAGAGTGCCTTATTGAGTTGGTACACATGATCGGGGAAATAGGGATCCTCGAACGCGAGGGTTGTTTGACATACACCAACTCATTAATAGGACCATTAAGAAAAGCACTCTTCACATGCATTTGTTGTAACTTGAAATTATGATGAGAGGCATAAGCAATCAACAAATCAATAGATTCAAGGTGAGCAATGGGAGCAAAGGTTTCACCATAGTCAATACCCTTGACTTGGTAGTAGCCTTGTGCTACCAAACGGGCCTTGTTGCGGACGATAATTCCATGTGCATCTTGCTTGTTCTTGAATATCCACTTGGTTCCAATGACATTATGGTTCCCCGTTGGCCTTGGCACCAATCTCCACACCTTGTTGTGCTCGAAGTTGTTGAGTTCTTCATGCATGGCATTAAGCCAATCCGGATCCTCGTGCGCCTCATAGACCTTTTGGGGTTCAACACAAGAAACAAACACGTGATGTTCACAATAGCTTGCTAATTGTCTATGAGTGCTTACCCCGTTTCTTATGATTCCAAGCACATTCGTCATGAGATGACCCTTGGTAGTGAGCTTGGATTCAATCTTGGCGGCACGACACTGGAGAGTTATGAGATGGCTATGGAGATGCTGGATGTTAGCGTGGCTGCATATGCTAAGTATTTCACCATGATGCTGGAAAGGACGGCTCGAACCTGGTTGAAGGGGTTGCCGGCTAACTATATCGGATCATGGGATGAGCTGAAGGCCTGGTTTATCCAGAATTTCAAAGATACGTGTAAGCAGCCTATGTCGATCATGGATTTAGTTTCTTGTGTTCAAGCCGAGGGCGAGCCAACGACCAGCTGGGTGCGCCGGGTCTTGACTATCATACATTCTTTAGATAATTTCAACGTTGGCTCAGTGGTTCTAATGTTGGAGAAAAATTGTCTTTCATTCCACTCAAGAAGAAGCTTGGACGGCTCAAGCGTCATTGCAGCAATATGGGGGAGCTCATGGCGGCTCTTGTCAAGTATGCCGACTATGATAGTACCAAGGACCCCGACTCTGATGATGAAAGATCGGGAAAGGGAGAGAAGAGTGGCGGCATGAGGGGACAACAGTACAACCCAACCGGTCAGGGCGGCAACGGTAAGCGCAAGGCTGGCAATTTTGTGGCTAACACCAATGCACGGAATTATAACCAGCGTCGTAAGGCGAGACCAGCTCTAGGGACGAAATTTGACCTTGAGGCAATGTTGAACCAGCCATGTCCAAAACACGGAATGGATCAGAAGCCAGCTACCCATATGTGGAAAGATTGCAGCATAATGGGACACTTCAGGGCGTCCATCCAGCACAACCATGGCCCAAACGGCGGTTCAGGGTCCAGCTCGCACGGTCCGGGTCATGGCCGCGGCGGTTCAAGTTCCGGCTTTCAAGGCCAAGGCAATCAGGGCGGCTACAACCAGCAGAATAGTCAGGGAAATCATCAGCAGTAGCAGTCTGGTTATCAGAGCAACCGGAAACAGTTGAATAATGGGCAGTATCACGTATTCACTAGAAACTTATGTAAGCGGGATCAGAAGCTTCATAAGAGGGCAGTAAATGCTGTTGAGCCGGCGGTGCCACATTATCTATGATGGTTACAGCAGCCTATTGTGTGGAGTCGTGAGGATCACCCGCCTAGGGTTGACAATCCGGTTCACCTGGCTTTGGTGGTGGCGCCTCAGGTTGGGGGTTATAAATTTACTAAGGTACTCATGGATGGAGGCAGCAGCATTAATATACTTCATTATGAAACCTTCTCGCATGGGGCTGACTGACAAAAATCTTAAACCGTCAAATATCGTATTCCAAGGTGTGGTGCCGGGTAAGTCAGCATATCCATTGGGTAAGATATCTTTGGAAGTTGCCTTTGGAGATGAGCATGATTCCAGAGCTGAGACTCTAACCTTTGAAGTGGTCAAGATTAAGAGCCCTTATCATGCTCTATTTTGGCGGCCGGCTTATGCCAAATTCATGGTGAGGTCTTGTTATGTTTACTTGCAGCTTAAGATGCCAGGTTACAAGGGCACCATCATAGTACATGGGAGTCACAAGGTGGCCTTGGAATGTGAAGAAGGTGATGCTGCCTGTGCTGAATCGGTTTGTGCAACAGAGGAGCTGAAATTTTACAAGGATAGTGTTGACCCGATGGACATGACGTCCTTGAAAAAGCAAACCACGGAGCATGATCCTTCGTTAAAGTTTAAGTAAGTAGATGACACTAAGTTAATTGATTTTGTTCCTGGCGATTCGTCTAAGCAGTTAAGCATCAGTGCAAATGTGGATCCAAAATAGGAAAGCGCGCTCATCGAGTTCATCCGTGAGAACCGGGACATCTTCGCATGGAAGCCTTCAGACATGTCGGGTGTACCGAGGGAACTCGCTGAGCACACTCTTAATATTGTCCAAAATTTAAGCCGGTCAAGCAACTTCTTTGTCGTTTTAACGAAGAGAGGCGGAAGGCCATTGGCGAAGAGGTGGCCCGGCTCTTAGAGGCCGGGTTTATCATTGAAGTCTTTCATCCTGAATGGTTGGCTCACCTGGTGTTGGTGCTTAAAAAGAACAGCACTTGGTGAATGTGTGTGGACTACACGGACTTAAACATGGCTTGTCCGGATGATCCGTTTGCTCTCCGTCGTATTGATCAGATCATTGATGCTACGGCAGGTTGTGAGCGTTTGAGTTTTTTGGATGCTTATTCTGGTTATCATCGGATCAAGATGGCAGTTAAGGACTAGGAGAAGACAACCTTCATTACTCCATTTGGAGGCTTCTGCTATGTGCCTATGCCTTTTGGGCTCAAGAGTGCCCATGCGACTTACCAGCGCTGCGTGCAGAATTGCCTTAACAATCAAATCGGGCATAATGTTCATGCTTACGTAGATGACAATGTGGTGAAATCAAGGAAGAAGGAGACCTGATTGATGATTTGAAGGAGATGTTTGACAATCTTCCTGTTTATAAAATGATGCTTAACCCAGCCAAGTGTGTCTTTGGGGTACCGGCAGGTAAGCTCTTGGTTTTTCTGGTCTCTAACAGAGGCATTGAAGCTAACCCGGAGAAGATCAAGGCTATTACTTCCTTGGCTAAACCGGCATGTATCAATGATGTTCAGTGCTTGGCTGGTCGCATTGCGGCTTTAAGCCGGTTCATAACCCATTTGGGTGAGAAGGCTATCCCTCTTTACCAGATGATGAAGACATACCACATTGTTTGGAGTGATGCTGCTAATCAAGCGTTTGAGGATCTAAAGAGACAGTTGCCCGAGCCGCCGGTTCTTGCTGCTCCCATTGATAAAGAGCCCTTGCTGTTGTATGTGGCTACCAATAGCCGAGCTGTTAGCATTGCTATTGTGGTAGAGAGGAAGGAAACAAGCAAGGAGTATCCGGTTCAACAGCCGGTTTACTACATCAGTGAGGTGCTTATTGAGTCCAGGCAGAGGTATCCGCACTGGCAGAAGCTTGTGTATGGGGTCTTCATGGCAAGCGGAAGCTTAAGCAATATTTTCTGGGTCACCCCATTAGTAAAAATAGGGAAGCCACCGGCCGGGTCGCCAAGTGGGCTATTGAGCTTGGACCCCATGGTTTAAAGTATGTGCCTCGTACGGCCATCAAGTCACAAGTACTTGTGGACTTTATCAATGATTGGACAGAGTTGCAGATGCCTGAGGAAAAGCCATATAACACATATTGCACTATTCACTTTGATGGATCTAGGCAGTTAGAAGGCTCGGGGGCTGGAGTTGTCTTGACTTCCCCACAAGGTGATAATTTTTCTTATGTTCTCCGGTTAATGTTCCCTTGTACTAACAATGCAGCTGAGTATGAGGCCTTGCTCCACGGTCTTCGGATGGCGAAATAAATGAACTTAAGCCGGGTGAGGTGTTTCAGGGACTCAGATCTGGTAGCTCAACAAGTTTCTAGCACTTGGGATTCTAAGGATCCACTCATGGCGGCTTATCGTCGAGAGGTTGATGCTATTGCGGGTCACTTCAAGGGTTACCAAGTTGAGCATACTGATCGCAGGAAGAACGAGGTGGCTGACACATTAAGCCGGTTAGGGTCTCAGCATAAGCCGGTACCACCTAACACCTTCCTGGATATTTTGCTTAACCCTTCTGTCAAGTTGCTTACAGAGGAGGATCTTGTTGTTCCTGACCCGGAAGCACAATTGGTGGCAGCTCTTCATGCTATTCCTGATTGGATAGTGATGTATTTGGCTTACATGACCTGGGGCGAGATCTTAGCCAGACAGATAACCCGGCGGTCTAAGTCAATGACGATCGTTAATGGAGAATTGCACCATCGCAGTGTCACATGGGCGTTTAATGTTGTGTCTCTCCTGAAGAAGGCTGTGAGATTTTGCGAGAGATTCATGAAGGAGATTGTGGTCATCATGCCGGATCTAAATCTCTTGTAGTGAAGGCCTTTCATCACGGTTTTTATTGGTTGACAGCTCATGCTGACGCTGAGGATTTGGTCAGCAGATGTGACGGTTGTCAGAAATTTTCACGACGAGCTCATGTTCCGGCTCAAGAGTTGAGGATGATTCCAATTACTTGGCCGTTTGCGACTTGGGGGCTTGATATGGTTGGGCCTTTTAAGAGGTCCCCAGATAAAAAGATCCACCTTTTGGTGGTAGTTGACAAGTTCACTAAGTGGGTTGAAGCAGAGCCAGTTAGCAAGTGTGATGCCGCAATGGCGGTTCAATTTGTCAAGAAGGTAATTTTCTGTTTTGGTATTCCCCACAGCATTATAACAGATAATGGCACTAATTTGTCTGAAGGTGCTATGAAAGAATTTTGTCAACGAGAGCATATTCGACTTTATGTCTCCTCTGTGGCCCACCCCCAATCCAATGGTCAAGCGGAACGGGCTAATCAAGAGATTCTTCGAGGCATCAAGCCCCGGCTCATGGTTCCTTTGCAAAGAACGCTGGTTTGTTGGGTGGAAGAGTTACCCTCAGTGTTATGGAGTATCAATACAACCCCTAACAGATCTACGGGTTACACACCTTTCTTCATGGTTTATGGAGCAGAGTAGGTTCTTCCTAGTGACATCCGTCCCGATTCACCTCGGGTGGCGGCTTATGTTGAAGCTGACAATGAAAAGGCACGTTAAGATGCACTTGACCTATTAGATGAGGAGCGTGATCTTGCGGCGGCTCGTTCGGGGATTACCAGCAAGATCTACGTCGTTACCATACCCGCCGGGTCAAAACCAGAACCTTTCAAGAAGGCGATTTGGTGATCTGGCTCATCCAGGATCAAACGGACATGCATAAACTATCACCACCTTGGGAAGGACCTTTTGTGGTCAGCAGGAATCTGCATAATGGGTCATACCACCTTATTGACGTTCAAGACCACAAGGACTCACGCACATCAAAGGAGGAGACCCGTCGGCCGTGGAACATTGCTCATCTTCGGCCCTACTATACTTGAGCCACCGGCTCTCATGATGTACATAGTCTAATGGTGTATATATTATAAGCCGTATAATAAAGCTGGCATCCCTAATAATTCAGGGCCTCTGTCTTTATCATTTTCTTACATGTTCATTTACGAGGCTTGACGCCCAAACTACAGGGACCAAAGAGAGTTGGATGCACGACACAGCTCAAACATAGGTCCCCGACGAGCACAATTTGTCAGTATGTCACTTGGGGGCTTCCTGTTCAAACATAGGTGTATTCAACCAAAGAGAACATAGCGTTACTACCCTCTTGACCAGGTTTGTTCAAACATAGGTGTATTCGACCAAAGAGAACATAACCTTTCCGGGTCATCCTACATGTAACCAGCTGCTTCAACTCCATCAGGTAATCCTGATTGACCTGCTGAACTCTTAACGATCAGTCTTTATGGCGTATTCGACCAAGATCTGAGCTCGTTAAGGTTAAAATGCTGGTTTGTCATGTGAGAGCACGGCTTACAGAGAGTCAGGATAGATCCAGGCTTCATAAGCCGCCTTGCTTGAAACTTGGATAAATCGGCCCGTGATGCATGCTGCTACTCTGACCACGTGTACTCCTGATAAGTCTATCTTTAAAAAAGACTTGTACTTATCTGGGTTCAAATGTCGATTGGGTACTATGAGTGCCGGCTCACGGAAAGCACGTACCTTCTAGTGGCTCAGACTTGTTTCATCGAAGAAGACACTTTGGCTTGGCGGCCTACAAAAGCCTCGAATTTTTTGACTTCTTATTCTTTCATCTCTTTTTTGCCATTTGGTTTTACAAATCGGGCCAAGCTGCCCTACTTATGGCTCATATTTTAAGCATCTTTTGGGTTTCTACAACCTGCCAGGATGGTAGACTCTAAGTCGCCAGAGTATCATAAATTTGGAGTTATAGCTCTACAAACTCTGACTGTGTTAAAACAGGCAGCCTAAGCCTATACCACAGATATGACATTTCATTATGTCAGCATTATGGTCAGACCGGCTTTGGTTATGGACTATTTATCTCCAGTGGCATCAATTGGGCATCATGACCCGCCCGGCGGTAACCCGCTAGGGCACTTGTAATCTATTTTGGGTGCAGGGTAATAAGAAGTCTAACGCTCTCATAAGCATAAATTGATGATTTCTTACATTGGCGGATCAACATTATTGCGCAAAACAGAAGCGTGCACGATGGCATGACAGATAAAGTTTCACTACCCTATTACATGACTCCATAAGCCAAATAAGATCAAGTGGTTTTTCCACGGATCACATATAAACTGCCTGGCGGTTCATTCTTCTTGGCCTTGCTGACTTGAAGGCTCTAGATCATTCCTTTTCGGTTCTTCGTCCTCTTACGCCGTCTGGAAGTTTGGTGTTGACCAATCAATGCCACGTAAGGTGTAGAATCCAGCTTCGTCATCAATAAGATTCGACGGGTCAATATCAGGGGCGAAAGTGTGCTTACGAATCAGAGGAATCAGATCCATCACTTTATACGCTGGCATAGGCATCTTCTGGTTTTCAGCATCGTAAGCCACCTGATATTTGGAAAGATTGGTTTCTTCAGCAAGTACCGTCGCATGAGGATCAATTTCTTTAACACAAGCAGCGAAGTCTTGCTGGTCAAAAGGAGTGCCATCTTCTTTCAGACTTGGATACCCAGCAACCACCTCTACTGGGTCTAGCTCCGGTACCCATGCCTTGGCATGGCTCAAGGCTATTACAGCACCGGCTCTCGCACAAGATCGTTTTATCTCCTGAATCCTTGTAGGCAGGATTGACAATTTTTTCAACACATCACTTAGCAAGTTGGGTCCTTGGTTTGTTGGCGAAATAGTAGCTAAGGTGCGTTGAGCTCCAGCATAAAGTTGCTCAACAAGAGCGTAAACAACTTTGAGCTTCAAAAGCATATATTGGTTAAGATTGCTGCTCCTGGGACCTGAGTAAATTGCAGATTGGTTAGCGTCGGTTTATACAATCAAGAAAAAGATTCACTTGGGATGGACAGCAAGGCGACTCGCCAAAGATAGCAGAAACCATCTTAGATACACGGTGTTTTAAGCCGGTGAGCTCAGTGGTCACCTCTTGAAGAGCCGCCTCTGCTTTCTCAGCTTGCTGCGTCAAAGTAGTCTTTTCTTCAGCCTAAGTTTTTCTCTCTGCATCAAAGCTGGTCTTCAGTTTTTCCGTTTCAGATATGCTGAATTGGAATTTTGACTCAGCCTTCCGGGTCTCAGATTCCTGATTCGCCAGCCGAGTCTCTACATCAGTCAATTGTGATTCAAGCTCAGCAGTAGCAGCCTGTATGAAACACAGAGTTGTCAACATGTTCATATCAAGGTTACAGGAATATAAGTCCCAAGTCTTTTGCAAGCAACAACACTTGGAACTTGGGGACTAATGCCTGCCAAAACATTTATTCATACAAAATGGCTCATGTGAATAAGTCCCAAGCACTTTGCAAGCAAGAATACTTAGCACTTGGGGGCTAATGCATATCGCTGGTATCTTCCTACTATTTTATGATAACCTGGTTGTGCTGTAAACGATCACAGCCGGCTCATGGGGGCTACACATATAAGCTTTCATTTTTAAACAATGGTAAATAGGACCGGCTAATTCATGCTGATTAAACCGGCCCTTGGGGACTACGGATGCAATGCTCAATTGTTTAAACATCCGGTTTAATTCTAACTATGACAACCGGACTTGGAAGGATTCTACTATAGATGCTTATGGATTATTCTAAGTCTATAGTGTATTCAATGTTATCATAACTAGTAGACATGGGGGCTGGCAGGATATACATAACTTATTTAAAGCCGGAAGTCATACCTCATACTTTTGATGCATCTGCTTCACCATATCGATTTCAAGATCACGACTGGCTTGGTTGAGGTAGCCAGACAGAATTTCACTGCTGCTCAATTGGGCATAGTGGGAGACATCAAACCTCACTTTCCACCCCTCAATAACTTCTTGCTTGGCGGAGTGCTTGGCTAAAATGGTTGGATTTCTCGGTTCTGTAAAACCGGTGCCAGTGATCAGAACGTCATCAGCATGAGTCTCTGACATCTTAAGTGAGTTTGATGGTTCAATGTTTAAAGAGTCAATATTGGTCTGATCAACGGAGAGGTCAGGAATTTCAGGTGGAGCGTCAGAGATAGGTTCTTCTGGCTGTTTTTCAAAGACTTCGGCTGCACAGACTTGCTGCTTCGTTTCAACAACTTCAGGTGCCTCAGTTAGTTTGGTCACCTTTGCCTTCTTACTAGGCTTTGCTTGTCCACTACATGGGTTGTCACAAGTTGAAATAATCATAAGAGTATAAAGAGGTACAAAACAAAAAGTAACTATTATTACCCAGGGGCAGTCTTGAAAACCAGCAGCTGGGTCTGTGATGAGTCGCCAGAGGAAGAACGGGAAACCTCCTGCTAATTTGAATCAGAAGAATTGAGTGACCAGTAAATGATACCCGCTGGTGGATAAAGAGAATTTAAGCTTGAAAGGACCTCGTTTTGGCGTTTCCATGGAGCTGGAGTGTTTGGTAAACCGGAGGACAATTCTTCACCTCCGCTGTTCCCAGTCTGGCACCGGCTGGCATGCTGCTGTTGCTTCAAAATAAAGTGGGGATCCAAATGAGCTGAGGGGTGTGAAAAGCTTAATTTCCGGATTACTCGTCGGATTTTCTGTCTTGGCAAAGGTGCTGAGCCGGAGGGAATAATGGTTACCTCTTCTTCAACTGCTTGGCTGGCCCCTATGTCATCCTGAGAGTAGTCAATGTCAATAAGATAATTGAAAAAGGTACCATGGGAGTCAAGGGCTACCTTCGACTCAGAGCTATCATCTAGCTCAAACATTTCAGAGGCGCTTGGTTTCTTCTTATGCTTCTTGGTGGGCTTCTTGGCGGCTCTCTTGGTAGCCCTGGCCTTTTTGGCGGCTTAATGGTCATACTTTGCCTTCCAAAAATTAGATTTCGCCTATGAAAGACAGTAAAATTGAGTTAGTGCAATATCTGACTGATGAGATGAAAGTAAAGTAAGTTAAGAGGCTCATGTCTGGCGGCGGGTTTAGTGTGCAGAAAGGGTTCAGACCCACTTTGTTGCAGTCTTCTGTATCTTCATTCAGAAGAGTTTTTGTCATTTCAGTAATTGCATCATCCGTTAAACGCAAGGGGCTGTGGCATAATGGATCATGTATACCGCGTGTATAAGTTCACATTAAGCCGGGTCGGCGGCTCAAGGGTATGATTGGCCATGAGACCTAGCATCAGACCAAATCAATGCCAGTTAGTCCGTTTCCCAACAGAGCCTTGACCTTCGCAATTGTGGGGGCAAGCTTTTTATGTTCAGTGCTTGAGAGATTTTCCGGAAGGTTATGCTTCGGGTCAAGACGTTCAGTACGATAACCCAGCAATGGATTCTCGTCAGCCGGAGAGGTATCCTTGCAGTAAAACCATGTCTGGTTCCAATCCTTGGGGTGACTTGGCAGGCGAGCATAAGGGAAGATGGAGTCTCTTCTTTGTTGGATTGAGATTCCGCCAAGTTCCAAGCTGGGCCCGTTTGTAAACTCGTTTTGGCGGTTCAGGTAAAAAAATTCTCTAAAAAGTTCGATACTGAGCTCTTCTTGAAGATACACTTTGCACAAGACTTGAAAGTTGCAGATGTTTGACACGGAATTGGGTCTGATGTTTTGAGGATGGAGTTGAAAGAAGTGCAGAACATCTCAGAAAAATTTGGAACCGGGTGGTGAGAAGCCCCGATTCATATGATCAGTAAACACAATGACTTCGTCATCTTTGGGCTGAGGTTTTTCTTCGCTTGGAGCAGGGGCACAATAATGCATGACATTTTTCGCTGGCAAGTACCCAACTTTGACAAAATATTTCAATGTGTTCTCAGTGACGATGGAGGGAACCTAGTTACATAAAGTGACTGTCTTTGGCGGCATTGTGAACAAATAAGCCTATTCCTTTAAGCCTGAAGTAAAAGCTATAGTACATATTCAGAATGGCGGCTTAAATGGGGCCCAATGATATATCGGTAATGGTAAGCCGGTGATGTAAGCCGTCATGACCAGGACAGATATTCAAAATATGGCAAGAGCAAATTCTACTATGTGTTGGGACAAAGAGGTTTTACAAATTATAGTGATAAGATTGGAACTGCGGCAGTTCAGAAAAAGGAAATAAAATCTAAACTGAAGGTGGCGGCAGCTGAAAAATGGAGTGCCTAGATGAGATCTACTGCAATGAGGATATAGTCTGATATCAAAAAATGATTGCTAAAAACAGCTATCACGCAAGACCTGTGTTGTTTTCGGATCAAAGATATACGATCTAGGGAGGAAAAGGAGGGGCGGTGATGAACACCGACGAACAAGGAAACTCTAAAGAAAGATCTATTACGAGGAAAGAGAAGACTTACCGACGCTGATGGGACAGTGGAGGAGCGCCGCGATGTTCTGGTCCATTCAGGGTGATGTAGTGGCTGGAGTCAAAGCAGTGGGATGAAGGACAATGGCAGCGGAGCTTGGACGCACTAGAGCGTCGTGAGGAGGAAGAAGAAGGCGAGAAGGCAAAGGGGGAGAATGAAAAGAAGACCTGTGGCCCTATTTATAAGGCTGAAGGGATAAGTGGCATGCGCGGGAATCGAGGAGACAAGAAAATGGATACGTGACGGCGCGGGCGCCTCGATTTTTGGAGGATCAGTAACAGAAAGATTTATTAAAGATTTGGGCCGTATGTGATATTAATAACAGGTGATGTCATGGCGGGTTACCACAATTTTAGGAGGTGACATCATGGCAGGTTACAATATTTCACAAGAAAATGAAGAAGGATTTTTTCTAAGTGTTGAAGATTGACATGAACGTGTTCAAATCAACCTGGGGCCTAATGTTGGGGATATGACTATTGGATATGACCCGCCCAAGAGGGGCCAGGTTATCCTAATGTCGGTTCATCTCTTTAGAAGCCCACGAGTATATTGAAGATGGCGGTTCATATGACAGGCTTGTTAAAGGGCCCAAGCCCGAAGGCGGCTTAAGGCCCGTAAGTGTAAACCGCCATGTATGTATGACTTGTATTGTAAGGCATGTAAGATAAGTCACCGAGTCGGACACGTTTGTATGAGCCGGCCGGGACACTGTAGGCCATAGGCCGTCAACCTATGTATATAAGGGGACGATCCGGCAGCGGCTTAGGGAAAGAAACAACAGATTGAAACCCTAGCAATACTACCTCAAACTGGATTAGTTTTTTACCTTCACAGCAAGGGCCGAACCAGTATAAACTCCTCGTGTCCTTTGTCCCATTTAACCCCTTTAAGCTAACCTCGTCGCAATGGCTCCACAACTAAGTCCTTCTATGAGGACATCTGCCATGACAATTCCACGACACGGCCGACGGAATAATGGGAGGTTAATGGGTATAAAGTGATACACTGTTCATTATGGGCCAGTTTCATCTCGGGCCTTTATTGGGCCCAGAGTTACGAAGGGCCTCATATGGGTCGAAAGACATCATGGGCCATACATGGGCCGGAAGTAACAACAGGCTGGAATCATATTGGATGGCCCAGATGAAGCTACTGGGCTTAATTCTGATAGGCCGTAACGGCCCGTAAATGGGCTATATACGAACAGGCCGTTAACAGGCTTTCCATGGGCCGGCCCGTTACCTTTTGACCAAGTCAAACGAGCCGACCTTTTCACCCGAATGCGCCTCTATTGGGCCATGCCACATGTCGATGTATCATAGGTGCCTCCTGTCCAATGAGTGGATGACATCTGTCCCAACGGTGAGCCAACACATGTTTCCTCCGGCCAATGAGAATTTTATACGTGGAAAATCCTCATTGGTCCGAGCTGTTAGCAGGTTATCGGATCCAAAACTGGACCCGATAGCTTAACGGCGACTCATTATGGTGGATGCCACATGTTGGTCACCCTTGACGAAAGCACTTCCATGACGCGTGATTTATTGTCATGGAAGTGGACACTTCCGTGATGATAATTTTGGTAATGTCATGGAACACTTCTACGACAGGACATGTATGACTATCTTGATTCTGTCATAAAATTTTCATGGATGTACATGCATGAAAGAAAATGTGACCTACTGTGACAAACATGTATCATCACAGAAGTGTCTTTTTTTGTAGTGTTGGCCGCGTACGCGACGTGAGCTTTGTTGGGTTTCTCCATCTAGGCCGAGTGATAGGCATGCGTGTCCTTGTTGTAGGAATCCTACATGTCAGGGGTCAATGATGGCCTCGGCGAGGTGAACCAGTGAGTCCTTCTCATGCTCCTTGCTGCCCCAGATCTTGTATTGGCCCTGGATCTCGACAATATTCTGGCAAGCGATGCCCGAATTCTTGAGCACCTTTACATCGTTGGTGATGTCCAGCATAGCAAACATGTAGTGGGGGTTGTCGACAAACCTGTTGAAATGATTGCAAGGCCTTGTGGCCAGGTAGTAGTGGTAGACAAGGACGTGATTGCACACGCACATCTGGGCGACGACAACCTTGGGACAGGACACAGCACGAGTGCGGGTCTACTCAAGGTCAAACCCGACCACCTTGTACTTCTCCTCAGCAAGCAACAGCTCCATGATGTGGATGGAGTGCTCCACCCAGACCAGGTTGTTGGTGTACACCACCGAGAGCTCCGTGAACATTCTGTGGGTGTCCTCGTAGGATACCCTCTAAGAACTTGTCATGGTGGGTGTGCTTCTTGCAATACTGGGGCGCGATCAAAAGGTTGAAGAGGCACAAGGGTTAAATGGCCGCTGTAATAAATGGGGGCCGGCCGACCTGTAATTGTCACGTCTTGTCACCGTGTTCATAGCGGAAGATTCCAGTGCACGCTTGAGCACCCCCCACACGCGTTTCATTTGACCACGCATGGACTCAAAAAGACGCTAAATGTATCATTGGTGAGCCTATTCCCGCGCAAACATGCAGTTTACCGTGCGTAATCACGCAAGCTTCCCGCCCGCCTAGTTTGGCCACTCGTCGGCTAGAAGAGGTGTGACTTCAATCATAAGTTTACCCGTGGGTGATGAGGTCAACGTTAGACAGAAGAGTGATGCTGGACAATCGAGTGCGATAATTAATTCTACGCTCTACATGGCACACGGTTGAAGAAACAAATTGTGTGCAATAATGTGGAAGATCACAGTCGAGTTAGCTATACATATCGTTCGCTATGAGATCGACAAGGGAAGGACATTCGAGAATGATTAATAAAATCTAAGTCTATTGCATATTAAGGTCAAAATAGTACTACCAATATACGAGTCTCATATGATGTCATTTCGACGATTGTACCACAAAAGCCCAAAATATTACAAGGTTCAAATTCCGGAGTTATATGGCTCAAATTCTAAGATTACAAGGTTCAAACTGATATTAGAAATGAAATTCAGCTCATTCAGCTGCAAACACCCGCACTAATCAGCTAAACATCGATATAAGAGAGGTTCAAACTAATATTACCACTTGCAAGGCTTGTTTAGAAACCTCATCATTTCTGCAAATGGATCAACCACTAACAAGTCATGTATGGGGTTGACATGATGACTTCCGATTACTCCGTCATCTAAAGTTCCAAGATGAAATTCAACTTTTTTCGAGCCTTTTCCATTCTGCAGCAGCCGTCGGTGCTGATCAACAAACCATTCATTTTTGCAAAATAAATGCAGGGCAAACCGCGTTACCTCCAGCACCCTTTCTCTAACAACAAAGAACCTGGCGACTATAATCTCCGGTAAGGTCCCTCGGTATGAGTTTAAAGTAACTTATGAGAGATACAGATCTAGGGATTCGATGTGATTGTTATATTGTATCACATTATCCACCACCGTGCCTAATATTATCTGCAAAAGAAGAGAACGTGTTAGTCCCTACACACAGTTTTGAATACTACTACAGGCATATTTGGTTTGTAGGATTTGTAATATGCAGTAGCATGCCATCTTCGATCCGACATGATTAACATGGGCATTTGATTACAATCTAGAAAAATGTAGCCTTCTTCACAACAGGTTAGAGTGGATGAAAAATTCCCTAAGAAAACTAGTACAGATGAATCCAAAGGAGAAATGCTTATGGATTGTAACAATATGAATCAAGCAACCAATATGGGGGGAAATATATGTACTGAAATGCTCCAAAATTTTTGTAGTACATTGTCATTGTAAACTTGGGAAAAGGTGCCAAAAATTGAACTCCCTTATGGTTAACATTTTATAGGAAAGGAGCATCACGTCGATATATAGCTTATCCAGGCACGGAAAGCATCTCAGGAAACAAACAACTTGGTGCAGGTTGGGGCCGATAGATTCTAGTGCCAATACCTTCACCGTGTGCAGACTCGGAGTCAAGCTTGTCGGAATCATTTTCTAGATGACAGGCGAACATACATATTCAAAATTAGAAATAATGTCAATATCAAGGAGAGGTAGAAGGCGACTATTGTACCAGAACGAGTGTCGATCCAATAACAAGTTCGGAGTATTTGACAGACGAGTAGCCCACCACTGTCAATTTTGGCATAGAAATGACATTGATTCCTATTGGACCTTGTTGATCAACTACAAGTAATCTCCCAAGTGAAGGTGTGTCCTCAATGATCATATTGTGGTGCACCTTTTGTGATGTCTTGTTGCAGCACCAGCAACACACATAAATAGTCTGGAGAGTCAGGGAGGTGATGTGGAAGCTACTCAACCCATCGATCGCCTGAAGACGAAGGTACTCGAGTGCAGTACAATCGTGGAGCAGGCGCTCCATGTCATCCTTTGGGATGCAGATGGCGACAAACTCAAGGTGCTCCAGTCGTGGTAGAAAAAGAGTGGACGCATCATTAATGGGGGATGGTAGTTCATGAACTTGGCGAGGTGCAGCGTGGTCGCGAGGTGGAGCGCAGATGTTGGCAGCGAGCGCATATGCCCATCATTAAAACTGAGCTCCTCGAGTTGATCTAGGGTGGGGGATCGGAACCACTCATCAAGCTTGGCTCGGTCCTTGCCGTTGGAACGGAACTGGCCCGTGATAAGGCCTCTGATTAGGCCAAGGTGACTGGCGAGGATCTGGGAGAACGCATCCAAGATTTTGCGATAGCCATGGCAGAGCTCTGAGCGTCATAGGGGGCGCCACTGCGGGGAAAGGACGGTTGTCCTTGCCCCATATTTGATTGGGAGGACAGAGATGATGACTATAAACATATCATCAGGGAGGCTGCTGATGAAGTCTAGGCCTGCTGGAGTCGCTTGTGGTTCTTTCTTGACCTGCCTCCGCTTGTTGACAGCCTTGTTCTCCACCTCCAAAGTCTCCTCGTCAGTGGCGCTTTCTGATATAAGTGGGAGTATAGGGAACATTTAGCTAAGACAAGGCAAAAGAAAAGTGTATTGGTAACTAGAAGTTAGTAGGTAGGAATATAGTAAGAAAACGGAATAACAATTGGTTTCTTAAATACTACACAATTCCTTTGTATTGTTGGGTAATTCAACAAGCAGATACTTGAAAAGAACACTTACTTCGAACAAAGTCTGTACGGACGATATCGTCGGGGAAGTTAACATATATCTCATGACCAGGCTCTTTTATGTGCAATGCAATTTTAGTGCCAGTTTTCAGTACATAAAACTTAGAAATTTCTATCCAAAGGCCCGTGCCAAAATAGGAGTCACAATATTCATCAAGTCTTACAGTAGCAACAATTGTAAATCCATGGCTTGCGTTCGGTATGACATCCCTGCAGTCTTGAGTTATGTAAAGGGCAAGATTGTGTACTACAGATGTTGTTGCATAGTAAGGGATTTGCTGTAGAAAATGGTAGGGTTGCTAAAGAATATGGTAAAATGCAAATATGCATGAAATTGAAAGAATAGTACAACCATTGAAATCAAAGGACAAAAAACAATAATTAAACAGATAGTGTAACCATGATGTCATGGGAATATGAGAGTAATTGAAAGAACAATACATCATTAATTTGCCTATAATATAGAAAGAAGAGGGGCAAATCCCCTTTTAAGTATATGTTGCATGTGGCACCTTTTATCCAAACGTAGCAATATATAGTATATGTTCAGGAAAGTAGGCCATGCCAACCGATGTAGGGTGAAATTGAACATACCGTGTGCATCCTGAAGTCATCTGGTATGGTGAGATGGAACTCCACGGATGTTTGGCCGAGGCCGCAAAGTACTAATGTGTCAACACATTGTAGACTCTATGAATGAAAGAAAACCCTCAAATCAGGTCAAATAAAAATGAATTCATGATGATTTCAGCCGGGTGAATAAAGGAGGCAAATGAACTGGGATTAAAGATGAGAGAATATCTCAGTAAATTAGTTACCTTGTCGTCCATGAGAAAAAACCCTCAATACCATGGATTCCCGAATCGGGCAGAGCTGGGTCAACCATGAGCAGCATCGGGAAAGTCAATGGCGATAGGCGGCAGTAAGCGGAAGTGGTGAAATGGAGTGGGGTTTGCTGACAGCCTGGCGGCTGGCACATGCAGCAAGCTAAGCGATTGTCGCAGCAATAGGCGATGCCATGCAGAGTCATGGAGGAGCTTGTGCATGTGCGAATGGGTACTAGAGGGGGTGGCGGGTGGGCTAAGGGTTTTTGTGATGTCGAGATGGTGAGGGTTTTCATTTTTATTTTTCGAATTGGGTGGTGAGGGTTTTCTATCCCAGAAAGAGTTTCCGAGGCAACACTTTGCTAGAGCCGACCTGTGTGATTGGCGTAACTGGGAAAATGAAAGTCATTGCACACGGTTTTAATTTGGGAAACATGTGTGATTGACGTACTACCTCTGTTCTAGTTTATCGGCTCCCTTTGTAATTTTTGCCAAATTTTGACCAAAGATTTAAGTAACAAATGTGTATGCATGTCACCAAAAATTATATCATTGCACACTATGTTCAAATATGAATTCAACGATATAATTTTTGCTGACCTGCACTAACATTTTGTTAGTTAAATCTTTGGTTAAAATTTAAGACAAATTGAGAGAATTCCTTATTTAACATCATGTCTAAATTTGATGCCCTATTTGACATCCAGAAATAATTTTATGCCTTTTGTAACACTTTTTTTCATTTTGAGCCAAAATAACACCTGAGAAGACCCTTTTGCCCTCAAGTGGTATGTTTGTGTGCGCATGTACGTTCGTGCTACTGCTGAGTGTCTGTGTGTGTGTTTGCTACTGCATGTGTATGTGTGTGTTTGTTAGTGGGTGTGTACGTGCATGTGTGCGCGAGCGCGTGCTGTTGTGTGCATATGTGTTTCGTGCGTCCGTTCTGCGTGTGAGTGCTGCGTGCGTGTGTGCTGCTGCTGCGTGCGTGCAGTGACAAAGACAGGAATATTTTTTAGGTGTGGCAGAGTCTATGAAGGGCAAAACTATATATTCCCTCCGTTCCAAAATATTTGTCTTTCTAGGCATTTCAAATTGTCGGATGTGGCGTTCCGGCAAACCCTTAATGTTCGAACACTGGGGCGCGCGCAAAGTCTTTCCCTCCTACCGATCTATGCCCTAGCTCGCTAAGATCTCGCGAACAAACTTGACGAACTCGCAACACAGAAAGACACAGGATTTATACTGGTTCGGAACACCATTGTGGTGTAACACCCTACTCCAGTGTGGTAGTGGTGGATTGCCTCTTGGGCAGATGATGAACAATACAAGGGGAAGAACAGCCTCCTGAGGTTGAGGTGTTCTTGTGCGTAGCTAACTTGTGTGGGTGAGAGAGTGGTCTAAGATGTCGTCCCCTCGCCCCCGATGGTGGCTCGTCGTACTTATAGAGGCCCTGGTCCTCTTCCCAAATATCGAGCGGGAAGGGAGCCAACAACGGCGGGCTAATTTAAAGGGGGACAGCTAGTACAAGCTATCCTGACAAAAGGTGGTCTGCGCCTGCGAAAGGCTCTAGTGGTGACGCCGTCTTGGGCTCCACGATGACCTCCGTCTTGCCATCCTTCTGGTCTTGGCCTTGTTGCACCAAAGTGGCAACCTTTGCCTGATGCCTCGGTACTCCTTGCCTGCGCTAGTTTCCTTAGCATCAAAGAGGAAACAAGGATGTTGTGTGTGCTGGCGCCTGCCTGGCTCCCACCTGGTGTCGATCGTCATGGCTCATGTCACGAGAGCCTCATGAGGTTCGCCCCGCCTTGATATCTCCGCTCCTCGTGAGCCTGCCTATCTAGGCCGCTCTATAGGAGGTCTCGTGTAGTCCGCCTCGCGAGGCTTGGCCCCTCGCGAGGGTCTTGGGTGCCTTGTTGATGAAGACGGGTTGTACGGCCTGCTGGCTCAGCCACGCCGCGGGCCGCAGGCAGGCAAGTCTGGGGACCCCCGTTCCTAGGATGCCGACAGTAGCCCCCGGGCCCAAGGTGTGCTCGGGCTTGGCTTCACGGTGAAGCCAAGGGCCAAGTACGGAGCGCCGCGGGCTCCCAAAGCCTGCGGCCTGGGTTGACGCGTGGCGGTTGATTAGTCGTGGGCATCTCCGCTCCCCCACGCTGCCTCGGTGACTGCATGACTTGACGAGTCCCTACGACATGCAAGGGAAACGATCATTACCTATGGTCGTGGGAGGTGCCAGTTGGCCTTCTTTTGCTATAAATGGGGAGGGGGCGGAGCCCCCATCGCCCATCTCTTCCTCGCTTGCTGCTTCTTCTTCCTCACTCCACTCCTAGCTTCTTCTTCCTCGCTTCGTTCCTCGCTGTGTCACCAATGGCGCCACGAAGGAAGTTCTCCGCCGCCAAGAAGGGAAAGGCCCCTCGCGAGGGACCCAGCTCGCCGGCGCCCAAGCGCGGACGTGGCCGTCCGCGCAAGCACACCGCGTCCCCTGTCGCGGCCCACTGTCGGAGTGGTGCCACGGCACGCGGAGTGGGTCGTCCCAGCCACGGCGATCCAGCTGACGAGGGGAGGCGTGCTTTGGTGGTGCCACCTCCCCCCCGTCCGCGCTTCCACATGGTGGAAGTGTCGCCGGAGTTTGTCGTCTGGTCGGAGAACCCGGCCGGCAACTGGCTCCAACTTCCGCGCTTCTTCGCCAACGAGCTGTCGGCCTCCGGTCCCGGCGGACTCTGGCTACAGGTGGATGGTTGCTGCAGCAAGGCCTCTTGGGTTGCAGTCGCGACTTCCTCCGCGGGCAACATAGGCCTGGCTCGCGGTTGGCAGACGTTCACCCGCGGTTGGCAGAAGTTCACCCGTGCGCGAGGCAGATGTTCGCCGCGCCGGGTGCTGCCCCGAGGAGAACGATGGTGAGGAGGTGCTCGGCCTTGGGGACGGTCGCAATGAGGATGGGGGCGAGCCTGCCCTCGGGGGCGGCTGCGTCTCGTCCCGCTACGGCGGCTCCTCCTCCAATGACAGCTCCTGCAGCAGTGATCACAACAAACCGCTGCGTCGCCGCGCTCTCTTTGGAGGCAGCAGTGGGTCATCCCGTCATCGCGCCTCCGTTAAGCGTGAAGAAGGATCCGACTAGGTTCGGGGTGCCGCTAGGGGCTTGCCTCCGCAGATTGCTGTGATGCTGCTTTTGTTTTACTCTTTTTCCTACATCAAGAATGTGACTAGTTTGGGCCCAGGGGGGCGTGTTGTGTCGTTATTTCATGCAAAGTTGACTTAACCTTGTATATCCGGGATGCCGTCTTCCTCACGAGGTGCTCATTTCCTCGTGTCATTCTTGCCTTGGTGGCCTGCATCTGCTGGGGAACTGCAAAAGCTCATTAGGAAGTGCGCCAAAAGATTTGCCATTCGCCCTGGTCCTGGCCTGGCGCCTTGTATCGCGGTACCCGAGGGGTACGGACTAGGAGAGGCACGCCAGCTTTTGGGCTCGAACGAGGGTGGCTCGCGAGAAGGCAGAGAAGGTGGAAAATGCTCGCGAGGGCACTTGCCCAGCCCCCTCGTGAGGCATGCGAGAGAGAAGACGAGCTAACCAGAGCCGGAAAAATGCAGCGAGAAGCGAGAGGGTCAACTCAGCAAGGAATGCCAAAAGCAAATTTCGATTAAGGAAAAGGGAGCCAAATACGGAAAGCAAATGAAAAGCTGCGTCCGACACCTAAACTAGTCTTCATGTCTTCTCACCAGCACTTAGCTAAGTGTTGTCCACTAGGCGTGGGCGGGAGCCCTAGGGCCTGAGGCCGGCACCCCTGAGACTCCAGGGCGTGTACAACACTAACTCATTATGATGTGAGAGTATCACGGGCGGCGATTCTTCACAGGCACCGGGACTTCTTCACAGGCTCTGGACCTTTCTTCTCAGGCTCTAGGCCTTGCTTCACAGGCTCTGTGCCTTGCTTCTCAGGCTCTGGGCCTTTCTTCTCAGGCTCTGGTCCTTGCTTCTCAGGCTCTGGGCCTTGCTTTATGGGTAAAACCTCCGGAGGTGCTGGATGTTCCAGGCGTTTTGGACTGGTACTCCGTCTTGTGTCTCCAGGCGCACGACGCCAGGCCTGGAGATGTGGACGACCTTGAACGGGCCCTCCCACATTGATGAAAGCTTATGCAGCCCTTCCCTGGAGAGGACCCGCCTCAGGACTAGGTCTCCTGTCTTGAGTGTCCTGGAGCGGATGTTGCGGCAGTGGTATCGCCGTAGTGCTTGCTGGTACCTCGCCGCCCGCAGCGCAGCTCTGCGGCTTTGTTCCTCCACTAACACGAGGTCCATCCCACGCGTGGCGTCCTGCTGCGTTTCGTCAAATGCCAGGACCCGTGCGGAGCGATGCTTGACCTCGTGAGGGAGGACCGCTTCGACTTCATAGACAAGGAAGAATAGAGTCTCTCCCATTGGCTTGGTGGTGGTGGTCCGGATGGACCACAGTACGGACTGGAGCTCGTCGTGCCAGCCCCTGCCGCATGCCTCCAGCTTCTTCTTGAAGGTCCTGGTCTTGAGGCCCCTCAGGACCTCTGCGTTAGCACGTTCAGCCTGGCCATTGCTCGTGGGGTGGCTCCACCGAAGCGTAGCAGATCTGTGTTCCAAGGTTAGTGTCGTGGAATTGTCACGGCAGATGTCCTTAGTGTCAGGACTTAGTCGTGAGGCCAACGCATCTATGTGGTAGCTTGAGAGGGGTTCAGCGGAATCGAGAGACGCAACACAAGACAGGGATTTAGACAGCTTCGGGCTCCGGGAAACATCATCCGGTAACAACCCTACATGCTGTTTGAGGCTAGGTCTCATTATCATCACGAGGGAGTCGCCGTAAACCGGATCTCCTCTTTGTATCTAGCCCTAAGATTGTTTCTCTTGCTTGTAGCCTCTCCCTCTTGGGGTGCCCCGCCCCTCCTTATATATCTTGAAGGGGCGGTTTACATGACTAGTCCTATTAGGATTAGGTTTATTCTATTACAAGTGGAGTCCTAGTCTTGCTTCCTTTGTAAGGGAATATTCTTTGTGCTTTCCTCATAAACCGGCCCACCATTAAACGTGAACCGGCCTTCTGGGCAATGGGCCTTGTCACCCATCTGACCCGCCCGCCGGGTTACTAATGAACTGCCAAGACCGGACGGGTAGCCCGTGAATCGCCAAGCTCCGGGCGGGTTACCAGTGAGTCATCCAGTCCGGCCGGTTTATACTTCCGGCCGGTTTACGCCACGGGGTATATCCCCGACAGTAGCCCCTAGTTTAATTTGGATTTATCCATGGTAAACTGATCTGCAACATAAACTCAAGAGCAAAATTGATAGGTTATGCTCCGGGTTAAGAATTTTTGTAAACCGGTACCTGATCATCCTTAAGTCCTTGTTATTTCCTCCTTCTGGGAAATCCGGGTCAACAGACCAGCTTCATAATCAACTTTGCGGACATTGGTTTGTCACCGAGAAATATTGTGAAAAATAACTCTTTTGACTCAACTCCCAAAGCGCCGGTTTAAAAAATATGGGTCTTGAAATACTTATCTGATATTCAGTCGGTTTGAAGATGTAAAACTTGCCGGTTTAACATTACCAAAATGGCCGGGTTATAAAAACTGATGATCCCGGATTATGACCGTTGATAGACGCCGGGTTATGATTGCTGTAGCCCCCAAATCTTGAGCAGAACAAAGTGATGGCTTAAGACTTGCTTCAATATAAATGTTACCAATTTTGAAGAAATCCATGTTGTTCATCCCAGTCACTAGTCAGAATTGAATATTCCACATATGTAGCCCCCAAGTGCCGGGTTGTCATGCTTGCAGCAACCTGGGACTTGTAATTGCTTGATGCTCATAAAAACTTCAATCAGTGTAGCCCCCAAGGGCCGGGTCATTATGCCATAGTGAGCAGGGACTTTGTAAATATAATCTTGTAAACTTTGAATAGCAACGTGTAGCCCCCAAGGGTCGGCTTAGTAAGATAATACTTAACCGGGACTTGATTTATACTTCAATGAAAATAACATATTATAATGTAGCTTCCATCGCAGGGCTTGAACCCACGTCCACAAGGTTAAGAGCTTTGTGCTTTACCAACTAAGCAATGGATCCCTCAATATTATGGACAAAAACTTGTGTACCTTGAATTGTTGACATGAGCAATTGGTAGCCCCCAAGGGCCGGCTCATTATAATATGATGAGTCGGGTCTTCAGTGAGACTAGTAAAAATGACTTTGCATTAGCCCCCAAGTGTCATGGTGCATGCTTGCAGCGACATGAGACTTGCATGTAATCTCAATTTGAATAATGTAGCCCCCAAGTGCCGGGTCGTGAGCCTGCAGCGACTCGGGACTATTCCTTCCATTGTAGAATAAATCATATCCTTTGATAAAATAATAACTATTGCGCTAAAGCGACTTTTGAAAACTCAATAATACCCGTTATTAATAACCATAAAAATCCAGCCATGTTGGCTATTCAAGATAATATAATCCGGTATGAAAACCTTATTAATTCAATATCATAATGAAAATCCAGCCAAGTTTGGCTATTTGAATAATATAACCCAATGATTTATAAGCGCATAATTCCGATGGCACAATCCAAATATATATATGCTGGCGACTTATAGTCCAAAAACTAGGCCGGTTTAACAAACCTGTTTCTGCATACAACAAGTTTAAAGTGTCCTGTCGGTTTACCGCTGGACGGGTCATAATACCCAACATATAACCTGGGTTTATAACCAAGGCTGCATTTAGAATAATCAAATATGAAATATATCATATTTGTGACATTGAATCACATCGTTGGTTTTACCAACTTTTTGTAGTAAGGGTGATAACCCAAATCTTGAGTACTGATAACTCCTTCCATATTGTGCCGGTTTATGATAAAACCGTGCCAGGTTGTGATAAACACCGGTTTACTCCATAAGAGGGTGTTAAACCGGGCAAATAGTCTCTGGATTGACGTGAACTGTGTTCCATCAATTGAATTTTTTTGTCGGTTTAAGAAACACAATGAAAAGCAAAAAAAACCTTCAAAGAAAAGTGTGAAGCAAAAGAAAAGTTTTATTTAAGCCGATCAAATGGCGTCACCATGGCTAAAAATGACCAAGCTCCCGTTAGGTGTAACTATGGTTCTAGTTAGCCAGGTCCCCAAGTGATTCTTGTGGCATTTATGCCGACCAAATGGCGTGGTCATGGTTCGGGTTCGACCAAGCCCCCAAGTGATTCTGTGGCCTTAGGCCGATCAAGAGGCATGACTGGTTCAGACATGACCAAGTCCCCAAGTGATCTGGTGGCTTTCGCCTATCAAGAGGCATGGTATTGGTTCGGACACGACCAATCCTCCAAGTGATATAACACGATGCTTTTAGCAAAGCGAACTCAAGGGGTAAACCGGAGGCCGCTTTAGAGCAACTCCGTGTAACCTCACATGATGTAAAAGAACAGAGACCCCGCTTTATAAAGCAGAAGCCCCCATGTGATCAATATTATGTCAGGCCAGTAAGGCGGGATACCCATGTTTGAACCGCGCATCATGGCAGCAGGTCCTCTTTGGAAATTTTTAACTTTTTTGCAAGAGATAAATTCTTCTTGAACCGGGATCTTGAACCGGATATTGAGAGCTTCAAAGCTTTGTGGGAGACATCTTTCCCTTGAACCCGATTTTAAACCGGAATCTTCAATTTTAGCCGGAAATTTTCTGACGGCCTTTAAACTCGAACTTGCGAGAAGTTAATTCCTTTTTGAACCGGACATTGTTAAACCGGATTTGAGTGCTTCAGAGCTTTGTAGGAGAATAGATTTTTCTTGAACCAAACTATAAACCGGAAGTATCATTGTGAGCCAGAATATTTCTGACGGCCTTTATATTTTCATCAATATAACAGTAGCCTCCGGAACCGGGTTTCCCTTCAACATCCTAGGGCACTTGAATTTGTTGAAACTGGCAAGACTTGCTGCGTCATATCATCATAGCCCCCGAGTCTTAATGACGACTCAAGGAGTTGTCTTGAGATTCTCCGTACTTGACCACAGCAGAAGGTATATATCATCGGTGTTAATAACGCGATGTAAATCCATAGAAGATTGAGGTGACTGCAGCGGGTTATAAACGATCCCGTATGAACCGTGTCAGCAACTCGGCCAATGGTTCCTTCCAACTAGTTGTTTGAAGTTGACCAAACTGTAGTGGCAGCAATTTGTGCGTATGTCCATTGATCCATCCAGTGTAGACGGAAGCTGAATGATAATTTGCCTCCAATGTACTGGAAGAAAAACCGGGCTACCCAAGCAGTGACTTGCTCGTACTCAATGAATAACTCATCCAGATAGGTGCGGCCTGGCATGTTGATGTAGACCAGGCTGCGAGAGACGGACAGCAAAGATGACCGCAGCATCAAAGGTAGTTCCGATAGATGAGTCGGCCGCGGCACTGTAAGCCGGTGCGGACGGAGAAGATCAGCTCCAATGTCGTAAACCGTCACGGACAGGCGAGTTAACCGCGGGCGCGGTCCCGGCAAGCTGATGTAAACCGGACCACTGGGACAGTAACTTGCGCACGTTTCATTCACCGGGTGGTTGATACAGACGAAACGCCAGTGCAGAGCATTGCTAGCGCGTGCTACGTGCCCGTAATATAACGCCTCATTTGTACTGAACAGTTGTCATGCGTCAACAATAGTGCAGACCAAGGCAAAGATAAACTGCTCTTTGACAACAATAATATATGCCAATAAAATATATCTTAGATGGATATCACCTAATGTGCCAGTCCGGAAATGATCCGCCATGAGATTGATGATTGGTTGGTGAAATTGAAATCCCTCACGGGTGAATCGGCCGTGAGAGCAGATAGATAAACCGGTCCTGGCGTTTGTAAGCCGGTGCGGATGAGCAAGTTGTCCACCATGTTGTAAGCCGGCGCTAACGCGTGAACCGGCGGTGACGGTGGACGGGCATATCGTCTGTGGCGTTGTAAGGTGGTGCGGACGGGCGAGTCGGCCGGCGCGTTGATGTAAACCGGACCGCAGGGGCGACGGCTATATATAACAACAATATAGGGCAGAATGGTTGTTTTTAAAAAATTAATAAGTGCTGATAAAAGTAAACTGGATGGATACCACCTGATGTATTTTGCGGCTGAAGAGGCATGCGGCGATCCGAAGCCTGCTCATGCGGTTCGGAGACAGTGCGAGTCTGTGCCCCACAACCAACTCTCCCTCTGGGTCGCGGCTGGTTTGACCATTCCCTTGATCTCAAACTTGTATACACCGGATCCAAACTTAATCATGCTCCCGATCAGAAAACAACAAATTTGTTGGCTCTTCCTCATCTGACGAATTTGCAAGCTTCTCGATCCTTAGGAGAGATCCCTCCAAGAGCTCAACACCACCGTGCGCAGGCCCCACGGTGGGCGCCAACTGTCGTGGAATTGTCACGACAGATGTCCTTAGTATCAGGACTTAGTCGTGAGGCCAATGCATCTATGTGGTAGCTTGAGAGGGGTTGAGAGGAATCGAGAGACGCAACACAAGACAGGGATTTAGACAGCTTCGGGCCCCGGGAAACATCATCCGGTAACAACCTTACATGCTGTTTGAGGCTAGGTCTCATTATCATCACGAGGGAGTCGCCGTAAACCGGCTCTCCTCTTTGTATCTAGCCCTAAGATTGTTTCTCTTGCTTGTAGCCTCTACCTCTTGGGGTGCCCCGCCCCTCCTTATATATCTTGAAGGGGCGGTTTACATGACTAGTCCTATTAGGATTAGGTTTATTCTATTACAAGTGGAGTCCTAGTCTTGCTTCCTTTGTAAGCGAATATTCTTTGTGCTTTCCTCATAAACTGGCCCACCATTAAACGTGAATCGGCCTTCTGGGCCATGGGCCTTGTCATCCATCTGACCCTCCCGCCGGGTTACTAATGAACTGCCAAGACCGGACGGGTAGCCCGTGAATCGCAAGCTCTGGGCGGGTTACCAGTGAGTCATCCAGTCTGGCCGGTTTATACTTCCGGCCGGTTTACGCCACGGGGTATATCCCCGACAGTTAGCACAGTAGGTTTTGAAGAGGTTGCTAGTAAACTGCGAGCCGTTATCTGTGATGATGCGGTTGGGGACCCCGAAGCGGCTCACAAGGCCCTTGATGAACCTGACAGCAGAGCCGATTGGGATGGCACGGACGGCTTCCACTTCCGCGCGCTTGGTGAAATTGTCGATGGCGACGTAGAGGTAACGGTAGCCCCCTGGCGCTCGAGGGAATGGGCCTAGGATATCCAGCCCCTAGACCGCGAACGGCCATGTGAGCGGGATAGTTTGAAGGCCCTGAGCTGGTTGATGGATTTGCTTGGCGTGGAATTGGCAGGCTTCGCAAGACTTCACCAGCTCGGCTACGTCGTTGAGTGTTGTAGGCCAGAAGAATCCACTACGGAACACCTTGCCAACGAGGGTCCGTGATGACGAGTGGTGTCCGCAGTCCCCGCCATGTATATCAATAAGCAACTCCCTTCCTTGTTCGCTGGATATGCAGCGCAGTGTGACAGTGTTCGGTCGTTTCCTACATAACTCACCGTCTTGGATATAGTATGTCGTGGCTTGCCGGGCCACGCGCTCCGCCTCCTCTTCCTTTTCTAGCAATGTCCCATGCATTAAGTACTCCTTGAATTCCTTGGTCCAGCATTCCTCCTCAGGTTCGAGCACCAGGAGCAGCCGAGCTCCGGAGGTCGGTCCATAGCTCGGGGCTCCCGTGGCCGGAGGCTGGGGGAGCTCCTCCCAAGGCTGGGTCGTGCTTGAAAGAGGTGGCCCAGCCAACGGCTTGAAGAGTCGCTCCTCAAAGCCGCCCGGCTCCTGCAGTTGCCGCTTGGATGCTCTCCGGGCGATGTCGTCGGCTTCCTTGTTGGTGCCCCGAGGTACGTGCTACAGCTCCAGGCCCGAGAATTGTTTCTCCATCTTGCGCACCTCCGCGAGGTAGGCCTCCATATGCTCATCCTTCAGCTCGTACACCTTGTTGGAGAAGTTAACGAGGAGTTGTGAGTCGCCTCTGATAGTGAGGCACTTCACCCTAGGGCCGCTGCAGCCTTCAGGCCAGCTATGAGGCCTTCGTACTCCGCGATGTTGTTAGAGACCTTCTTGCCGTGCTGAAAGCAGAGTTGCACGGCGTAGTAGAGCTTGTTATGGGTGGGCGAGATTAGCACTGCTCCAACCCCCGCGCCCTGGTGTGCGAAGCGCCATCGAAATGCATGACCCAACCATCTGGAGCCTCACTTCCTGGGGAGGTGGACCAGTCTTCTCCTTCCTCAAGTGTCGGGGCATCCGTCCATTCTACCACAAAGTCAGCGAGTGCGGCCCCCTTGATGACCCTGGTGGTGCTGAACTCCAACTGGAATGCTTGCAACTTGATGTTCCACTCTGCGACCCTTCCGGCTGAGTTAGGGCTCCTAAGTATCCTTTCTAGTGGGTAGGCTGAGACGAACTTGATGAGGTGGCCCTGGAAGTAGTGTCGCAGCTTGCGTGAGGCCACCAGGAGTGCGACTAGGAGCTTCTGGGGCATGGGGTAGCGTGCTCTCGTGTCTCGCAGTACAATGCTGAAAAAGTACACCGGGTGTTCGATGAGGGCTGGCATGCTGTCGGGGCTTGGGTCCTGCGGAGATCGGGACATATCCTGAGGTGGAAGAGTCCTTGAGACCATGGTGTCCTCAGGAGCTTCTGCGACACCGCGCGCAGGTGCCCTCGTAGCGAGGAGGCAGATCCGGCTTGAACTTTCCTGGCCAGGCGACGCTGCAGAGCTCGAGGGTGAAGGCGCCGCACCCGGCCATGGTTACTGGGGCCCGCCTTGTAGGTGGAGCTTGGTCTTGTCGAGGTCCGAGTAGCGCCGCCACAAGTGGCGCACGGTCTTGACGAGGCGGCGCGGGAAACGCGGGTGCAGCTTCTCGCGGCCGTGGGATTTCTTGGCAGCTTCTCTCTTCGCGCGCGGGCACTGGTCATGGCGGATCGCACCGCGGGGCGGCACGCCTTGGTGCCAAGGCGCCGTCTTTGGGATGGGGTGGTGGAGGCGCGCCTCGGGCCTCGTCGCGCGTGGTTGGCTGAGGGTGAGGCAGAGAGAGGGACGGCGCCAGGGAGCCCCCTGCGGCGCGGACGAGCTCGGCGACGTGGTCGAGCCACTCCTCGTAGAGGTCGTCAACTGGGCGGTAGCGCAGGATCTCGTTTGTAGCGAGGAGTGCGGCCTGCGCCTCCATGGGAGCGCGGTGTGCACGAGACGAAGAACCGGCCAGGGCCAGCGATGGAGCGGTGGTGCAGCCGTCCTGCCGCACCGAAGGATGCAGTGAAGACGCTTGTTGCTCGTTCCCCACCGGGCCGGCGGCAGCGTTGGCGATGGGGGACGGAGAACGACGTGGTGGCCCGCCGATGGGAGCTGTCTGAGCAACGCGGGTGGTGAGAGCAGCCTGACGATCAGCTCGAGCGCGGCGAGCGTCTGCCATGGAGACGATGGAGCGACGGAGCGACGAACTAACGAAAGGAAAGCTACGGCGCACCCGTACCTGGCGCGCCAAATGTCGGATGTGGGGTTCCGACAAACCTTTAAGGTTTGAACACTGGGGTGCGCGCGAAGTCTTTCCCTCCTACCGATCTACGCCCTAGCTCGCTAAGATCTCGCGGACGAACTCGACGAACTCGCAACACAGAAAGACACAGGATTTATACTAGTTCGGGCCACCGTTGTGGTGTAACACCCTACTCTAGTGTGGTGGTGGTGGATTGCCTCTTGGGCTGATGATGAACAATACAAGGGGAAGAACAGCCTCCTGAGATTGAGGTTTTCTTATGCGTAGCTAACTTGTGTGGGTGAGAGAGTGGGCTAAGATCACTACAAAAAAAAGACACATCCGTGACATTTTGGGCCGAACGAAAAAAATTTCTGCATACATATGACACTTCTATGACGATAATTGTGACAAAACCCGGTATCATCATAGATGTGGTGGGCTCCTACTTCTATGACAAAAAATCATGACAGAAAATGGGCTTTTCGTCCTGGGCGGGCCGGAGACGCAGCTACATGACATTCTTTGGGCCGTCCATGATGGAAAAAACCATGGTAGAAGCGAGGGGGAGGAAACTTTTGGGGAGTTTCTGGTTACGGTGGGTGGTCGGGGGCCGAGCGATGCACGTTTCTTTCGTACACGTACGCGCGTGTGTGCGAGGCGTTGGCTCGAACTGAACCCGAGCGAGGCGTTGGGCTCGAACTGAACCCGAGCGATTGCACTGCAGGCTACGCGTTACTGTACCCGAGCGATCGATCGATGGCTGTTAACTGAACTCGATCGAGCGATTCCTTGGCTACTGCAGCTA
>NC_041386.1:146254015-146272899 GCF_002162155.2 Triticum dicoccoides
CTCCGTTTTGCGGTACGCCACACCCCTCCCATCAACAAGACCCCCGTTTTGACCGTAGGAGGTCCGTTTCCTCCGTTTTGCGGTACGCCACACCCCTCCCGATCAACAGGACCCCCGTTTCGACCGTAGGAGGTCCGTTTCCGCCGTTTTGTGGTACGCCACACCCCTCCCGATCAAGAGGACCCCCGTTTCGACCGTAGGAGGTCTGTTTCCTCCGTTGTGCGGTACGCCAGGCCTCGTTTCCATTGCCTCTTCCATCCAAGCCCTCCCGATGAACACGACCACGCATTCCGTTCCAACCCATGAACACGACGACGACGTTTTTTTCTCCGTTCCGACCCAGCCATGTACACGAGCCCTTGCCGTACGTATGCGCGAGTAGGCATTCGAGACCCCACCCGTATGTACACATACGTGGTCGTATTTTCTTTCTTGCACCCTGGCCGCTATACGTACGTGTACATGCTACGTGCGCGCCTCTACTACGACACTTGCACGGCTCTACTACGACACGTGCGCGCCTCTACATCGACCAGTATGTACGTACACATTCGCGACCAGAATGTCAACGCTACGTATGCTTCGACCAGGTGGGTCCTGACTGTAGGCACTTCCTTGCCTGCGAAGATGTAGCTGGTGGGTCCCAGCAATCAGGGGCGAATCGTTTTTTTTGCCCGGACGCACTTCCTTGCGTGCGAAGGTGTAGCTGGTGGGTCCCAGCAGTCGGGGGGCTGGTGGGTCTCAGCAGTCAGGGGGGCGAATCGTTTTGGTTTTTTTTTTGCCCGGGCGCACTTCCTTGCGTGCGAAGATGTAGCTGGTGGGTCCCAGCAGTCAGGGGGGCGAATCGTTTTTTTTGCCCGGACGCACTTCCTTGCGTGCGAAGGTGTAGCTAGTGGGTCCCAGCAGTCAGTGGGGAAACATTTTTTTCGCGAAATACGGTGGCCCGTCCAGTGGGTCCTTGCTGTCAGGTGGAGGAATCATTATTTTGCGCGTAATAAGGAGGCACTTCCTTGCTGCCGCCATGGACCCAGCTGTGAACCTCTCCACGTACAGTCCACGTCCAATGGAAGTCGTTCCTTGACCACGTTGACCACACCGCGCTGAGAGCACCAGGGCGGTGGACGAGTGCGAGGCCTAGGAAGGGGACGACACGGAGGCAGGGAAGACTCGGCAGTTGTTTCCCACACGGAGGGGAGTATGACTGTACGGGGGTTTACTGGTTCGTCTGCCGTCGCCGGAGAATAATAGCAGGTGTGGGTGAGTAGAGGGATGGCTAGGCCAGCGATGGGAGTACGGTCAGGCGGTGAGGCCTGCGCGGCAACACAGCCGGCCGCGCGGAGGAGGGAGCAGGCAGTCCCGCCGGTGCTTGTTTGATTGGCTGGAGCAGAAAGAGCAGAGATTGAAGAAGCACGACGGTCGTTGGATGGACATCCAACAGTCAGTGCTTGTGCGTCAACCTTTTTTTAGGAAAGCCTCAAATCTATGGAAAACAGCATACAGCCCATCTGCCACTATTTCTAATAATTTACAGCCCATTTGCTAATTCTTAAGGTTTTCTTTGGAGCCCATATTCTTTTTGTTAGCACTACAACACGTATTGTGGCAACGGATAAAAAATTATATGAATTTTTGCATATTTCGGTGCGGTCCGAACTGTTTTTAATCCTGAAATTTTGACTCACATTCAAACTGATTTTAAAAATAAATGTATATCAATATAAAATCCAACAAATTCTCCACGCATAAAAATTAATGTCATTTAAAATCTTGAAATGAAAAAAAAGATATTTGAAACTAATTGCCGGTTTGATGTGTTTTAAAAATGTACAACCCATTTCTCATTAATGATGGGCCATTTTCTCGGCCAGCTGAGTGAAAGCTCTCCTCGTCTTGAAAGATTTGCAGCCCAACAGGCCTGACAAAGCGACTTACTTGGCAAATCACAAAAAAACTGGGCTGTGGCCGTGGACCCAGCTGTCAGCCTCTCCATGTACAGTACTCTTCCGATGGAAGTCGTTCCTTGACCACGCCGCGCGGAGAGCACCACGGCGGTGGATGACAGCGAGGCCTAGGAAGGGGACGGCGCGGCAGTGGAAGCCCACACGGAGAGGACTATGAGGGTTCACTGGTTCGGCTGCGGTGTGAGGCTGCCGTCGCCGTAGGGCCTGGCCGGCGGTGGGAATAGTAGGGGGCGGTGAGGCCTCTGCGGCCGCACAGCCGGCCACGGGAGGCAGGAGCATGCGGCACGACCGGCGGTGCTTTGGGCGGCTGGAGCAAGAAGACCAGAGGTTGAAGAAGCACTACGGCCGTTGGATGGACATCGTACGGTCACTGGAGCTAGAATCATTCATATTGACTAAGTTGACAAACCCTTCGTCCCCGTCAACTTAGTAGGCCCACAAGTCAGCCTCCCAGCAAGGTGGGTTCCAGCTAGCCGGGGGAGTATTCATTTTTTTGTGCGTAATAAGGAGGCACTTCCGGTGGGTCCGAGCTGACAGCGGGGGAACGTTTTTTCATGAAATACGGTGGCCCGTCCGGTGGGTCCCAGCAGTCAGGGGGAAACGATTTTTTTCGCAAAATAATGGTGGCCCGTCCGGTGGGTCCCCGCTGTCAGGTGGAGGAATAATTATTTTCCACATAATAAGGAGGTACTTCCTTGCGGCTGCCGTGGACCCGACTGTCAGCCTCTCCACAAAATAATGGAAGTCGGTCATTGACCACATTGACCACGCCACGCCGAGAGCACCACGGCGGTAGATGACGGCGAGGCCTAGGAAGGGGATGACGCGGAGCCGTGCAAGACGCGGCAGTGGATGCCTACACGGAGAGGAGTACGAGCGTTCACTGGTTCGGCTGCGGTGTGAGGCTGCCGTCGCCGCAGAATAACAGGGCGTGTGGGTGAGTGGAGGGATGGCCTGGCCAATGGTGGGAGTAGTATGGGGGCGGTGAGGCCTCCGCGGTAGCACAACCAGCCACGGGAGGCAGGAGCAGGAGGCACGACCGGCGCTGCTTTGGGCGGCTGGAGCAAGAAGACCAGAGGTTGAAGAAGCACTATGGCCGTTGGATGGACATCATATGCTCACTGGAGTATTGACTAAGTTGACAAAGCTCTCCGTCCTTGTCAACTTAGTAGGCCCACAAGTCAGCCCAACAATATGGTGGGTCCCAGCTAGCAGCGGGGTATTCATTTTTTTGGGCGTAATAAGGAGGCACTTCCTTGCGTGCGAAGGTGTAGCTAGTGGGTCCCAGCAGTCAGGGGGGAAACGTTTTTTTCGCGAAATACGGTGGCCCGTCCAGTGGGTCCCTGCTGTCAGGTGGAGGAATCAGTATTTTACGCGTAATAAGGAGGCACTTCCTTGCTGCCCCGCCGTGGACCCAGCTGTCAGCCTCTCCACGTACAGTCCACGTCCGATGGAAGTCGTTCCTTGACCACGTTGACCACGCCACGCCGAGAGCACCAGGGCGGTGGACGATGGCGAGGCCTAGGAAGGGGACGACACGGAGGCAGGGAAGACTCGGCAGTTGTTTCCCACGCGGAGGGGAGTACTATACGAGGGTTTACTGGTTTGTCTGCCGTTGCCGGAGAATAACAGCAGGTGTGGGTGAGTAGAGGGATGGCTAGGCCAGCGATGGGAGTACGGTCGGGCGGTGAGGCCTGCGCGGCAGCACAGCCGGCCGTGCGGAGGAGGGAGCAGGCAGTCCTGCCGATGCTTGTTTGAGCGGCTTGACCATGAAGAGCAGAGATTGAAGAAGCACGACAGCCGTTGGATGGACATCCAACAGTCACTGCTCTCGTGTGTTGACTAAGTTTACAGGGCGTTGCGTGTGCGTCAACCTTTTTTTATTAAAGCATACGCGGCAACCTGTAGTAGGCGCACAAGTCCGCCTCAAATCTCTGGAAAACAACATACAATCCATCTCCCATTATTTCTAATAATGTACAGCCCATTTGCTAATTCTTAAGAATTTTTTTGGAGCCCATCTTCTTTTTGTTAGCATCACACCCCATATTGTGGCCACGGTACGAAATTTTGCATATTTCGGTGCTGTCAACTATTTTTAATCTAGAAAAATCGATTCACATTCAAACTATTTTGAAAAATAATTTATATAAATATAAAATCCAAATAATTGTCCACGCATAAAAATCAATGGAATTTAAGATCTTGTAATGAAAAAATTGAAACTAATTCCCGGTTTGATGTGTTTTAAAAATATACAGCCCATTTCTGGGCAAACCGAATGAAACTCTCCTCGTTTTGAAAGATTTGCAGCCCAGCAGGGCCGATAAAGCAAGTAGGCCTTGTTTGGGTATTCTTTAAAAAAATAGAACTGGGCTAGCCATTTTCAGCAAGAAGAAAACACAACTGGGCTCATGATGTGGTAAACATAAATAAAACCCTTGCTAGATGGGCCACAGCCCCCGCACAGCCCCGTTGTTACCCTGATCCATCGCTAAAACTAGTATAACTAACAACTGCTTGTTCCTCAAAAAGAAAACTGCGCGACTCGCTGGGTCCCTGGTGTCAGCCGCTCGTAGTGTAATTCTCTCATTTATTGACTATGTTGACAATGGCGTGAGCCCCAGATGTCCAGCCTTTCCTATGAAAATTTTGAGCCCATTTGATGTGCTAGTTCAGAATAAGTTTGTGAGTGCTGGTGGGGGCTAATCACTTCACTTCTGTAATGCACAATGAGCTCAAGCAGCAGGCGAGAGTGATGTTATTTCCCTTGGTTTGGATTTGTTACAATATTTCACTCTAAATTAAACAAATGGCAAGCCATTTGCCTTGTTTCAAAGAAAATATGACAGTCACAGCCGAGTTGAAAAGGGGAGGAACATCTAACTCTAGCTTACAAACTGTACAAAAGCACGAGGGTTAATTGTTCATCAGGTTTACAAAAAAAACCAGATTGAAAAGGGCAACAACATCTAACTCCAGCACTGTTTTCGGTAGTCACAGTCAAATGGATCGGTCAGGTCAATAGAATGAACATCCTGGGTCGTAAAATTTACTGGATTATGACCACAATATGTTGTAAATAGAAGCCCGGCACGTTCAGAAGCTCTTTTGCCCACTTGAAACTCCTTTTCTTGCTCTTCGACATACCCATCCATCAAAACCATGCTGCTGATAACTTAAGCCTGATGGACAATAGTAACCTCGCATTCAGCAGGAAGAATGTGCCAAATCTTGTGTTTGCACGGTTGGCTACATATCGTTCTAGCGTTATTGTCTTCAATCGAATCTCATGAGAAGTGAGAAAATCCCGATGCTTACGAATCCACGGATTGGTTATAACTTTCCTACCCCGTCCTGTTGCCTAAATAGACATGAAGATTGAAAACAGTTAAGGTCTAAAAGAAGAGTGTCGAAAGAGCAACAGCTGAACGGTTAATTCTAGTACACTATATGCGGGCTTCCAATGTGCGTGAAATTATCACCTTTATATACAACTTATCCAGACATGGAAAGCATTGCAGCAAGCCAATAATGTTGTTCAGATCAAAACTATTCATTTGGATATATTAGATCTTGACAAAATCCAGCACCATTGATAGGCCATCCATGGAGAAACTCTTCATTGAGCATAGAACATAATATTAGTACAAAATGTGTACTCCAAGATGATATATAAATTATGCGTAGAAATTTAAAATGCAGCTTATGGTTACAAGTGTAGATGATAATATAAAGTACCTGAAGAACTGTGGAGCCAAACACCATAGTGAAATGAGCACAGAGATCATGTATTACACCCAAGGTCTCCAGTTTAGGCGCAGAGAGGACGGTTATTTGCAACGGTGAATAACTAGAATCAAGGATCAACCTTTGAAGTGAAGGGGCATCTTGGATGATGAGCTGCCTTCCGTCAAAAGAAATTCCAATTCTTACAAGGTTAGGCGACTTTATTTGGAGACAACCGATTCTAACTGTGAAAACAAGCACCAAGCACTCCAGCGCAGGGCAACTGGGGTGGATGATGTTGTGCAATGAGGCCTCCGATATACGAACCCGCACAAGTGAAAGTTTCTTGAGAAATGGGAGTCGAAGGTTTAGTCTGGTAGGTAGCACTGCACAAAGGTGGCGGTGTGGAGAGAGGACGAAAACCCCGAGATGGACATCGGTGCTGAGGGCACAAGTTGCGTTTGGTATGTGGTATGTGATTTCTAGGGGAATAGTAGAACTCAAGCAGTTGTAGTTCTGTGAATTCAGGGGATTCCAGCCAGGCGTCCATCGTGCAGGGCATGGTATGCTTGCTCAGGCAGCATGACGGGATGCAAAGGCTTTGAACGGAGCCCTGGTGGGAGGAGATGATGGCTCTGGGGATTTCAAAATCATTGAAGACAGATAGCTGATGACAGTCGAGATTAAGGGGAACGGCGCGCCATAGAGGGCACCACCGAATTGAGAGGATTTGGGTGCAGCAGCAATCCTTGGTGGGGAGAAGCGAGATGATCTCCCCAAGGATGGCGTCCGGGAGATCGCTGATGCGGTCCACCCGAGATTCTACGGGTTCCTGGGATCCGGTGGGGGCGGGGTCGCCGCTTCTCCCCGCGCTGCCGGGTGCGGGATCTACAACAGGCGTCGCCGCTGGCGGGAGCCTCATCTTCTTGGCGCTGGGGTCAGCCGACTCCATTTTCCTCGAGGGCGTCGCGTCGCGCTCATGGATTTGAGCAGAGTAACGAATGACGAGCCTAGTTGTAGTGCGAGTGAAGAAGAAGGGGAGCTGGGGGTTTTCTGTAGGAGTGAGGAAGAAGGGGAGATGGGGTTTTCTGTAGGAGCGAGGAGGAAGAAGAGCACCCAGGTTTTGGGGGGGTGTTGGGTCTGGGTAGCGCATCTCATTCAGTAAATATATGGGCTTTTGAATTGATTTTACTATTTACTAGTGTGGATGGGCTCTTTTGTCTTGGGACCCAAGAAACAATTACTACTAGTACAGTGGAGACACTCTACAGCTACCCAAAAAAGCAATTACTACTAGTACAGTGGAGACACTCTACCGCTTCTGGCTCCTCCTAGGTCATTGAAACGTCTCCCTCTACTGAATGCCGTTATACTTTTGTTCACCGACATGCAGGCCATGCAGCGCGTGGGCCCAAATGCCATCCACCAAATTAGAAGGCAGTATGCAGGCGGAGAGTCACCCCGGTCGTAGCGCGGCAGTAATGAGCTGTCGTATCACAAAACCCCACCTCCCCGCAGTCTAAGTTTGACGGACGAAGCAACCATCATTTCACTCTTCGCTGAATCCCCTTCTCCCTCACCGTCTTCAAGAAAGGCAACACTTGCATCTGCCACTATTCTTCTCTTCGAACAAAGGGAAGGAAAGCGGATCCGTGATGTTGGTATATTTTCGTTCAGAGGAAAAAAAGAACTTTTGCAAAGCAGTAACTGATCCTCACTCTCTTTTTTGTTTCATTGTCATTGTGATTGTGTTTTCCTTTCAGTGGTCTCCTAGTATTCGTCAGTTTCATGATGGACCAAGGAGAACCAGGCAAAGATCTGCCGATATTGGAGCAAACGCGGGAGGCTGATCCCCACGAGAAAGAGAGCTCCAAGAATATGGAGGCAACCACCAAGGCGACCCCAGATACTGAGATGGTCAACGCCCCGTTTGAGGTTACAACCCCCGTGGCACTGCAGGAGCAGTTTTCCCCCTTCAAGGATGTGTCCCCCCCTGCAGAGCTGCCCAAGGTGATTTCCTTCTTTGCCGATCTCGATTGTGGTTTTTCATCAAGTATGTGGTGATTTTTTTAGAAAAGGAAGTATGTGGTGATTAATAATGCAAAATTTTATTAGCTTCGATGCCATGGTATACGTAGTGGTTTAAATAACTTGTGTTTCTTATACAAAAAGTAATTCAGAATTTGTTTCTGTTTCACTTAGAGCCCTGATGCAGACAAGGATTGTGTGGTTGTACATGTCACTCGCTATGAGGCGGACGACCTGAATATAGGCACTGGGAAAACAGAGTTCTTAGGCTGTTGGATCCTGGAAGCCATTTGCGGTTATACCAATGAAGAGTTGTATTTCAGCCTCACTGTTGTCAGGCGTGTTGTCCAGGGTGTACTGAAGCACAAGAAGTTCAAAGCTACTCCTTCGTTTGTGAGGAATATTGTTCTTGTCAAGCTTACGCAGGAAGATGACGTGGCATGCCTCCACAAACAAGTTTATCAGTGGCAAGGCCACAAGGTTGTCTTCATGAAGGTTCACAGGATTGAGCTGCTGCGAGACGTCCTCGATAATGTTTATGGCAAGGTCCGTCTTGTGTCCAGCCAAAATTAGATCGAGGCATGAAATAGTTGCCCCAGCTAGTGTTTAATAGTAGTTTGGATTGTGTCTAATTATCCGAACCTTGCCTGTTATCGACCCCTCTGGGGCTAATACTCTGTTTGAATCCGTCTATGGGAACTGCTGCTACTTTTGTGTGCCCGTGAATCATGTGAGAACCATCGTAATTGTTGCCAAAACAGATGCGTCCTCACTAGTTTTTTCATGAATATGGCATGGTAAGACATAAGTTGTCACGGTTTATCATACGTGCAGTGTGTGTTTTGATGAAATAGAGCACTCGTTCGAGAATCGTGCGCCGATGTATACATAAGTACTTGTAAACACTGTTGGTGCTACCCCACTTGTAAGAAGTTGTGCAAAACACGGCACATCGGCTCAACTCTCTTCAACACTAGGCTATCGACCAGCTAACAATCAACAATCTGCTGTCTGACATATAAGCAACTATGTATCTTGTTACAGTGGTTCATGCAGTTAATTGAGGCCACAATGTAACAAATTCCAAACGTTCACACAGTAGTCCAGGGCTCATGTGGAACACTCACATTAAACTCGTCTTCATAAAAAACTTCAAAAGCATAAGTTCAGCAATTTTATACATGTCAATGATTCATAGAACATATCAAACATATACTAGTTCACAGCAAAAGACAAAGTTGTGAGAAGGTTTACAAATCAGGAAAAAACAAGCAAGGCTTCTCTCTAAGCAAAGGGCCTCCCGGCAGGCTTAAAGTTCCTGGAGTTCACTCTGGTTTTTTCTTGTTGCCACCATTCAGGGTTAGGTTCTCTCATTCCAGAATAACCAATTATAATTGTGGTCTCAGCTGGAATGCTGAACTGAACCATGCAGTGTACTGACCAGGTGAAATTCTTGTGCATTCCACTAAATTTAAGCACCGCTATTTGCAGAAATAAGCAGACCACAATGCCTCTTGTCCGCGCACCTGTCCAAAAAACCGCCGTGCAGCCATGCCAGCTAGTCCTCGGTCCATGGATGAACTGGTAGAAATTGCATTTCGGACTAGGATGCAGTTGTTTTCGCTCGTCCCTGCACTGCAATCAGTAAGTAAAACGTATGAATCAGCTTCTTTTAGATTGCATTGGTCATTCTACCTTAGTTACTACCAATGTAGGGATACCTTGAAGACGGGAGGTTAGACGACAACAAAGAGGGATAGCCATCTCATTTTGTGCAGTTGTACTAAAATTGAGGTGTGTGCTTTTGATTGCACGGATAGAAACGATACGGAGACAGACATCCCGAAACGATATGGAGAAAGACATCCCTGTTTGCGCAAATAAGAACTACGGTTATTTAAAGAGTGACAGATATTACTACTTTCCCCCGTTTCCTCTTACAACCAAGTCCTAGATTCATGCTACAGCTTTCCCACTTTCTTCCCTGTTTGAACCAACGCTTTGAGTCGACTGTATGAAATAGTTTTACTTCTAATAATAGTAGAAGTCTAGGTGGCTTTGGAACAGCGGACAGAAGTAGAAAAGGATCCACACGAAGGGAGCTGGGGCAGTAGAGCAAGGCAGGTTTCAAAGGAATATATACCTGAGGGTCGTCGGCATGTCGCAAAGACGGCGTCGGGAGACCGCATCTTGGCCACAATACTGCAGGGAGGAAGAAGGGGTCGGAGGCCCTCCCGAGCCGGTGCTCTCTCAGAGAGAACGGCACGGCCGCCGATCGGGACATGCGGGCAGCCGTTGGTCTCCTCCCTTGCCGCCGACGACAGCGTGAACGATGCACCTGCACCCCTGCCCCGGTCGAGGTTGTCCGGCCGGATTTGTGACCAGCCGTGAGCTGAGAGAGAGTGTGGCCACCTATGTGTTGCTTAGATCTGGAGAGCATGAGATAGTAAACAATAGGAACCCTAGTAAAGCAAGCGCTAAGGCTCCTGCTTTATATATAGTGGAGTGATTTTGTTGTACCAGCTTCAAAAAAATGCGCTCCTACGTGTACCCGCGAGTGGGTGTGAGAGAACTAGTGTGTGCGTGCACCGCTTCTCTTCGTGAGAGTACAATATACTGTGACCAAAGAACGTTCGCCGCAAGAGTAATAGTACAAGTGTCTGACGTGTGAGCTAAAATAAAATGTGTGCGCCGTCTTTTGTTTTTTAGAAGTTCTGAGGGTAGGGTGTGAAGAGCACATATGTGCGTGACGTCTACCTGCAGATAGACGGTGGGTGCGACGTGCGAGTCTGCGAGAGGACTCGGGAGAATCGTGACTCATGAGGGTGCGTGTGCATGAGAGAGAGGGGGGCACGTATCAATGCAATGCATGTGTCCATAAATCATTATCCGACAAACATTCGCCACAAGCCTTTTCCTGACGAACGCCGTAAGAACCGTTAGATCGGCATCCGACAGTGTCAGTTTTGCCATGTCATTTAACAGAACAGCCACTCCTCCTACACACAAATCTTCCACGTGAGTGTTAGCAACTGCCGTATGCTCCATCCGTTCTGAAATGCAGTGCATATAGCTTTATTGAAAATTCGAACCTCGCAAACATTTACCGAGTTTTCGTGTACCAAATTGCACATGTAGAATACCATGTATATGTCATTTCATTCATCTTCGAGAGGTAACTATAAAGTTGGGTGAGGAGTCTACAAAGAAAGACCATCGTATCACCCGCAGCAATTTCAAGCATCCTTTAGTGTCGAGGAATATCATAGGAACTCTATATGATATGATTTTTATAGGATTTTTTACTTTAGAGCCAATTGGTTCATAGGAATATATTCATATACTCCACATTTCAAAGGAAATAAACATGATATCATTTCTATAGCTTTAGAGCCACTTGGTTCATATGAATGGATTCCTATACTCCCTTAATTTCAAAGGAAAATAAACATTAGTGTATATTCAATAGAAAAGTTCCTATGATGAGAACCAAATTACATCTCTTTTCTAATCCCTCCTCATAGGAATTGAGATACATGTCATCTCTAGATTCAATAGAAAAGTTCCTATGATGTGAACCAAATGACATCTCTTTTCCAATCCCTACTCATAAGAATTGAGATGCTCCATGTCATCTCTTTCCCTACAACTTCCATATATACATCTTCTATTCCTAAATAGATAGTACAACCCACTAGCAGCTTTTTTCCAAAACATGCAACTATGGCACAAGAACTATATAGTGTGCCAATAACTTTGAAAGATGGTCGTTGGATGAAGCTAACCCGACAGTGCAGAGATAGGAAAATCCGAGCACTATTGGCCATTGGATATCATCAACATTCCACCAGATCTTGTACATGTACAATTTAGAAGACTCCATGGTTGAACCTAAGCATAATGCACAAACCTCAAAACACAAGCACTTCTCCTTTGTTCTAGAATCTTCTGTATCATAATTGATTGTTTTTTTTCTAAATGAATTGCCATTATTTGTTTTTAAATTTATGATTTACTCCCTCTGTTCCAAAATAGATGACCCAACTTTGCACTAACTCAAAGTTAGTGCAAAGTTGGGTCATCTATTTTGGAACGGAGGGAGTACAATGCACAACCCCATGAATCTTGACATTTTTATAAAACTTATTGATTTTGAATGAGATGAACTATAAGAACTAAACGAACATCTACATCATGCATATATGACTCAAAGCTTTACATGCTATAGTGTGTATTTATTCATAATTTGGTTTCGAAATCTCATGCGTTCAATACATGTGTACTCCCTTCGTTCGCGAATAAGTGTACTTCTAGCCTTTATTCTAAGTCAAAGTTTTAAAATTTTGACCAAATATATACAAAAGAGTAGTAACATATATGACATAAAATTGATATATTATGAAATTACAATTCAAAACGAATCTAGTGATACTAATTTAGTGTCATAAATGCTGCTACTTTTCCCTATAAAGTTGGTCAAAGTTTTAAAACTTTGACTTAAGACAAAAGCTAGAAGTACACTTATTCATGGACGGAGGGAGTACCTTACTAGTAGTTTTGAGTAGAGTAGGAAATTTCACGCGGCCCCGGGTATATCAAAATGCAGGGCCCATGCATCATTGCCTTTCGGTCGAACCTACGTCCACAATTTTTTGTACGTACTATATCTCCACTGGTCCCTGAACCCAAAATGTTGCCTCGTTCCCATAAAACCAAGCGGCCCACACATATTTAAGGTGTCGGCTCGAACACGTTTACTACGACATGGCCCCGCACGCTGTAGTACTCCTACAAACCCTACCGCCGCACTCATCATCGGTTTTCTTCAAGAGGACGAGGGAGAAGCCGATTTGTAGTGGAGGCACTTTCAAAAAAAGGATCTGCAGTGGAGACCCCTACCCTAGGGTGCCCTAGGTATCTGCCGCACGCATCATTGTTTTCTCTTTTGTTTATGCTCTTGCGCCCTAGAGTGAAATGTTGGTTGCTTCGTCCGTCCAACTTAATGCGGGAAAGGTGGGGCTTTGTGATTTGACCCCTCGTCGCTCATTTTCTACTACTGCGGCGCTACGACTGGGGTACCTCCAATTCCAACCGCTGCTCCGAACTGTAATTTGGTGCATCGCACGTGGAACAAGATGGTGGATGAGCCACATGTCGCCCAACGGGGTCCTATTAAGTGTGTCGCCATTTCGTGTGCAGACTGACCCTGCTTGAGTTGCTACGCCAACACGACAGGAGCAGCTTACCACTTGGTTTTGCTCCTTGGTGAATCCCGACTATATTGATCTAAAAAGATACGTGCTGAACTACCCTCTCCATCTCGGTTTTTTTATTTTTAGGCATCTCAGTTTATAGGGCCTGCACGTAGTTCTAGGTCATCCATTTGACTAACTAAATAGGAGTTACTATGTCACAAAAAGTATATCATTGGATTCTTAAGCGGATGTAGTTGTATTTAAAAGTCGAGGGTGGGGCTTTTCCTGCGCGGTAGGCGGCAGGGCAGTTCCGCCTAGTCGGTTTGACAGAGATGCGAGAAGACGAGGGAGTAGCTGCTGCAAACGTAGGGCTGTGTGATTTGACAGCAAGTTCCTGCTGGCAGGTGGGGCCCCGTGATTTGACTTGCCATTATCATTTTAATTGCGGCGCTACGACCGGCGTGAGTCTCCCAGATTCCTGACCACCTCCATACAGGTGCCTCTCCCAACGCTCCACCATGTAGTAGAGGCTAGCTCTTGCATGAGTGCCCACTTCTCCACTTTTTCCTTGCCTCTCTTTCCTCCATATATGCAAAAATGCCATGTAAAGCGCACTATTCTACCTACTTTTACTTGCTCCTACAGGTGCTTAAGCTTGCCACATAGGCATAAAGTCTAATGTGGCAAGTTAATCAAGAAGAGAGAGATAGTTTGGTGACCCAAGGAAGAAACGGTGCTAAGCGCGTGTACCTAGGTGAAAAGACAATTTTGAGTCTATAGCTAATTAAATGAAGCAAACTTAGCAACACCATTTCATTGGAAGAGGTTACTCCTTGGCAAATGCAATAAATACACGCGCTTACTAGCACTGTTTCTTCCTTGAGTACGAAGAAAGAGATAGAGAGGAGTAACAAAAAATACACTTATAGCCAACCTTCTTGTAGTATGAGTGACTAAGTGATGACATGCCAACATCAGATAGCCTAACACACCGTGTTAAATCTCCAAGGGCGCGACCGCGCGAGCGACGCGACGGTCATGGTAGGCGCGACCATGATACGGGCTGCTGGCAGCCCTTGGATCTGAGATCAAACGGTCGCATGCTAAGTTGCTGAAAATTTGCAGAATAACCCTCCAGGATAGGATATTCACCCATAAGTCTAGAATCACGCCATGCAACCATTCGATCTCAGATCCAAGGGCTCTCGGAAGCCCATATCATGCGAGAATGGAAAGCTACTACCCTGCCGTTCGAACGCTGGCAGTTCGCTCCTACTAGAACCCGCACGTCCTTCAATACTACGGCGGTTCACTCCTAGTCGTCCCGTCCATTCACATTACGATAGTTCCACTAATCCTAACCCTCCTCCCAAATCCATGGCGTCCCAAATCTCCATGATCGGCGGTGAGTACAAGGTTAGAACCATCACCGGCGATGAGTTCGACGTCATCTACACCTGTTCTTCCACGACGGTGAAAGGATGCCTTTCTCGCTTCAGACGCATGTTCGAAAACTTAGATGATGAGTGGGTCGCTGGGCTAGATGTTGAGTACACCACAGTCCTGGGACGAGAGAAGGATCTAAAGGACGAAGAGAGGAAGAAGCCCGCCGTGATCCAGGTTTGCGTGCATGACTTATGCTTGGTCTATCACATATGCCATGCCGACGTTGAGTGCCAGGATTTTAAGGACTTCCTCGGGAGCAACCTAGTCAAATTCATTAATGTAGACTTTGGTAACGACAAAGAAATCCTGGGTTGGATAGGCCTCGTTGTAGGGAACCCCTTTGACCTCTAGAAGAATCGGCTGGTGCCCTCTCGTCAGCCTTTAATGCTGACCCTGGCAGGAGCCATGGTTCATCCTTCGTACGGTAAACTTGTGAAACCTCCATACACGTTTCATCGTCATGCATGGCAGCGGAATGTACTAGATATAGACCACATCCACTACGCTGCAATGGATGGCTACCTTTGCTTCAATATCTACAAGGGTTGGATGAAGAGCAACAACCAAGTGTGCGGTTCAAGCAAAGAAGTATCGGCCAAGAGGAATAGGGACAAGGACGAAGTCGAGGACGTGGACGAGGACTCTGAGTAAGGTGGCAGTGTCATTGCTGATGGTGGTTCTAAACTTCTAATGAAGTGTCTACCGGATTAGTTGCATAGTTTAATTTCAGGTGTGCTTAGTTTAATTTGAGGGGTGTGTTGTGCTGAGCCCCCAGCAGAACTATGTTATGTTTCTTCTTGTTACTTTAACTCTTCAGTATGTACATACTACTAGTATTTCTTTAATTGAATTTAGCACCCCAATTAAGCACATACTAGCTTTTTTAATGGTACTATATGCATAATTTGGCGACGAGCGCTCTCTATATGTACCACCTTTTTTTAATTTCAAGTTTTGCTCCATGGCGCAATCCATTGATAGTACTACTGTACAAAAGTATACATTTTTTAAAAGGCTAGAGTACTGTTCATCACATATATAGCCAGTTAAATTCTCAACCTAGAACGACGTGCATGCCATGTAGTAAACCGATACGGAGGAAGTATAGTAAAAATGAGGTGATTTTACCGAGCGATCAGCGGGGGAGCATGGCCTGTCATGCGGTCCCACGTGTCATGATGTACCAAGGTGATGCACGTGTCCTCCTGAGGTAGAAGCGATACTAGTACATGGTTTGAGATGATGGCAAACCGAAGTGTGAAATAAGGGTTGCTTCGTCCATCTGGGAAAGTGCGGCATTGTGATTTGACGTCTCATTGCTCATTACTACTACTAGGCCGGTACGAGTGGGGTGCGTCCCCCCTGCTGTTCTGCACTGTTATTTGGTGCTTGACACGTCGACCCGGTTGCTATATGTCCCACATGTCGGCGACAGGAAGTACAGAATTCATGAAAGGGAGCGTCGATGGAGGAGTATACTACTACAGAATTCATGAAAGGGAGCGACTTAGTTTTGGAAAAATCTGTTTTTACGGAGTACGTACCCACTAGGGTTTATAGGGCTCATTTAAAAAACATTCGTTTTTCCATTTGATAAGTCTCAATTCTACTCCCTCCGTCCCAAAATATAAGAACATTTTTAACACTAACATAGTATCAAAAACGTTCTTATATTCTGGGACAGAGGGAGTACTATACTAGTAGTAGTACCATTACATGTTGGATTTTGAGGTGCGTTAGATCACCCGGCGAAAGCAGTGTCAAGAGGAAACTAACCAATGCATGTACATGTTCATGGAAATTTAGTGGTCATTCATGCATTCGTTCTAATTAATGCCTCCGTAAACACAACTTCTTGAGAAAAACGAGCGTACTAATTACTTGTGCAAACTACGAAATTAATTCGACCACTCACCGTCTACCTTGGTTGGAGAGATTTTGAAATTGAGCCATAAACTGGAAAGTAGGGAGTAGTAACTTTTGTCTCGATTACTATTTGTGGCCTTGTATAGATGCAAAATGTATTTTTTACAGTGGCCTTGTATAAGTAAATGGAGGGAGTACTAACCAAAGTACGTAGTACGAACGAGGAGTAAACGGAGGGAGTAGTAAAATTTTCTCCTCGGGCTGTGAGCCACCGCGCGGGTGGGCGAGGGAGCGGGCGTAAGGCGTGGTAAGCAAGCTTCACCTTATCCTGCGAGCCACCACGCCCGTGGGCGGGGGAGACGGCGTACTAACCAAGCTTCTCCTCGTTCTGCGAGTTGACAGGACACATCAAAAGTACTCCAGTGTATAGAGCCTTGCCTCTAAGGTAGGCCCCACATGGTTTGCCTCTTTTTTTAATTTAACATAACGCGTCAAGTCGCAATTTGTTTGTTCACCCGTGGTAGACGATCCTCTCTCCACCAAGTGGACAACCAGTACACGTGCCAAATTACCACGTGGGCTGCCTTTTTCGTACAGAAATGAGCTCCACCATGTACCCACGCGGGTGTGGTTGGGAAAGAGACGGGAGTACGTGCGCCGTGCGTGCACCTCTTCTCTTTGTGCACGTCCCCACCTATGTGGGTGTGTGTGAGAGAGATACAAACCAAGACATAATGCACCGTCCATCCCCATGACTCTGGCCAGTCCGACCACCAGTCACCACCAGGACCCACTCCTCCTCGCCTTATCTCTCATCTTTCTCCCTCCATTTTTATATACAAGGGGCCACTATCAAAATTACAGTTTGCAGATATACAAGGCCACTAACACTAATCGATGCAATATAAATGGTGTTTGCCTTGTGGTACTAGCAAAGGAGGACATTAATTATCCCTTGCATGCATGCGGGAGTTTGTAAAAAAATGCATCTTGATGTTCCGTGCAATGCACGGGCATCTTGCTAGTCCATGAAAACAACACATGGCAAAATTCCACGGTGAACGAGGGATTTGAATCTGTTGGGAGGGGCTGTTTGGATCTTGCCCGGGGTAGCCGAAATATTGGCGACTACTTCGCCATGGCCGGCACCGGCTCGAGTTCATCCTAACATTGCCTCTTTTGTGGAGCCCATGCAGGGTCGACGAAGCTCCTCGCAACAAAAGGATCCAGCAAGACACCTGCTGTGTATGCCGGCGTCGCCTCCGCGGTGGCCTTCATGGGACCCAAGCGGCGTCGGCCTCCCGTGTTCTACTTCTCCTCGATGATGGCGGCGGACGCGGAGGCACTGGCAACCGACTCGCCGCTCTCCGCGCACCCGTCTTCTGTCGCTGCTTGCATGGCGCGGCCGCCGGCATGGGAGTCTCGGCCACAGAAACGGGAGACGCGGTACAAGGCGGCGGCATGGACCGCAGCAACAACGCCCGTGCGCCGCTCCTCGTCGAGCTGGCCTGGAGCGGCGAGTTGCTGAACCGCGCGCCGGCTTGGGGCGGCAACTAGCTCCATCGGGCGAGGGGAGGGAGGTGGATCAGCGAGCTGCATAGCTCGTATCCGGCGGGCTACCCAGCCGGCTTGGATGCGGAATAACTACTCTTCGTAAGCCATTGTAAGAGTGGACAAAATGGTGGAGGAGATAGGGGAGCGGCGGAGGTGTGCGACTCTTGGCCGGCGTTTGGCCTCGTTTAAATAGGAGATTAAATAGACGGCAGACGGGAGGAGCTCGGCCGGTGTTGCGTTTAACGCGAGCCCGGTCATGAACGGACGTGTGTCCAGAGTGAGTTTCTCGGCTTCCACACGGGCGGGTTTCATGGAGGCATTTCAATGCGACACGGAGGCTTGTTCAGCCGGGCGTGCCGCGAGTGGCGCCCTCGACTCTGACCTAGGACACCGCGCTGTTCTTCCACTGATGTGTGGGCTCTTTGGGTGCATGGCCTGCATGTCAGTGACCCAACGCAGGCAGCCCACAGCAGAGGAACCTTTGGGGGGCCAGGGCGGTCAGAAGCGGGCATTTCATAAACCGATGATTGTTCATTGAGTGTGACGTCATCTTTTTCATGTAGATAAGCCTACTATGTTGATAGCCCGTTCGATACGTTGTGATTCATAAAGGCCGCTGCAAACATCAATGTTCTGCTTATCACAGATAAGATTGATTAATACTCGTAACAATCCATGTCCTTAACAAAGGGTGCATGCACGTATAGGTTGAACGTGTGTCTTGCGTCGTGTGCTGTGTGCATGCAGGCGTGCGAGTGTTGCGTGCGTGCAAGGGTACGTTTCAGTGTTGCATGCATGGGTGCATACGTGCGTGTGCTCGTGAGTGCATGTGTACGTGTCAGTGTTGCACGCCAGCATGCGTGCATGTGTACGTGTCAGTGTTGCACGCCTACATGTGTGCGTGTCTTCCGTGCGTGCATGTGTACGTGCGGGGTGAGGCTACACGTCAGTCGACTGACTTTTTCATCTCTGGTCATTAGATTTTCCAGTCGTTGGATGCGAAATCAAGGGCCTCCAGTTTATCATCTAACTCCCCCCCAGAGCCACCAGCCACCACCGGCCGAACCGCCAGCCCCCGCCGCCTGCGGCCGGCCCGCCCTCCCTG
>NC_041386.1:146273072-146300403 GCF_002162155.2 Triticum dicoccoides
TTTTCTCCGGGGATCCCCACCCAAGCGCCCAATGAACGCCCCCAACCGCCGGTGACTGGCAACCAGAGGTCTCACGACTTCGAATACCCGCCGACCACTAATTTATTACCATTTATGTCCTTCATATACGCACTAACGGGTCGGCCCTATGGTAATGTGCACTGCTGAGTGTGGACCGTTTGACTGATCAATTGATCGTGTTATCAACAAATTACGGAGCTGTATGGTGAGCCAGTGACCGTACGATCACCCTAAAATGTACTCCTATTTTATTAACACAGTAAAGACTCAAACTACTATTTCTTTCTTTCATATACGGGCTGACAGGTGGGCCCCACGGTTATGCGCTCCGATGGTGCAACACTAGTTGCACCGCGTGGAACGTTTGGCTGGTCAATTGATTGTGTCATCAATAAAATACGGAGTTGTACGGGTGAGCGAGTGACCATATAATCATGATATGTATTTGTTTAACACGGTACAGATGCAAGGTCTCATATATACGCGCAAGCACTCACCGCTATAAGCGCACACACGCGAAGCCGACCCCTATGAGCACCTTCGAGAGAGTGGGCCAGCATATATGATCTTGAGATTTTATGAAGTCACCATAGGTGCCTCGTAGTGGAGTGGAACGTCTCCTCCCACTGAACGTACGTCGCCGGAAAATACTAAAATTAACACAAGATAAATGCGAGCACCGGGACTTTAACGTTGGTGGGCTCGAGAAACCACTGTCCTCTAACCATCCAACCACATGTTGGTTAGCATGACAAAATGTACGCGGTGACCGTGATGAGCTTATTCTGAAGTCCAGTGACCATACCGTGCTTTCGCTTCAAATACAATGACTGTAAGTGTCATCAACAAAATACAGAGCACGCATCAAATGCAAAGTCCATCAGTGTCATCAACAAAATATGGAGACGTATGATGAGCTAGATACCGTTGTACTATTGTATATGCTTATTCTCTTAGTGGCCGATTCCGTGTGTGGTGTGGTGGGCACATCATTTCTAGTTGTGGTGGGTCAACATGAAGACTCATGGGTCGGTTCCATCCTGCGCCACATATAGGTTGGACCGAGACGTGTTATACGAAGACCCATGTGGAGGACTCGGCGTAGAACACGAAGCTACCAGAGTCGCGGAGGACTCTATCCCCACTGGTGATAAGCCGACTATATATGATTTGTAACCCTAGGCCCTTAGTATGTTATACAAGCTTGGGGGCTTGTTCGTCGATAGTATCACACACGCACAATGCTTGGTATTCACGTGTACTTTGTACACACCCCTATCACTAATATACAGTACCAGGAGTAGGCTCTTTCTTCAACTGCAATTGAATTCTAGCATGTGCATGTGTTTATTTCATATCGATCCATAGAATGAGAGCGGTTTGAAATACAGGCAATGGATGCTTTTGCAATTCATATATAAACATTAATTAGTGCACTCCATGTTGTTAGTGTGAAGAACTTTATACATTTGTCACTTGCATGGATACATTCCAAATTGCTAGCTATGAAATACAATACATGTCGAATTCAACATAAAGGGGGTTTCGAAGATTCGAATTCATAGGAAGTGCATTCATCTATTTGAACCCGAGATTATGGCATTTGTAAATCAGATGTAAAAGGGGGCATCAATCTTTGTTGTGAGTTTGAACATGCTATATATATTCATACGCATATCTATCTTTTTTTTGCAACCAAGGAGATTATATGTGGAACCATGCATGAACTGAGGTAAGTTGCATATTTTTTAATATATACTCATGTATAATGTATATTCAAATGTACCCCCTCCATTCCAAAATAATCGTAGCTTTAGGATTTTCAAGAGTAAAGATTTGTGAAGTTTGACAAATCCTGAAAGTTCAATTCAAGAGAACCGAAAACGTTAATGCTTCTGCTCCCAAATATTAAACGAAGCGCCAAATAGGCCTCTGGTCACCCGAAACCGCGCGAGACTAATATTTTGGTGGTAGGAAATTACTGTCCTAACTCTGGCCCGTGTAGCCTATCAGCCCGATGTCCAAATGTCTAAACCGGGGTAGGTTTGTAACTTCACCAAGACGCCAGAGAAGCATTCATATGCCGTGGGCGCCTACTCATGCGCTCGGCCAAAATCTATCCCGCCCACATTTGGGACACCTGACATGACTGTCCTACCCCCAACCCACAATATGTCCGAAATATTAGATGGGGGGAAAGATTGTAACTTTCCCCAAATTTCAAACAAGCGCGTCTCAAACCGAAACATTGTTCCCCCTTAGTTCCCCGCGTTCCTCCATTTCCCCATTCATACTCCGTGGGCACGAAAACGCCCTCTCCACAAGCCGCAAAACCCCAGTCTCCTCCGTCCTCCACTCCATAGCGGCCAATCAACCGCCGCCCTCCTCCATCACGCCGGAGCCGGTACCCCGACGTCGTCATCCAACGCAATCGCAACCGCAACGCCCTCAAGGACTTAGCAGCTGAAGCCGAGACAGAGCTGCATCCACGACGCCGACGCCGACATGCGCCGTACCAGAACCACTCCGACCACGCCTTCCTACGCCTCACTGATGCGGCTCCACTGTCTCAACCGTCCACCGCACCGGAGCTGTTCCCGCTACACCGTTGTTCGCCGCCTCGGATCTGCTTCCCCGCCGCCGACAGACGGCCACCGCACCACACTCAACAACTTGGCGATGGGTTCGTCCAAGGCTGCACCGTCCTCCACAACTTCTGGTTTCCGGTGAACAACAAGAAGATCGTCGGAAAAACAGAAGGAGGACACAACACTGCCAGCAGAAAGAGGTACTCCTCTTCCCATATTCGTGCAAATCTTACGTCTCCGCTCACACCATATTCATCCCACGAAAGAAACTAGTTGAGCGCTTCTTACTGCATCTTCTTCGTGATACTAAATGCACAAGGTTTCCTCCCTTTTACTATTTCACCTTTGCTAGAGGTCAGTAGCCCGCCAGGATTTCAATTCAGGGTCAGTCGAACTGCAATTAAAAGAAGCAGCACCCGCTTAGGCGCGCGGAGCACCTAGTCTGCCTGCTCCCCGGGGAAGCGGGGTGTGGTGGGCAGGAGCTGCTTGCGCCCGATCTGGAGTTCAGCGGGGCTTGAATGGATGGCCGGGGGGTGGTGCCAAGCACGGCGGTGCGGTGAGGTCGAGGGGAGGGCGCAGGCAGGGGAGGAATACTGGGCCGGTGGTCGCTGGCGTTTCGAGGAAGATCGTCAACACTGACTGGCTGGAGGTAGATGAAGGCGATCTGCCCATTCTTTGTATATCGGACGGTGCAGAAAAAATGGACTGACCTATTTGCTTTCAGTCGACTGTTATTTTCATAGAATCCTGTAGTAATTTAGTGTGCCATGCATCTTGTAGAGCTATCATATGTCTCCCGTCATTTATTTCTCATCGACTTGTTATCTGCTACCTTTACACTGTACTAATTGTGCACACACTTCACCCATACTCACACTATTGTTTTTTATGCATGGGTATTTCAGACTCTGACGCAGTGTTGATGAATGCAGAAAAGAAAAGACAGAAGTCGCTCCAGTGTAATTCGAAGATAAGCACTAAGTGTTCCAGCGCTCTAATGGATGCAGTGTCAGCAATTGGAGACAGTAAACGTAGCTCTGCAGTTGATGATGTCAATTGACACACACAACCATCCCAGGTGCTTGATTTAACTTCGAGCTGTCAAATGTGGTTGCATGTTGCATATGGTGTCTAGCTTGTATTGCTTCCAATTTGGTTAAATTGCATTTGCTTAGTTTACACATTATACCTTTGATAATGACATGCCTTCCTGTTTTTGATACATACTACATATGTCTATTAACCATGTTTGTACATCAAACTAATGCTCTTTTGTATCCCTCATCAATCACTTATGATGAGACAGTCACCCGAGTGGGTTACTGTGAGACCCCATACTCGTTTAAAGAGTGCAGTGTCATCCTCCCCACATGATTCTCAAGAAACAGCAAGGCTAAATGAAGATAGTCAACGTAGCTCTCTAGTTGATCACCGCAATTCCCCCACACCACCATCGCAGGTGCTTGCTCTTACTTGGCAGTGTGATATGTGGTTGCATGTTGCATATGGTGTCGAGCTTGTAATGCTTCTAATTAGGGTAAATTGCATCTGCTTAGTTTACACACTATACATGTGAATATGACATGCCTTCCTATTTTTGGTACACACTACATCTATGTGTTAACCTTGTTCTTACATGAAACTACCTCTCTTCTATATCCTGCATCAATCACTTATGATGAGTCACCTTTATTCGTTGCATATTGCATATTATTTCTAGCCTTTTGCCATGTATTTCTTCTAATTTGGTCAAATACATTTGTTAGGGCACCCTTTTAATTTGGCAGAGTGATATTGGTTTCATCTTTCATATGGTTTCTAGCTTGCATCGATTCTAACAAGTTCAAGCACCTTGTGCTTAGTTTACACTTTATACATCATACATGTCAATATGTCACGCCGTCCTGTTTTTCATACATATTCCATCCTCCTATCATGCGGTTGCCTTACATGAAAGTAGTGTTCGTCAGTATCATGCATCAATGAGTTCTGAAGAGCAAATTTTATTCCTTTTTCTTATGGGTTTGACTTGAAAAGGCAAAATCAAGAAAGAGGAAGGAAAAGAGTAAGGAAGGCGATGATGGTGGTCCTCTACAGCAACGTAAACGGAGCATCTGTACCGATTCTCCTTGTACTGATAGTGCATTACAAGGTCCAAGTCTCCGCTCCCCTACTCCACCATCCAAGGTGCTTGCTCTAACTTGGCAGTGTGATATCTCGTTGCATGTTGCATATCTGGTTGCATATGGGAGACCTTTAAGTTGGCAGTGTGATATTGGTTTGCGTCTTGAATATGATTTCTAGCATGTATTGCTTCTAGTTTGATGAACGCCACCTATGACGAGACAATTTTAACTTGGCAGAGTGATATTGATTGCACCTTCCATATGGTGTCTTGCAGCGTTTCTAATCCCTTTTTCTTATCGGTTTGACTTCACAATGCAAAATCATTATAGCTGAAGGAAATTAGTCCGGCAGTGGATGGTGGTGGTCCTTCGGAGCAACTCAAACAGGGGGTCTCTACAGATTCTACTCCGCCATCCTCCCAACAAGATTCGCAAGACAACACAAGGCTGGACAGTCAACGTAGCTGTGTAGATGATGACTCCCCTACTCCACCATCACATGTGCTTGCTCTAACTTGTCACTATTATATGTGGTTGCATGTTGCGTATGATGTCTAGCTTGTATTGCTTCTAACTTGAATTGCATCTGCTTACTTTACACATAATGCCTGTGAATATGACACATGTTCCTGTTTCTAGAACATACATGTACATGATGAGCACATCTCCCCTACTCCACCATCACCGGTACTTGCTCTTACTTGGAACTGTTATACGTGGTTGCGTTTTCCGAATGATGTCTAGTTTGTATTGCTTCTGATTATGTTGAATTGCATCTGCGTAGCTTACAACTTATACCTGCAACGATTACTTACCCATAAGACACGCTATCGTACGTGTGAATATGAAACGCTGTCTTTTTTTGTATATACTCCATCCTCCTATCCTGCACTTGCCTTACATCAAAGTAGTGTTCGTCTGTATCATGCATCAACCAGTTATGCTGGGCTAATTTTATTCATCTTCTTGTGGTTTTGACTTCATAAGGCAATATTAGAAAATAGGAAGGAAAAAAGTAAGTTAGGGGATGTTGGTGGTCCTCCGCACCGACGCAAACAGAGACTCTAGATTTGCCACTGCTACTGCTAATGAAGTTAAAGTCCCAAGTCTACATGATGAGTTCATCTCCCGTACTCCACCATCGCAGGTGCTTGCTCTAAGTTGACAGTGTGATAATTGGTTTCATGTTGCATATGTTGTCTAGCCTGTATTTCTTCTATTTTGATTAAATTGCACCTGCTGAGTTTATACGTTATACATGTGCATATGACATGGCTTTCTGTGTCTAGAATACACTGCATCTATCTATAATACCATGTTCTTACATCAAAGTACTTCTGTTGTGTATCCCGCATCAGTCACTCATGATTGGATGCTTTTAACATGGCAGTTTGATACTGGTTGCATCTTGCATTGATTTCTACATTGTGCTGCTTCTAATTTTTCGAATTGCCACTTATGACATGACACTTTCAACTTGGCAGTGTAATATTGGTTGCATCTTTCATATGGTGTCTAGCTTGCATTACTTCTATTTTCTTGAAAATCCATCTGCTTAGTTTGCACATCGTAGCTGTGAATATGTCATGCCGTCCTGTTTTTCTTACATCTTCCATCCTCATACGGTTGTCTTACATCAAAGTATTGCTTGTCTGTATCATGCATCAATGAGTTCTGAAGAGTGATTTTATTCTTTTGTGTTGTGGGTACTGCTTGACATGGCAAAGTCAAAAAAGAGCAAGGAAAATAATATAGTAGGGAGTGCTGTTACTCGTCCGGTGAAACGAAAAAGGTTCTGCCGATGAGATTCTGTTGGTACTTATAGTGCAGTAGAAGGTCCAAGTCCACCGGCTAAATCTACAAACACAGTATCACCTGCTCCACCAGTTGCAGCATCCGCTTCAACTGTACCAGCATCTCAACCAGTTACTCATTCGTTTACTCCGGAACTGGCCAGTTCCCAAGCTGCCTTCACACCTAACACTACTTCCGAAGCACTACAGACACAACAGGACTTGGCAAGATCGGATGAACCTCATGAGCATCAACACCAAGACGGTACCTGACCGAGTCAAGTTGCAGTTGCATGCTCCTTTATATGTACTCTCATAGTTTGATGTACACTAACACTTTCCATATTCGTTGTTGAACTAGCACCACGGCGCAAGCGGAAACAGACATCAGGGATAATGCTTGATAGATTAACAAAATCTAAAGGAGGAAGAATGGAGATCCATTTTGAGGCAGGTTTAAAAAGGCCACGTGATGCTACAGAATCAGCCAAGTTAGTATCAGAGGCAGCCGTTGCCGCTAGGTGTCATGCACGTATCCTCCCAACGTGGATCCAGTACAGGAATGAGAAAGACAATACCCAGTTTAACACCTTCCTTGACCATTTATCCATAAGTAATGTTATTCATCGCAATTAGTAATATTGTCTTGCTCTATCCCATACTTTCTAGCTTCCTCCTAATAAGACTCACATTCTTTTTTCAATAGATGAGGTTCAAGTTGGATCTGAAAGATGATGCAACTAGACAAGCATGCACTCATGTTTTTCAGTCTGCTTTGCGACAGTATCGGTACCACCTTAGAAAATCTCACTTTGAAGGCAAGGCTAACAATGAAATCGCCCAAACATCTCCGGTGGAATATATTACAGATGAAGACTGGACAGCCCTCATTAAACACTGGTCTGATCCAAAGTATCAGGTAGGCTATATGTATTTGATCAGACCACATATTGAACTTGTATTTATGTATGTGCCTTACAAGTGTATCTTCTTCTAGGCTAACTGTTTGAAGAACAAAACCAACCGTTCTGAAGTGAAATTCCAACAGACCACAGGATCTCGTAGCTATATTGCACACTGCGAGGCTCTTGTAAATAGCTGCTACTTCCTTCTTTTTTGTGCCATGTTATCGTATCTATATTGACTTGTTCGAAATACAGAGAAAATCCCATGCGGACCAAAAAGAACCTGAACCGAATGCAGTGCAAATTTTCAAGGATTGCCACACCAGCAAGATGAAGGGCATGAGCACACCAGTTCAAGCTGCTGTTGTAAATCCTTACTCCTGCTGCCTTGAACTGATTGGTACTGTGATGTGTTCATTTAACTACTTGGTTTGCAGCCAATGTCAGTTACTCTGTTCACTTTTATTCACAGTTGTCTTAACGTGTCATTTCACCTTACATGGTTTAAAAGAGATGAAGGATATTCTATTGGTCTTGATCTGTAATCCAGTTGTTATGTTCACATGTGCACACAATGATAAAATAGCCTGTTTGTTTTATATCTGTTTGCCCATGATATGAATGATGTCATACTATGTTCATCCTACTTTAAACCATGTCTCTTTATCCTTAGATGTCAACGAATATGAGGAAATAGACAATACAGTAGGCATGCTACATGGACATATGTTCCGAAAGTGATTTTATTATGTAGTTGGCACTACAATACATGCTAATGTATTACAGTAGTTCACCAAAATAAGTTATGTATAAACGTTTAACCTACTTTGTTTATTTTTGTCTCATTAGTAACTTATCTGGTACACTAATCTACAAGTTCAAACTTTCAGGAAGCTATGGAACAAATGATTGAACAGCCACAGCCACCTGAAGGTGACGAGGCTACTACAGGCACAATGTCACCTCTTGCTGCAGTGCGTTAGTATCTCTCCACTAACAGTGCAAAAAGCACCTTCCTGCATAATTCTGGGTTGGTTGTCAAGGTAACCTCGTCCAAATCGCCTACTGACAAAAATCTTCCTGCTAGACAGAGTGATATATCTGTGCTCCAGACACAAGTCCAATCCCTAATGGACATTGTTTCGGAAACAAGAATAGTGGTTGAGAAATGTCGTCAAGATATCAATGGTTTTGAAACCAGACTATCAAACATTCGCTTCGTTGTTCAAGAGCAATGGCGGAAAAAAGGTGGAGATCGTGCTGCTCCATCAGAATCTACAGCCTGAAACATTAGCACTCAGGTCAAATGATCTGTGCTTCTATACATCTGATGGTGCTTTTATCTGGAAGGACTGTAAACTTTATGCCAACAGGCCTTTTTTGTATGATTGGAATTTATTTTGTTGTGATACAACATTTATGATGCTGCCTCAGGCTGCAGTAATTACGACGCTATTTTTGTATAGTGTAGGTTTATCTTGGTAATGTAATCGGCCGAAAGCTTTGTAGGAGCCCAACAAGCCAACATTCGTCGGGCCCATTCCAATTGGGCTAAAAACGATTACGGGCCGAAATTGGCATGTAGCCCACTAAAAATATCTGGGCCTAAATCAGCATAAGTTTTCATATTTTTCTAGTAGGCCTGTGCCCATAGTGGGCGTTTAACAGGCCTAAACATAATCTGGGCCCTCAAGTAAAAATAGGTCGTTTACAGGTGTAAATATCTCAAGCCCATAAAATACATGGGCCTTTAATAGACCGAAAGTGAGATTGGGCCCTGATTATCCCAAATAACCCACTGGACTTTAATAGGACGAAACTCGGACGGGCCGTAAATGCGCTGACCTAATACACGGGCCTTTAACAGGCTGGAACTTCGGTCAGGCTAGATTATCGTCATTTCTATATGGGCCGTTAATGGGCCCGATATGACGTTGGGCCACATATGGCCCATGGTTTACATCCGGCTTTAATAGGCCGAAAATGACAACAGGCCGAAAGTGGCCCAAAGCTATAGTGGGCCTCTAACATGCCGAATGTCAGACATGGCCGAATATGACCCAAATCCTTCACGGTCGTTTATGGGCCGAAAGTTTTGATGGCCTGTAAATGGGCCCAAATGAAGCCGGACCTTTAACAGGCCGGAAATACACTGGGCCGTAATTCGGCCCAATTACTTAGCAGACTGTTAACGGGCCAGAAGTGACCATGGGCCGCGTTGATGATAAGTTTAGGACAGGCCGTTGACGGGCCGATTTGACAGAGAATGTTGGGCCTTTAGCTGGGCCGACCCATTATGGCCGGTAGAATCTTGTGGGCCTTTAGCTGGTCCGGCCCATTATGGTCCGCAAAATCTTGTGGGCCTTTAGCTGGGCCGGCCCATTATGGTCTGCAAAATCGTGTGGGCCTTTAGCTGGGCCGACCCATTATGGTCCGCTAAATTTTGTGGGCCTTTAGCTGGGCCGGCCCATTATGGTCCGCTAAATCTTATGGGCCTTCGGTTGGGCCGGCCCATTTAATCTTTGTGGGCCACTTTTGGGCCGGTCCATGTGTCAACATATCATAGGCCCATCTCGCCCGTTGGATCCGTCAGCCAATGAGAATTTTACACGTGGAAAATCGGCATTGGTCGTGGCTGTTAACGGGTTATCGGATCCAAAATCCGACCCGATAGCTTAACGGCATTCCGTTACGGTGGATGCCACGTGTTGGTCACCCTTGACGAAAGCACTTCTGTGACGTGCGATTTTTCGTCATGGAAGTGGACACTTCCGTGATGATAATTTTGGCAATGTCATGGAACACTTCTACGACAGCACAGGTATGACTATCTTGATTCTGTCATAAATTTGTCAAGGATGTACATGCATGACAGAAAACGCGACCTACTGTGACAAACACGTATCATCACGGAAGTGTATTTTTTGTAGTGGATGTCGTCCCCTCGCCCCCGATGGTGGCTCGTCCTACTTATAGAGGCCCTGGTCCTCTTCCCAAATATTGAGAAGGAAGGGAGCCAACAATGGCGGGCTAATTTAAAGGGGGACAGCTAGTACAAGCTATCCTAACAAAAGGTGGTATGTGCCTGCGAAAGGCTCTGGTGGTGACGCCGTCTTGGGCTCCACGATGACTTCCGTCTTGCTGTCCTTTTGGTCTTGGTCTTGTTGTACCAAAGTGGCAACCTTTGCCTGATTCCTCGGTACTCCTCGCCCGCGCTAGTTTCCTTAGCATCAAAGAGGAAACAGGTATGCGGCATGTGCCGGCGCCTGCGTGACGCCCGCCTGGTGTCGATCATCATGACTCACGTCACGAGAGCCTCGTGAGGTACGCCTCGCCTTGATAACTCCGCTCCTCGTGAGCCTGCCTATCTAGGCCGCTCTAGAGGAGGTCTCATGTAGTCCGCCTCGTGAGGCTTGGCCCCTCACGAGGGTCTTAGGTGCCTTGTTGACGAAGAAGGGTCGTACGGCCTGCTGGCTCAGCCACGCCGCGGGCCACATGCAGGCAAGTCTGGGGACCCCCATTCCCAGGACGCCGACACAAATGAACTACAACATACATATGTATATGGACATATTTTAGAGTGTAGATTCACTCATTTTGCTTTGTATGTAGTCACCTGTTGAAATTTCTAGAAAGACAAATATTTGGGAATGGAGGGAGTATAACATAACTACGCAAAAGCTCGCTGGAATAGTACATATCACTTAACAAATATGACCAAACTGCATCTACTCTTTTTAAAGGGGGAAAGTGTGGAGTGCACTGAAGCCACATGCTGTTCAAGGAGCACGGCCCATTAGCCATTATACATTAGCTATCAGCAATCAGACCAACAGGGTCAGGAGGGACGCACGGCTAAGCTAAAATCAAACACGTACTATACAGGAGTATGCTAGCATATCATACAACTAAGTATGTGCACCAAATATTAGGTATGGCGGGCACCAAATCTTTCCAGATTGCTGGCTTCGTCCCTGCATGTGTCTACACTGTTGTGTGTGTGCGTGTGTTGATACATGTGTTGCTACGTGTGTATATGCTGCTACGTGTGTGCTACAGCCCTCACACTCATGTTGCGTGTGTGCTACTACCCCACGCACACAAATACCACATGAAGGACAACAGAGTCTTTTCCGGTGTTATTTAGACTCAAAATGACCAAAAGTGTCATAAAAGGCATAAAATTTAGACTCATTGTTAGATAGGGAAGAAAAAGTTTTTCAGTGTCAAATAAGGAAACCAAATTTAAGATAGTGTTAAATAAGAAATTCTTTCAATTACAAAGGGGACCAATACACCAGGACGGAGGTAGATTCCATCAACCGAACTGATTGCATCCATATCCCACATTTAGACATAAGTAAACATAGATTAAACATACTCAACCATAGATAATAAGCGTACACAAGCATAGTTCAACCATAAGTATATAGTTCAACCGTCATTATGAATACTCAAGCACATTTTATAATTAAGACACTACATAGCCATACATAGTTCAGTCCCACATCTCATCTCATCTGCCGGCACGATCTTGAAGCTTCTCCAGGTACTCAATATACGTGGCATGCGCCACCTTGTGAGAATACTTCTGCCTGAAGGAGCCAACGGCTCGTCCTCTTGCATGTGCTAGAACACTTTGATACGCGTCATGAAGCTTTTGGTTGCAAAATGGGCATCGATAGTCCCCATTCTAGGTCCTAATATGCTTGTTATGCATTCCCACATAAATCTCCCTAAGTATTTTCCTCTTGTACCTCCTTTGGTCATCTTCATCCTCGCTGTCGACATCGTCAGATTGCACCTATACATATAGTAAAAAAAGTGGCGTCAAATTTGGAATACAAACCAATCTCTAGGGAACATTTGGCAGTTGCCAAAATTTGGCATCAAATCAATGTTTACATGCCATAAAGTAGGATTAGGAATTTATGCCTATTTTTTAGATATATTGAGAGATTATGGTTCGAAAAAAAGGCACAAACATATATGTAGGTCATTCAAAATCTATTGTCAAGACCTGGCTAGGAATTATTAGCATGAACACCAACCCTAGTCGGATTATTAGCCGAAATCATTTGCACAGATGAAACAACTAATCACTTATCATTTGTACCATTCAAACAATCAATACACTACAGGATCAAACAAAACTTACTCAGATTTCATTGAATGAGAACATAACCATAAGATTTCTATTCCAAAAAGGGGGAAGGCGGGAGTAACCAGAGAAACCCTAGGATGTATTTGACACATAAATGGGTATAGATGAATAATCGGTTGTCCATTGTTCGGAGTCGTCACCCGAGTCGTCGCCTGAGTCGTCACCGGAGTCATTGCCCGAGTTGGTGTGGACCTCCAGCTTCGGTTGTGGAAGCACAACGCCGTCGACGACGTCAAGGTGAAGCGATACCTCGTCAGCAGCGACGACAACCTCTATCTCCATCTTCACGCCGTGCTATGGTGCTTCAGCAGCCTCGGCATTGCCACTCCCTCCGAGAGGGCGCTTCGTCAGCATCCTCATACACTAACGGCTTTGAGGACTGGGAGCAGCGTTGAGGATGCAGGTGAAGAGAGAGGACTGTGTGTGTGGCGAGGGTGGGGGTGCGGCCGCTCGGGCGCACCATTAATATGGAGTGGTGGGAGAGAGGCGGGCAGCGGTCAAACCACTGGCTCGCCTCCCGATGAGCCTGCACACCGGACTACTGGCATGCCTATCATCATTTCACACAGCTACTCGCACGCCTGTCGATGACACTATGCAGCGAGCACGCCTCCCATCAATTCACACACCTGCACGCACGCCTCCCGGTCTGCCTGCATGGTGGACTACTCACATACTTCCCGTCAACTCACACCTGCTCGCATGGCACACGGGTTGTGTGGCAGCACATATATTGTTTTTCTATTTTGATGATTAATGATGCCGCTTTATTTCTTAACCGAAGCATGGCACATATCCATTGTTGGACAGTTCGAATAAATAATCCTTTTGCGATATTGGTTCCCAATTATTAATAATCTCCCATTTGTAAGAAGATAAGATTACATCAAAACTTGTCTCAAATTTGACAAAAAGGTACAATACCATTGTGTATTGGTGTCCATATGACAACACGATAAATTTCATGAATTTCAAATAAGTTTTGGATATACTAGATTTTAAAAATCACAATTCTCAATGCTTGAAATTTCTTGCACGGGCAGTAAATATGCACCCAGTGAGACACATGTGTTTTTCCAATCCATTTAGGTGCACTGTCACGTGTGAATGTAGCTCAAATTTGATTTTTTCACATTATACCCCTCGAAAATCAATCAATGTACTAAAAAGTCTTAATGTTTTTTGTTTTTTCAAATTAAAATGTCCCTCCATTGGTAACATATGTTCACCACGGGAAAATTTAACATGCATCGTAGTTGCGGTGGATGTGTGGTGTGTGTGTGTGTGTGCGTCCGGGGTGGGGGGCTGGCAGTACACTACGAGTCATGAGCCATCATGTGGGTTTGCCGTTTTGTGAGGCAGATGCCACATCAAAGTCGTGAATTCGTTATTTAAAACATTACACAACCCTTTCATACATACACTCACTCGCGTGTGACACTTTCTGTGGGCACGCGAGCTCGTCATCCATCACTTCGACCAACAGCCGGCAGAGAGGTTAATTTGACAAGCAAAGGTTGATTCTTTTTTGTTTGTGTTACGGTGGGAGTATATAGTATGCGTCGAAGAGGTGGGATGGGACCATCATATATACTATGTATGCATCCGTGAACAGACATCAGTCCGTGTCAAGTCTTTTTGGTTTCTGAGGCACATGCCACATCAAAGTTGTGCACTAGATATTCAAACATCACACAACACCTCTTTGGGCTACATGCATGTAGGCAGTGGTTATCCTAGGACACTCACATGTGACGCTTCCATTCATGGGCCCGTGAGGTCGTGGTCCATGCATGCATCACTTTGACCTACATCGGGAGAGGTTAATTAATTTCACCATCTACGAGAATTCTTTTTGGTTTGTATTACGGTAGGAGCATATAGTATGCGTTGAAGAGGGGGGAGGGGACCATCATATGTAGTACGCTTTTTGAACCTCGCTCTATGAGGGGACTTTACGGTTTTTGAGGCATGTGCCACATAAAAGTTATGAATTTTGGGTATTCAAACATCAAACCCACACACACCTCTCCATACGTATGTTTGGACCACATGCAAAGCGATGGCTATTGTCCTCTCGCACCCACTCACGCGGTTATCAGCGATATTGATGCTTTCCATCTGTGGGCCGGCTTGGTCCATCACTACTTTTCTCGACAACGAGAGAGGTTAATATGACTTAGGAGGGGATTATTTTTTGGTTTGTATTACTTTATATAGGTCATGCTCTGGGATGGCATGATATAGTTTGAGCACACATTCATGTGTACGCATGAGTCCCTCCCACCGAGTCGAAGTAGGCAGTACCACGACACGTCATGAACCGATCTCGCTCTGTGTGTGGATTGTATGATTTTCGACGCACTTGCCACATCAATGTTGTGCATGGTATTCAAACATGCACGCATCACCTCCATACATACATATGCATGCAGTGGTTTTCTTCGAATGGTACACTCCCTCGTGTGGTTATCGGTGACAAGCCTATATATTTGTGGGCCCGCATAGACATCCATGATCACTTTGACTGACAACGAGATAGGTTACCATGATGGATTCTTCCTTTGGCTCGTGTTATCGTAGTAGGTCATGGTGAGATTCAGACCTAAGTTTGAGCGCATACTATGTACGCATGCATGAATCCTTGTCATCGGCTCGAAGTGTGGTGTGACATACATATATACAATGCGTCGTCAACTTACCCTCGCCCCGTGTGGGGATCTCTAGTTCCAAAGCATGGTGCCACAACAAAGTTGTTCCATTGTGTATTCAAACATCAACACTACATACATATGTTCGGGCCACATACAGGTAGTGGTTGTCTTCGGGGACTTTCTACTTGCGTGACTATTGGTGAGCTAGCCCATCTCTAGGGTCGCATGGACGTCCATCACTCTGACCAACAATAAGAGAGAGGTTGTACGACCAAGATGGATTATTGTTGGTCCATTTTACAATACATCTTGGGGAAATGACCTCTTCTGCCAACTGAAAGTGTGTGTGTGTGGTTGGGTGTGTGATGGGGGGATAGCTACTTCACACTTTGCTAGGTGAGCCTCCATGAGGGCGGGCATGCATTCATAGCTTAGGATTCCCCTCCTGCCGACATGGCGGGGGGGGGGGGGGCAAGCAATACCGTGCGCTTTGTGAGATAGGTGCCACATCAAAGTTGCGCATTTGGTATTTGAACATCAAACCACCCTTCTCACACATATATTTGGTCCACATGCAAGTGTGTTCGTGTTTTAACCTTTCCCGCGTCATTTTCGCCCAATTTATGTACATTGGACAAGTCAGATGATGCAACAAACATGGCACTCACACAAACTGTGTGCCAAGCCGGTGCCCCTGTCACGCACATCAGCACAGTACAGTGGCCTCCACGAGGCTTCCCCTCTCAAAAATATCTCCCCGCCTGCAGGATTTTTTTCCAGTTTGATAACACATGATTATTATGTTTTGACCGTTTGTGATGTTTGTTGTTCCCACTCCTGCCTGCATCCCTCGAAAATAACTGCCCGGCTCAAGGATTTTCCTGTTTCATAACACATGGTTGTTATTTTGGGACCGTGTGAGATGCACCATCATCCAAATTTTCAATAGCCCCGGCATTTTACTCCCGCGTAGTAAAATTTTCAGTAGCCGCGTCATTTCCTCAAACACCCCCCTGAGGGAATCCTGGATTAAGGGGTCCTCGGGCGTCCGACCTGTTGGACATGGGCCGGACTAATGGGCTATGAAAATACAAGACAGAAGACTCTCTCCCGTGTCCAGATGGGACTCTCCCAGGCGTGGATGGCAAGCTTGGCGTTTGGATATGAAGATTCCTTTCTCTGCAACCGACTTTGTATAACCCTAGTCCCCTCCGATGTCTATATAAATCGGAGGGTTTAGTCCGTAGAGGGAATCATAATCATACAGGTTAGACTTGTAGGGTATAGCTATAACGATCTCGTGGTAGATCTACACTTGTAATCCTCATACTTATCAATATCAATCAAGCAGGATGTAGGGTATTACCTTCCTCGAGAGGGCCCGAACCTAGGTAAAACTTCGTGTCCCCTGTCTCCTGTTACTATCAACCTTAGACGCATAGTTCGGGACCCCCTACCCGAGATCCGCCCATTTTGACACCGACATTGGTGCTTTCATTGAGAGTTCCACTGTGTCATCACCAGAAGGTTCGATGGCTCCATCAATCATCTACAACAAAGCTGCCCTGGGGGAGGTTTTCCTCCCCGGCCAGATCTTTGTGTTTGGCGGCTTCGCACTGCGGGCTAACTCGCTTGGCCATCTAGAGCATATCGACAGCTACACCCCAGGTCACCAGATTATTTTGGAAATTTGGACTATGTCGCGGATATCCGAGGAGACTTGATCTTCCAAGGATTCGCCCCTCAATCTCCGCTCAGGCCTTAGATCCGGAGCGTATCGCTAGGTCCGAAGACAGGCTCCCTGAGCTCGTCGGACTATCTACGGCCACCAAACCCATTGTGGGAGAGCCGGGGGAAGTAGTGTCGCTGGCAGCCATCATGGAGCCGGAGCCTTCTCCGGCATCATGTGAGTTCGGCCAAGGAGTCTCCCTCTTGCCGTAATCCACGAACTCTCTTCTCTAGGGCCAAACCTCGCCTTTAAGTGAGGCTCTGGACTTGATGCGATCCCTCGTGATTACAGAGGAGCAACGTCTGAACTACACCCAGCCCGGACTAGGGGCTGAGAGCGGGGACCCACCACCCACTTCATCGCCACAGTCGAGGACTTAACTGACATGCTCGATTACGGCTCCGAAGACATCGATGATATGGACGATGATGCCGGAGAGGAGCAAGCCAAAAACCCTCCATTTACCGGACTCTGGACGGCCACCTCCTCGTATGACGTATACATGGTGGATACACCCAAGGAAGCTAACAGTGATGACAAAGAAGACCCAGTCGAGGATAAACCTCCGGAGATACAACCAAAGCATCGATGACGCCGCTCTAAATCATGCTGCAGCAAAGACAGCAATACCGGCACGAAAAAAAGCAATACTCCGAATGATGCCGAAGACCAAGAAAATCCCGTCGAGCAAATCTCTGAACAAGACGATCGGGAGGATGGGAAAGCTAGCCCTGGTGAATAGGCTGCAAACGAAGAATTGGAGGATAGTAATTACCTTCCACCCTCCGAGGATGAGGTGAGCCTCGGCGACAAAGACTTTATCGTGCTTGAGGAACCTCTCGAGCAGGAGCACTTTAAGCAACGCCTAATAGCCACTGCATGGAGCCTGAAAAAGAAACAGTAGTAGCTTCAAGCTGATTAAGATCTACTCAACGATAGATGGACCAATATCCTGGCACAGAGGAATACGGCCTCTAGCGCCCAACCAAAAGTAACCCGAAGCGCAAATTGCTACCTCAATTCGATGACGAGGCACTTTAGCCCGTACCATCAGCGCATAACGCGGCTGATCGAGCACCACGTGGCCGGGACAAAGCAAGAACACTTTATCGTGCTTGTGGAACCTCTCGAGCAGGAGCACTTTAAGCAACGGCTAATAGCCACTGCAAGGAGCCTGAAAAAGAAACAGTAGCAGCTTCAAGCTGATTAAGATCTACTCAACGATAGATGGACCAATGTCCTGGCACCAGAGGAATACAGCCTCTAGCGCCCAACCAAAAGTTACCCGAAGCGCAAATTGCTACCTCAATTCGATGACGAGGCACTTTAGCCCGTACCATCAGCGCATAACGCAGCTGATCGACCACCACGTGGCCGGGACAAAGCAGGAACTCAACCAAACACCAGCCCGTCCTACCTCGCCGTAAAGGCAGAGATAAAACGGCTCAGGGATACACATATGACCTGCGGCAGGACCTGAAGAATAAAATAGGTCCAGCCAGATCGATCTACGTATCACGGGGGCGTGCCCCGACGCGCAACGACGGTTATCAAGCCGAACATGACAAGCACAATCACGTCCGGGACGAAAACCGCAGATGGACTCCATCTGAACTACATCGCGATTTGGCCCGATATAGAGGCGCCACACACCCCCTCTGCGTCACTAATGAAGTAATGGAACATGAATTCCCACAAGGGTTCAAACCCATGAATATTGAATCATATGATGGAACAACCGATCCCGCGGTATGGATTGAAGACTTTATTCTCCATATTCATATGGCCCGCGGTGATGATCTTCATGCCATCAAATACCTCCCCCTAAAACTCAAGGGACCGGCCCGACACTGGCTGAACAGCCTGCCTGAAAACTCTATTGGCAGCTGGGAAGACCTAGAAGACGCCTTCTGCGACAACTTCCAAGGCACATATATCAGACCTCCGGATGCCGATGACTTAAGTCACATAGTTCAACAGCCCAGAGAGTCAGCCAGGAAATTCTGTACCAGGTTCTTAACTAAAAAGAACCAGATCGTCGGCTGCCCGGATGCCGAAGCCCTAGCGGCCTTTAACCATAGCATCCGCGACCAATAGCTCGCCCGACACCTCGGCCAAGAAAAGCCGAAGTCCATGGCGGCCCTCACGGCACTTATGACTCGCTTCTGTGCGGGCGAAGACAGTTGTCTAGCCCGTAGCAATAACAATGCAGGCGAACATGACACCTCTGAAGCCAGAAATAGCAACGTCAAGGCCTGACGTGACATGCATAAGCATCGAAACAATGGTGAAAATACTGATGACACGGCGGTCAACGCCAAATTCAGTGGCTCCAAGTCCATTCAGTGGAAGAAGCCATATAAAAGGAATAATCAGGGCTCTTCCAGCTTGGACCGCATACTCGATCGTCCATGTCAGATCCACGGCACCCCTGGTAAACCAGCCAATCATACCCACAGGAGCTATTGGGTCTTTAAATAGGCTGGCTAGTTAAATGCCGAAGACAAGGAGAAGGGGTCACAAAGTGAGAATGACGATGAGGAGCCCCATCCGCCGAACACATCGGAACATGATATACGCTACCCATATCCCCAAGAGGGAGCGCAAGCGCGCGCTTAGGGACGTCTATGCAATAGAGCCAGTCGCCCCAAAATTCAACCCATGGTCGTTGAGGGAATCCGAGATTAGGGGGTCTCCAGACAGCCGGACTCTATCCTTTGGCCGGACTGTCGGACTATGAAGATACAAGATTGAAGACTTTGTCTCGTGTCCGGATGGGACTCTACTTGGCGTGGAAGGCAAGCTAGGCAGTACAGATATGGATATCTCCTTTGTAACCGACCTTGTGTAACCCTAGCTCCTCCCGGTGTCTATATAAACCGGAGGGTTTTAGTCCGTAGGACAACAACAATCATACCATAGGCTAGCTTCTAGGGTTTAGCCTCTCTGATCTCGTGGTAGATCTACTCTTGTACTACCCATATCATCAATATTAATCAAGCAGGAGTAGGGTTTTACCTCCATCGAGAGGGCCCGAACCTAGGTAAAAACATCGTGTCCCTTGTCTCCTGTTACCATCCGCCTTGACGCACAGTTCGGGACCCCCTACCCGAGATCCGTCGATTTTGACACTGATATTGGTGCTTTCATTGAGAGTTCCTCTGTGTCGTCATCATCAGGCTTGATGGCTCCTTCGATCATCGTTAGCGATGCAGTCCAGGGTGAGACTTTTCTCCCCAGACAGATCTTTGTATTCGGCGGCTTCACACTGCGGGCCAACTCGCTTGGCCATCTGGAGCAGATCGAGAGTTACACCCCTAGCCACCAGGTCAGATTTGGAAGCTTAAACTACACGGCCAACATCCGTGGAGGCTTGATCTTCGACGGATTCGAGCCCCTGCCGAATGCGCCGCACTGTCACGATGGGCATGATTTAGCTCGGCCGCCGAACAATGTCCTGTAGGCCGCACCTGCATCCGCTTCGACCTTTAATTCGGAGCCAACTGCGCCGACCAAGGAAGGGTGGGTAGACACCGCCGTGGAGGATGCAGCCTCAACGGCGATCGAGCCGAACACTAACCTTATCCTTAGAGAGGGCCGTGACTCCACATTTTCGGACTTTCCTCCGGACTCTGAACTATCCGCGCCCCTGCCAATCGAATGCGATTGGGCGCCAATCATGGAGTTCACCGCCGCAGATATTTTTCAGCACTTGCCATTCGGCGACATACTGAACTCACTAAGGTTTCTCTCCTTGTCAGGAGAGTCCTGGCCGGATTATGACCGGCGGGATTGGGATGCGGACGACGAAGAAATTCGACGCCCACCCACCACCCACTCCATAGCCACTGTCGATGATCTGACCGACATGCTCGACTTCGACTCTGAAGACGTCGACGATATGGGCGACGATATAGGAGACGAATAGGAACCAGCGCCTACAGGGCACTGGACAGCCACCTCATCCTACAATGTATACATGGTGGACACACCCAAAGGAAACGACGAGGAATGGGAGGATGCAACGAAGGATCGTTCCTTCGAAAAGCAGTCAAAGTGGCGGTGTAAGCGCCACTCCAAACCCCACCTCGACAGAAACAACGGTCATACAGACCTAGCCACAAAGCAGGGCGAGCCGGCGGACAATGAACATGGCATCGAGCAACCGTCCAAACAAGGCAACTTGGATAACCAAACCAAACAACCCATCCCCGGCGAAGATAACAGTTCGGATGACCTCACGCCGGACAAGTTCCTGGAGCAGAAGAACCTCCATAAAAGGCTCGTCGCCACTGCGCATAGCCTGGAAAAGCAGAAGCGGAAGCTCAAGACTGCGGAAGATGCACTCAGAATCAGATGGAGCAAGGTACTCAACACCGCAGACAAATATGGCGGCAGTCGCCACACAAAGAGCTACCCGAAGCGAAAGCTACTGCCGGAATTTGATGAGGAGGCCTTATAGCCCCCGCAATCAAAAAACAAAGTAGCCATCCGGTCGGATAGACGACCTCATGGCCAACATATAGAGGCAAACGGCGCCGCACACAAGCCAACGCGCGATCCACACGAGGACTCGCATCAAAAAGATGGCCCAACCAGATCTATCTACGGGCCAAGAAAGCATGCTCTAGCAAGCAATGCAACACAACAAATATCCGAACAACACGGCGCACCCAAATACAGGGGTGCCGCACACCCCCTATGTTTCACTGATGAGGTGCTGGACCATGAATTTCCAGTGGGATTCTAACCCGTAAACATAGAGGCATATGACGGAATGACAGACCCGGGGGTCTGGATTGAGGATTATATCCTCCATATCCACATGGCTAGAGGAGATGACCTCCATGCCATCAAATACTTACCCCTCAAGCTCAAAGGGCCAGCCGGCATTGTCTTAAAGGCCTTCCTGAAAACACCATTGGAAGTTGGGAAGAGCTCGAGGACGCTTTTCGGGCAAATTTTCAAGGGACCTATGTCCGACCACCGGATGCAGACGATTTAAGTCATATAACTCAACAACCCGGAGAGTCAGCCCGGAAGCTCTGGAACAGATTTCTTACTAAAAAGAACCAAATAGTCGACTGTCCGGACGCCGGAGCCTTAGCAGCTTTCAAACATAGCGTTCGAGACGAATGGCTCGCCAGACACCTCGGCCAGGAAAAGCCAAGAACAATGGCTGCATTAACAAGCCTCATGACCCGCTTTTGCGCGGGCGAGGACAGCTGGTTGGCAAGATGCAGCACCAGCGACCCAAGTACATCCGAAGTTAGGGATGGCAACGGGAAGCCACGACGCAGCAAAGACCAGCACCGGAATAAGGGAAACATCCCGAAGAGCATGCCAGTTAACGCCGGATTCAAAAGCTCTCGGCAGGGTCAGCAAAAGCTGCCCCTCAAAGATAACAGGGACGAACTGTCTAACCTAAACAAAATCCTGGACAAGATATGTCAAATCCACAGCACCCCTGGGAAGCCCGCAAATCATACCCACAGAGAATGTTGGGTCTTCAAGAAATCCGGCAAACTCAACACCGAACACAAGGGGCTGGATACACCAGGCGAAGATGAGGATGAGCCTCGCACGCAAAACACTGGGGAACAGAAGAAATTTCCACCAGAAGTCAAAACAGTAAACGTGTTACACGTGATAAAGGGGAGAAGCAAAGCGGCACTCCCAGATAAACATGCCCAAGGGCCTATCACCGTGGAGGTCTGCCACTGGCCATCTCAACCAATCACCTTCGACTATCAGGATTACTTAGCAAGTATCTAGAGCGCAGGATGGGCTGCCTTGGTATTAGATCCAATAATTGACGGATACCACTTCACACGAGTCCTGATGGACGGCGGCATTAGCTTAAACCTGATATATCAGGACACAATCCGCAAAATGGGGATAGACCCAACGAAAATTTGCCGCAGCAATACTACCTTTAGAGGAGTAACGCCAGGCCCAGGGGCTCATTGCATGGGCTCCCTGCTACTAGAGGTTGTATTCGGCTTCCCCGACAACTTCTGTAGCGAAAATTTAACCTTCCACATTGCTCCGTTCCGAAGTGGCTATCAAGCACTACTCGGACGTGAAGCTTTCGCCCGCTTTAACGCAATACCAGATTACGCTTCCCTCACGCTTAAGATGCCCAGTCCACGTGGCATCATTACAGTAAAAGGAAATATTGAGCGATCCCTGCACACCGAAAAGAATGCGGCTGCCGTGGCAGCCGCACACTAAAGCGGCCTCACCAACTAAAACATTCGAGAGGTCGTCAAGACCACAGACATGGTTAGACGAGTCTGGCACAACTATATGTAATTCCTACAGGTTTGATGACCACACCCCTATTACAAATACAAGGGGCTCAACGTGCGCAGACAAGTGGCAATTTTTACTCATCTTGATCTATACATGGTTTCTTTAAAACCTACCTTTTTGCACGACAACTTTTCACCTAAGTTCCTCTCTTTTACAGATGACCATCGTGCTACACCCGTCCAGGATACGGCACAACAGAGACACAGGCGCAGACGTGCAACAGGGACCCGTTCAAAGGATTCTTTTTAGATTAGGACCCTGCGTCAACCTTTTTTACTGTCTCTTGTTGATACACATCCCTCGGATTCTCAGTACCATTGAGAAGGATGCTGACGTCTTGGCATGTGGCCACGTCAGAACAATGCACGTACCTGGACACCAGGGGCTTCTTACAAAGGGCACTGTTTAGGCCCGGTTTACACCATAAAGACCGAATACCTTAGGGTGTGTTCGGCGTCGCGAGTTTGGCCTTATATGCATCAGCTCCGAATCATGTCTTTGGTCAGATGTTGGGTTTGCCCGGCTCCTGTGTTTTGCTGCCTTACGTTTCGCTCTATCGGCTAAGGCGGCACTGGGAGAACTACTGCGATTGTGCCCTGGTTCATCCGGATGAGCACCTCAGTAGAGAAAGCCGAAAACTGACGGTCATGATATAGCGCGAGACTGGTCAACCACTCGATGACCCATCAGAATCTTAGAATTCCTCCACCTTAACAAAGGGCCGTTTCCCGACCGGGCAAGTACGCACCCCGAATTCGGATGAGTGCGGAGCCACCAAGGGCTATATAGTAGCCACACTGTCAAACTCCTATGGCTAAGTGAAAGTGTTAAAGCATTATAGTTCGGTTGCCTAGTTCACTGTGCTATCACCTCCTTATTAGGACCAAGATGTTGGATTAAGTGTGAATACGCGTCTTCTGCGAACACCCCCGCATTATATGCGTGGGGGCTGAAGCCGACGACTGCAATCTTTTAGGTTATACACATGTATACATAAACGACCGCACAAGAGGCATCACAATACTTTCGGGCACAAGTATAAATACAGCCTTCATAAATTCAATAAAAACATTGTTTTTACAATGGGAATACATGTCATTCAAACATAATATTCTTCGAGCACTCGGCCTCTATCAAGCGAGCACCCTCAAGAACTTCTTCAAAATAGTGCTCGGCAGCCACTCGGCCTATGGCCGAACCCTGCGCCGCGACAGTAGTAGCATCCATCTCCGCCCAGTATGCTTTGACACGGGCAAGGGCCATCCGCGAGCCTTCTATGCATGCTGACCTCTTCATCGCACTGATGCGCGGCACCGCACCAAGGAACTGTTGCACTAAGCTGAAATAGTTGTTCGCATTTGGCTTTTCTGGCCATAGATGATCTACGACGGACCTCATGTCAAGTCCGGACAACCTATTGAGTTCGGCCCATTCAGCTAGCTGATCGGTCAATGGAAGCGGACGCTCTGGCACATTGAACTGCGACCAGAATAGCTTGTCCACTTCCCGATCTGTTTGATCTCGGAAGTATTCGGCCGCATCGACAGCGCTCACTGCCAAGTCCAGATATGCGTCCGCAGAACTCCACAGCCGATCCAGAGGGTCATACCGCGGATCTCTGAACTTCCTCCACAGCAAAAAGGGCTTCCTAGCCACAATATCACAGGCTTCACGCAGTTCCTCCTTCTTAGCTCTCATGGCAGAACAGGTGTCTTTGGTCGCCATCGTGGCCTTTTCAAGGTCCGTCGCCTTGGCTCGGTTTTCTTCTTCAAGGAACTGGCAATGCTCGGCAGTGTCTTTTAACTTTGCAGCCATCTTGGCCATTTTCTCTTTGCTCTTTCAATGCGCGGCCTTATCGGCTTTCAACTCTTCGGCCGCCTTCAAAGCAGCCGCATTACTACTCCTTGCTTGTTCTTTGGCTCGGGCAAGTTCCGCCCGAAGGGTTTCCACGGTGGCAGCTCCATCTGCAATCACAAAATATTAAAGATTCTAGCATCATGCTGCTCTTACTATGTGACATGCACCAGAAAATATCACTTACCCTGTGCCTCGTCAAGCCTCTTGTTAACAAGCTCAATGTCGGCATCCGCCGCATCCAGTTGCAGCTTTAGTTCGGCAAACTCATGAGTCTGGCTAGCCACCGGAGCTTCCACTACCTGCACATTAAAGCGGTATGGTTATTACCTCGGACTGCGATCCTCTGCTTGCCGCCGTTCTCGGTGACAACCAGAGTCTCAGGGGCTACTATCTACACAGGGCACACCTAAAAATGTGCGGTACTATTACAAAGGTATATCATTTTACGTACCCCAAAGCCCGTTGGTAGACACATAAAGGCGTCATGCAACCCGCTTTCAGCAAACGAAATCCTCTCCATCACCGTACTCATTAACGTACGGTGTTCTTCCGAGATGGTCGCTCGCTTAAACAAATCCCTCAGTACGTCCGACTGCATACCAGACGGCGCCAGACTCTCTTATTCGCCCTCTTCAAGAGCCGGATGCTGGAGACTTCGGGCGACTACAGGATTATCTTCTGGCCTCACCGGATCCGGAGAGGCCCTCCGCGACAACACTTCAAGGTCGCCCGCTTCTTGAGCGGGGGAGTCCAGGGGGTGTTTCGCTCTGCATCATCTCCGGAAGAAGGTCCCCTAAAGACGAGCTCAGTTGAGAAGGGCTAAGATCCGAACTGCAAGATAAACACTTCGGTTATCTTCCTCGGAAATTAGGTAGAATATCTTTACTATTAAGTTTTTTTATCACTTACGACTCGTTAGAGGGCTAATCCCCGCGCGGACTTTGTGTGGAAAGAGCACCCCCCAAGGCAAGACCCTCTGTTGGAGACTTCTTCTCCCGTTTGAAAGCCTTGGTTTCCAGATCCTCAAAGGCAGTCCTCTTCCTTCCCCGGGGCGAGAGAAGGTCGGAATCTTCCCCTTGGTTATCCTCCTTCATGGAGGCGCTCATTCCCTCGGTTCGAATTGGTAGCGATGGGGGCCCGCTTTCGCCCTCATTATTCCCCCCTTTATCTTTCTTTGAGGGCTCCATGTAACACCCTCGATGCGACTATAGCTCCCATGTGTCGAGGCACGACTTAGGGACATAATCGCATTGAAGGCATATGTCGCAAGTTAGGCAATCTTCACAACATCCCATGTAATATGAACAATAAAGGGGAGATAACATAGTTGGCTTACACTCGCCACGTCAATCAAGTACATAAATAACATTACATCATCCAAACACTCATGGCCCGACTACGGCGCCAAAATAAAAAATAACCCAACATGCGACACGGTCCCAATCACCCCCAACTGGGCACCACTACTGATCATCGGGAAAGAAAACATAGTAACATAGAGAGTCTTCGTCGAACTCCCACTTGAGCTCAAACGCGTCTCCTGGAGCGGAATCATCAGGCCCTGCATCTGGTGTAATAGTAATCTGTGAGCCACAAGGACTCAGCAATCTCGCACCCTCGCGATCAAGACTATTTAAGTTTATAGGTAAGGCAAGGTAAATATATGTAGAGCTGCAGCAAGCGACTAGCAAGTATGGTGGCTAACTTATTCGCAAAAGAGAGCGAGAAGAGGAGGCAAAGCGCGAGCGAGAAACTAGAGAGCAACCTGCACAAACATTACTCCAACACCGTGTCCACTTCCCGGACTCCGCCGAGAAGAGGCCATCACGGTAACACACTCAGTTGATTCATTTTAATTAAGTTAAGGTTCAAGTTATCTACAACCGGACATTAACAAATTCCCATCTGCCCATAACCGCGGGCACGACTTTCGAAAGTTCAAATCCCTGTAGGGGAGTCCCAACTTAGCCCATGACAAGCTCTCACGGTCAACGAAGGAATAGACCTCCTCCCAAGACGTTCCGATCAGACTCGGTATCTCGGTTCTTCAAGACACTTCGACAAGTTAAAACAAGACCAGCAACACCGCCCGAATGTGCCGACAAATCCCGATAGGAGCTGCACATATCTCATTCTCAGGGCACACTCAGATGAGACTAGCTACGAGTAAAACCAACAC
>NC_041386.1:146300798-146319959 GCF_002162155.2 Triticum dicoccoides
AAATAAGATGACCCTTGGGCTCCGGTAACCCAAGGGAAAAAGAGGCTAGGTGGCGAATGGTAAAAACCAAGGTTGGGCATTGCTGGAAAAGCTATAATCAAGGCGAACTATCAAGGGGTTCTCATTATAACCCAACCGCGTCAGGAACGCAAAATCTGGGAACATAACACTGATATGACGGAAACTAGGGCGTCAAGAGTGGAACAAAACACTAGGCGAGAGGCCGAGCCTTCCACCCTTTACCAAGTATATAGATCAACGGTTTGCTAGGACAATGGTGGGTTAGAGGTTTGACATGGCAATTTGGTTGGCTTGAAAGCAAGTGGTAGGCATCGTAGCAATGGCATAGCAAAAGAGCGAGCAGACTAGCATAGCAAAGATAGTAGTGATTTCGAGGGTATGATCATCTTGCCTGCACAGTTGTCAGAGTTGACTGGATCCTCGAAAGCAAACTCAACGGGCTCCTCATTAGCGAACTCGTCTCCCGGCTCTAACCAAACAAGACAAACAAGCAACAAGGGCACAATCAACCACGTGCAAACTCAAACAACACAATGCAAAGATGATATGCTATGCGGGATGCGATGCGGGATGCAAAATTGAAAATATGACAGGAAATGCATGAACCTGGCCTCAACTTGGAAATCCAAGTGTGCCACTGGAAAGATGAGACGAAATCGCTTGAAAACGATATAAAGAACGCCGGAATCGGAGTTACGGTTTGGAAATGGCAAGCGATTCAAATATGACACCGGTCTGCGATTTGCAGCAAGTAGCCAACTAAATGCAATGAGATGAACATGCTACAACAACCAAACATGACAACAAAATACATGGCAGGGATGCATTCAAGATGCTTAACAAAAGTCTAGCACTGAGCTACGGCCAATTCATCCATTAACAGGTTCAAACAAGGATGGCAAAAATGCATATGGCAAACACATCTCAGACTTAGTGAAATTAACACTTGTCTGGAATTTCAGATCAGGTAGCCCTCTTTGGAGCAACAAAACTACATGCTACAGGACCTAAACATGGCAAAGTAAAGCATGGAATGGAGCTACTAGAAGAGATTAACAAAAGTCCCTTAGTGACCTTGAGCCAAAAGGGATCAGAAAATACAATTGCAAGCATGTGAACATAGCAAAAACATAATCAGTTTTCATAGTGAAAACTGGAACAAGCTGAAATATAACTCAAGTAGGCATGTTTACGAGCTCGATGCACTCACTACGATGCAATTCATGGCAAGACAATCATACATCCATCAAGAAGGCACAAAATTCAAGCTATAAATGGCAAGAACAATAGCATAGCATGCAGGGATCAATTACAACATCATCGGCAAAATTGCAAACAAGTTGACAATCTGCCCAGATTCACAAAGTAGCAAAAGTAGAGCTCGATTGACTCAAGCTAGGGCGCTCCATAATTGTAAACAAAGACACGGATGGATAGAGCACTACAAGATTAACAAAACATCCTTACTGATCATCCTCAAAAGAGGCACTGGTCACTAGGAAACAACATGAACATATGGCAACATGAGATAAACAACTCAAGGACTTGGTGGAATTGCTAAGTCCCTGAAAACAGAATTACTAAGTGCAACACTTTGCAAGCTTGCACTAGTCACCTCACACATCACAAAAATACATGGGTTGCACCTCTGGAAAGATGACTAAACCCTTAACAAAACACATGTAGAGCATCACGGCGTAGCATGCACACATTAATCATGGCAAAAATGACAAAAACCTAAACGGAGTAGCAGATCTGACAATTAACTCAAGTAGCCCTCTTCTAACAGCATTTCGGGCATCAAGATGAACTCAAGTGAAAATGATGCAATGGAAAGAAATGATGTACTCACTGATATGAACATTTTTATATGCTATATGCATGAATCGGAGCTATGGATGCAAAGTTACGGAGCTACGAACATGGCAACTTGGATCTGGAGGAGGAGGCACGGGCGCGGCGCCGTGGAGGGGGACGGCCTTGGGCCCGGCGGGCCGGCGGGTGTGGCGGCGGCGGGAGGCCACGTGGCAGCGTGGGAGTGGGCGCGGGCGGTGGAGCGGACGCGTCCGGCCGGGGCGGACGTGTCCGGCCGGCGCGGATCTGGGATTTAGGGTTTGTGGACGAGGGGGATCCGGATATTTCGAGGGGGACCTATTTATAGGCATAGAGGGAGCTAGGAGAGTCCAAATGAGGTGCGGTTTTCGGCCACGCGATCGTGATCGAACGCTCTAGATGATGGAGCAGAGTTAGGTGGGTTTTGGGCCAAATTGGAGGGGTGTTGGGCTGCAACACACACGAGGCCTTTTCGGTCCCTCGGTTAACCGTTGGAGTATCAAACGAAGTCCAAATGATACGAAACTTGACAGGCGGTCTACCGGTAGTAAACCAAGGCCGCTTGGCAAGTATCGGTCCAATCCGGAAATGTTTAATCCCCACACACGAAAGAAAGCTAGAAATGACCACCGGAGGAGAACGAAGCGCCGGAATGCAAAACGGACAACGGGGAAAATGCTCGAATGCATGAGACGAACACGTATGCAGATGCAATGCACATGATGACATGATACGAGATGCATGACAACGACAACAACACACAAAGACAAAACCCGAACCCGAGGAAATAAATATAACTTAACGCCGGAAACGGCAAGAGTTGGAGTACAATTTGGGAAAGTTACATCCGGGGTGTTACAACACTCCACCACTACGAAAGGATCTCATCCCGAGATCTAGGATTGAAAGAACGCCGGGTACTCAGAACGGAGGTGATCCTCGTGTTCCCAGGTAGCTTCACGGTTGGAATGGTGTGACCACTTGACTTTGAGAAATTTGATTGACTTGTTGCGAGTCTTGCGTTCAGTCTCTTCAAGAATAGCAACTGGGTGCTCACGATAAGAGAGATCTTCTTGGAGCTCAATGTCCTCGAAGTTGACGGTGCAGTCAGGAGTCTTGAAGCACTTTTGAAGCTGAGAGACATGGAACACGTCATGAACATTTGCAAAGTTTGAAGGAAGCTCGAGTTGATAGGCGAGGTCGCCTCTCTTGCTGACAATCTTGTAAGGTCCCACGTATCTGGGGGCAAGCTTCCCTTTGATACCGAAGCGACGAGTACCTTTCATAGGAGAGACGCGGAGGTAAACATGATCTTCGATCTCGAAAGCCAAATCACGGTGCTTACTATCATAGTAGCTCTTCTGGCGGGATTGGGCTGCTTTGAGGTTATCTTGAATGACTCTGCACATTTCTTCTGCCTCTGTGATTAAGTCATTACCCAAAAGCTGACGTTCACCGGTTTCAGACCAGTTGAGGGGGGTACGGCACTTCCTGCCATACAGAATTTCAAATGGGGCCTTGCCCGAACTTGCTTGAAAACTGTTGTTGTAGGAGAATTCAGCATAAGGAAGACAATCCTCCCACTTCATGCCGAAGGAGATCACACAAGCCCTGAGCATATCTTCAAGAATCTGGTTGACACGCTCGACTTGACCGCTAGTTTGAGGATGGAAAGTTGTGCTGAAGCGGATGTTCGTGCCCATGGCCTTCTGAAAAGAATCCCAAAACTTCGAGGTAAAGATGCTGCCACGGTCTGAAGAGATCACTTGTTGAATACCATGCAGAGAAACAATACGAGAGGTATAGAGTTCCGCCAATGGAGCTGCAGTGATCGACTCTTTGATAGGCAGAAAATGAGCCACTTTGGTGAGTTTGTCGATGACAACGAATATAGCATCATTGCCACGCTTGGACTTTTGAAACCCAGTCATGAAGTCCATTTCAATGTGGTCAAACTTCCATTCTGGAATGGCAAGAGGTTGGAGGAGACCAGCTGGCCTTTGGTGTTCTGCCTTCACTCTTCTGCAGACATCACATTCATTCACGAATTGAGCAATCTCACGCTTCATTCGAGTCCACCAATAAGCCTGCTTAAGGTCCTGATACATCTTCGTGCTCCCAGGGTGGATGGAGAGGAAAGAATTGTGAGCCTCGTTCATGATCACTTCATGGAGGTCACCTTTGGGTACCACAATACGATCCTCGAAGAAAAGAGTGTCCTTGTCATCAAGGCGGTAGCACTTGTACTTGGGTTGACTCTTGGCAATCCCAATCTTCACCTTTTTCACCATAGCATCAAGAAGCTGGGCTTGGCGAATCTGGTCTCCCAAGGTAGGAGAGACTTGAAGGTTGGCGAGGAAACCTTGAGTAACAACTTGCAGATTAAGTTTGCGGAAAGCTTCACAAAGCTCGGGTTGATAAGGCTTGAGAATCAGACTGTTACAATAAGCTTTCCTGCTCAATGCGTCAGCAATCACATTAGCCTTGCCTGGAGTGTACTCAATACTCGGATTATACTTTTGAATCATTTCGACCCATCGAGTTTGCCTGAGGTTGAGATTAGGCTGAGTGAAGATGTACTTGAGACTCGTGTGATCAGTGAAAATGTCCACTTTTCTTCCCAATAGAAGATGTCTCCAAGTCAAAAGAGCATGCACAACTGCCGCCAACTCGAGATCATGAGTGGGGTAGTTCTTCTCATTAGGCTTCAACTTGCATCAATAATGCGCCAAGACCTTGGAGAGAGGCATCACAAAAGACCTCGTACGGCTTGGATTCATTAGGCGGAGTTAGAACTGGAGCAGTGATCAATTTCTCTTTCAAAGTGTTGAAAGCAATGTCACACTCCGGAGACCAAACGTACTTGACGTGCTTCTGAAGAAGATTTGAGAGAGGCTTCGCGATCTTAGAAAATTTTTCAACGAATCTTCGACAATAGCTTGCGAGACCGAGGAAGCTACGGAGTTGCTTCACATTCTGAGGAGGTTCCCAATTCACAGTTGCAGACACCTTCTCAGGATTCACGGCAATGCCCTTGGCAGAGATGATATGACCAAGATAAAGAACCTCATCGAGCCAAAATTCACACTTGGAGAACTTGGCGTAGAGCTGATGTTCCCTGAGCTTATCAAGAACCAAACGCAAATGCTTGGCATGATCTTCCTTGTTCTTCGAGAAAACCAGAATGTCGTCAAGATAGACCAAAACGAAGTCATTGGTGTAGGCGTTGAAGATGAAGTTCATCATGCGAGAGAACGTCAGAGGAGCGTTGACGAGACCAAAAGACATGACAGTGTATTCATAAGAACCAAAGCTTGTCCTGAAAGCCGTCTTGGGAATATCTTGCTCACGGATTCGAATCTGATGATAACCTATACGGAGATCAAGCTTGGAGAAAACTTGGGCACCTTTGAGTTGTTCGAACAGCTCATTGATGTTGGGAAGTGGGTATTTGTTCTTGATGGTCTTCTTGTTCATTGGACGGTAATCAACACAAAGTCGATCCGTTCCATCCTTCTTCTTCACAAAAAGAACACCACAACCCCATGGAGAAGAACTAGGCCGGATAAGACCCATTTTCTCTTGAATATCGAGTTGCTTCTTCAGCTCCTTCTACTCTTCAGGTCCGAGCTTGTAAGGACGCTTGCACACAGGTTCCGTGCCAGGCTCAAGATCAATAACGAATTCAACTGGCCGGTGCGGAGGCATTCCTGGAAGCTCTTCTGGAAAGACGTCTTGATATTCGCAAACAACTAGAATTTGGGAGATGGCATCCAATTCACCCCTCTCATTGAGAGAAAACAGACGGATAGTATTATCCCGAGCGGCAAAGACAATTACATCCTCAGACGAATGAGTCAATTGAATCTGCCTGGCTGCACAATCTAGCTGAGCCTTGTGCTTAGAAAGCCAATCCATCTCGAGAATAAGATCAATATCCGAGTTACCAAGAACCATTGGAGAAGCCAGAAACTTGAAATCACCCATCAAGATAGAAATATCTGGAACCATCATACTACAACTCAAACGCTTAGCCGGAGAGACGACTTGCATAGCTCTAGGTAAAGCCTTAGTACTAAAATTGTTCTCCGATGCAAATGGGAATGACATGAAGGAATGCGATGCACTAGAGTCAAAAAGTACTTTTGCGGGAATATCATTAACAGGAAGGTTACCCATGATCACATCTGACGCATCCTCTACCTGGGCTGCATTCATAAAGTTGACCTTGGCGTGCTTGGGGTTATGCTTGACCACAGCTGTACTTGCCGATCTGATAGGAGGAGGAGGAGGAAGATGCCTCTGGTTGAAACACTTGTTGGCATAGTGACCCTTCTGTTGGCACTTGTTGCACGTGACCTCTGAAAGCGGACGGTGATACGGAGCACTCGATCTTGGAGCTTGAGACGAAGTCTTGTTCTGAAAGCCAGGGTTGGGTGGGTGGGAAGAACCACTGCCACCTTTGCTCTTCTGCTGATATGGCTGACGGAACGGAGGAGGAGGAAGCCAAAACTTCTGCTGCTTGGCCACTTGAGTAGAGGAAGAAGGAGTAACATCTCTGACTCACTTCTTGGAAGCATCACACCTCAACTGAGCAGCCTCTTGCTTCAGTGCCATGTTGTAGAACTCATCGTATCTCAAGGGCTCAAAGAGGACAAGAGCTAGCTGAATTTCTTCTCTGAGACCACCCCTGAACTGGTATATCATGCTCTTCTCATCAGGGACGTCCTGCTTGGCAAAGCGGGCGAGCTTCTGGAACAACTTGTTGTAGTCATAGACAGATAAAGAGCCTTGCTTCAGGTTGCGGAATTCCTCACACTTGCTTTCAACCACGCTCTGGGGAATATGATGAGCTCGGAAATCTCGACGGAAATCATCCCAAGTGATAACACGTCCACCTCTGGAATCCTTGTACTGCTGGAACCATTCTGCAGCTTGATCTTTGAGTTGGAAGGAAGCGAACTTGACAAAGTCCACAGGCCTGACGTTACTGCACTCGAAATGCTTGCACAGATCCACTAGCCAATCGTCAGCATCGGTTACCTCAACACAATTGCTGAAAGTCTTTGGCCCGTTAGCAAGGAACTGGTTGAGTGTAGCAAAGTGATTCTGATTTTTGCCTTGATTCCCTTGGTTGCCTTGATTGCGCTCTTGAAGAATTTGGATGATCAACTGTGTGTTTGCATTGGTTGCGGCCATCACAGCTTGCCATGCCTCTGGAGGAGGTGGAGGTGGTGGCGGATCAGGATTCAGAGTCGTGCGCGTTGGAGGAGCCATCCTGAAGAGGTTGACCACCATTAGCACATTGATAGAAAAATATTGAAGCTGAATCCAACGGAATGAAAATTGCAACATATAGTCTTCACATCCGAACAAAATGAACGAATGCATTCCTCTTGAAATGGTCACATATCCATAAATTGTGAAGCCACGTAGAATTAAGGTAGAGAAATAAATCAACAAGGTACGGATCAAGAATGAATAATCAGTAAGAAATCCCAATCTCAAACCAATATCCGTGGAAGAAGAACTAGAGCTACTAGAATTCCCACCTATGAAACTCCCGAACCTTTCCGGTTATGCAATCAGGTGTTGGGGATACAGGGGAAGCATAATATCTCACCCAAACTAGCAAATCCTACATCCAGTTGTATTCATCCTTCAACACATAACCAAGAAACCTTCGGAAACCATCTACCTCAACCTTCGAAAAGCATCCGTTATACAAGTTATGATGATACTCCCGAACTCCCGCCCTAGTACTGGGTGGCGTCGAGGTTATCTCACCAACGAACTGCATAAAAGAGATTTTCGATGTCGGCGTACTAGACTCAGGTATTCCAGAACTGCAACGATAAAATTATGATGACAACACCTCAGAGCTCAACTCCCCGCGACACTTCCACTAAACCCCTGACAGGAGGCACCAAGACAATGTTCTCATCATAAAACCATCGGAATGATTCCAAGATACCCGCGTGATCCTAAAAAAGATTTAGTGAAATTTGAGAAGAGAAGACTCAAAACTCTACGTCAAGATGCCTTACCAGAGCGATGAGGAGACTGGGAAGTAAAAAGAATTCCTAAACTCTCCGATATATAATTCCTAAATGACTCAAAACATTTTTCTAGACACAACTCGGCCGCTAATAACGATCAAGCAATGGGGCTCCTAAGGTCGAGGAAGGCTCTGATTACCAACTTGTAACACCCTCGATGCGACTATAGCTCCCACATGTCGAGGCACGACTTAGGGACATAATCGCATTGAAGGCATATGTCGCAAGTTAGGCAATCTTCACAACATCCCATGTAATATGAACAATAAAGGGGAGATAACATAGTTGGCTTACAATCGCCACGTCAATCAAGTACATAAATAACATTACATCATCCAAACACTCATGGCCCGACTACGGCGCCAAAATAAAAGATAACCCAACATGCGACACGGTCCCAATCACCCCCAACTGGGCACCACTACTGATCATCGAGAAAGGAAACATAGTAACATTGAGAGTCTTCGTCAAACTCCCACTTGAGCTCAAATGTGTCTCCTGGAGTGGAATCATCAGGCCCTACATCTGGTATAATAGTAATTTGTGAGCCACAGGGACTCAGCAATATCGCACCCTCGCGATCAAGACTATTTAAGCTTATAGGTAAGGCAAGGTAAATATATGTGGAGCTGTAGCAAGCGACTAGCAAGTATGGTGGCTAACTTATTCGCAAAAGAGAGCGAGAAGAGGAGGCAAAGCGCGAGCGAGAAACTAGAGAGCAACCTGCGCAAACATTAATCCAACACCGTGTCCACTTCCCAGACTCCGCCGAGAAGAGGCCTTCACGGTAACACACTCAGTTGATTCATTTTAATTAAGTTAAGGTTCAAGTTATCTACAACCGGACATTAACAAATTCCCATCTGCCCATAACCGCGGGCACGGCTTTCGAAAGTTCAAATCCCTGCAGGGGAGTCCCAACTTAGCCCATGACAAGCTCTCACAGTCAACGAACGAATAGACCTCCTCCCAAGACGTTCTGATCAGACTCGGTATCTCGGTTCTTCAAGACACTTCGACAGGTTAAAACAAGACCAGCAACACCGCCTGAATGTGCCGACAAATCCCGATAGGAGTTGCACATATCTCGTTCTCAGGGCACACTCAGATGAGACTAGCTATGAGTAAAACCTACCCTCAAGTTTCCCCGAGGTGGCCCCGCAGGCAGCTCAGTTCGGACCAACACTTAGAGGAGCACTGGCCCGGGGGGGTTAAAATAAGATGACCCTTGGGCTCCGGTAACCCACGGGAAAAAGAGGCTAGGTGGCGAATGGTAAAAAACAAGGTTGGGCATTGCTGGAAAAGCTTTAATGAAGGCGAACTATCAAGGGGTTCCCATTATAACCCAACCGCGTAAGGAACGCAAAATCCGGGAACATAACACCTATATGACGGAAACTAGGGCGGCAAGAGTGGAACAAAACACTAGGCGAGAGGCCGAGCCTTCCACCCTTTACCAAGTATATAGATGCATTAAGATAACAAGATAATATAACGATATCCCAACAAGTAAATAAATGTTCCAATAAGGAACGGCCTTCCAAGCTTCACCTGCAACTAGCAACGCTATAAGAGAGGCTGAGCAAAGCGGTAACATAGCCAATCAACGGTTTGCTAGGACAATGGTGGGTTAGAGGTTTGACATGGCAATTTTGGAGGCTTGAAAGCAAGTGGTAGGCATCGTAGCAATGGCATAGCAAAAGAGCGAGCAGACTAGCATAGCAAAGATAGTAGTGATTTCGAGGGTATGATCATCTTGCCTGCACCGTTGTCAGAGTTGACTGGATCCCCGAAAGCAAACTCAACGGGCTCCTCATTAGAGAACTCGTCTCCCGGCTCTACCCAAACAATACCAACAAGCAACAACGACACAATCAACCACGTGCAAACTCAAACAACACAATGCAAAGATGATATGCTATGCGGGATGCAAAATGCAAGATATGACAGGAAATGCATGAACCTGGCCTCAACATGAAAATCCAAGTGTGCCACTGGAAAGATGAGACGAAATCGCTTGAAAATGATATAAAGAACGCCGGAATCGGAGTTACGGTTTGGAAATGGCAAGCGATTCAAATATGACACCGGTCTGCGATTTACAACAAGTAGCCAACTAAATGCAATGAGATGAACATGCTACAGCAACCAAACATGACAAAAAAAAATACTTGGCAGGGATGCATTCAAGATGCTTAACAAAAGTCTAGCACTGAGCTACGACCAATTCATCCATTAACAGGTTCAAACAAGCATGGCAAAAATGCATATGGCAAACACATCTCAGACTTAGTGAAATTAACACTTGCTGGAATTTCAGATCAGGTAGCCCTCTTCGGAGCAACAAAACTACATGCTACAGGACCTGAACATGGCAAAGTAAATCATGGCATGGAGCTACTTAAAGAGATTAACAAAATCCCTTAGTGACCTTGAGCCAAAAGGGATCAGAAAATACAATTGCAAGAATGTGAACATAGCAAAAACATAATCAGTTTTCATACTTTGTGAAAACTGGAGCAAGCTGAAATATAACTCAAGTAGGCATGTTTATGAGCTTGATGCACTCACTACGGTGCAAGTCATGGCAAGACAAGCATACATCCAGCAAGAAGGCACAAAATGCAAGCTAGACATGGTAAGAACAATAGCATAGCATGCACGGATCAACTACAACATCACCGGCAAAATTGCAAACAAGTTAACAATCTGCCCAGATTTACAAAGTAGCTAAGTAGAGATCGATTGACTCAAGCTATGGTTCTCCATAATTGCAAAAAAAGACATGGATAGATAGAGCACTACAATATTAACAAAACATCCTTACTGATCATCCTCAAAAGAGGCACGGATCACTAGGAAACAACATGAACATATGGCAACATGAGATAAACAGCTCAAGGACTTGGTGGAATTGCTAAGTCCCTGAAAACAGAATTACTAAGTGCAACACTTTGCAAGCTTGCACTAGTCACCTCACACATCACAAAAATACATGGGTTGCACCTCTAGAAAGATGACTAAACCCTTAACAAAACACATGTAGAGCATCAGGGCATAGCATGCACACATTAATCATGGCAAAAATGACAAAACCTAAACAGAGTAGCAGATCTGACAATTAACTCAAGTAGCCCTCTTCTAACAGCATTTCAGGAATCAAGATGAATTGAAATGAAAATGACTCAATGGAATGAAATGATGTACTCACTGAGATGAACATTTTGATATGCTATATGCATGAATCGGAGCTACGGATGCAAAGTTACGGAGCTACGAACATGGCAACTTGGATCTGGAATTTCGGGACTTAGACGAATTTCACCTAGGGTTTCACTGTTCACCGGATCTAGATCTCGTGCACGCCGACCGAGAATGGCCGGATCTCTCGCCGGAGCGGCGCCGGAGATGGTGAGGAAGAGGCCAGGGCGAGGGGAGGAGACGGCCGGAGCTTGGGGCGACACCGGCGAGCTCCTGCGGCGGCGCGCGAGGCGGCGGCTCGGGGCGGCGACCCCGACGACGAGGCGGCGGCGGACCGAGACGGCGGCGGCAGACGGCTGGGCGACGACGGCGGCGCGAGGCGGCGCGGGCAGGCGGGAGGCGGCGGCAGCTGCGCGGCGCCCTGGAGGAGGAGGCGCGGCCCTTGCGCGGGACGGAGGGGCCGGCCTTGGGCATGGTGGGCTGGTGGGTGTGGCGGCGGCGGGAGGCCAGGTGGCTGCGTGGGAGTGGGAACGGGCGGTGGGGCGGACGCGTCCGGCCAGGGCGGACGTGTCCGGCCGGCGCGGATATGGGATTTAGGGTTTGAGGACGAGGGGGATCCGGATATTTCGAGGGGGACCTATTTATAGGCATAGAGGGAGCTAGGAGAGTTCAAATGAGGTGCGGTTTTCGGCCACGCGATCATGATCGAATGCTCTAGATGATGGAGCAGAGTTAGGTGGGTTTTGGGCCAAATTGGAGGGGTGTTGGGCTGCAACACACACGAGGCCGTTTCGGTACCTCGGTTAACCGTTGGAGTATCTAACGAAGTCCAAATGATACGAAACTTGACAGGCGGTCTACCGGTTGTAAACCAAGGCCGCTTGGCAAGTCTCGGTCCAATCCGGAAATGTTTAATCCCCACACATGAAAGAAACCTAGAAATGACCACCGGAGGAGAATGAAGCGCCGGAATGCAAAACGGACAACGGGGAAAATGCTCGAATGCATGAGACGAACACGTATGCAGATGCAATGCACATGATGACATGATATGAGATGCATGACAACGACAACAACACACGGAGACAAAACCCGAACCCAAGGAAATAAATATAACTTAACACCGGAAACGGCAAGAGTTGGAGTACAAATTGGGAAAGTTACATCCGGGGTGTTACACTCCAGGCAAGGTGCTAGCTCGAGCATCTTTTCCAGTACTGGATTGTCAAAACCCTCAGGAAGGGGGGCCGAACACCGAATCATCTTAGCCTTTGTTAGCTACTCCTGGTCGAAGGGCGATTTCTCAGAATGATGTCATGAAAAGTGAAAGACGGTGTGTTCGGCTAGAGGATTACTTACTTGGTCGGCGGTGCGGTTGCTGCTCAGGCCCACATCCTCGGTAGTACCCGGACACTCCATTTGAGGTCCGAAGAATGATTTATACATCTCCTCGTGCGTCAGGCTGAGGAAATTCTGAATAGCGCGCGGTCCTTCTGGGTTGAATTCCCACAAGCGGAGGGGCCGGCGTTTGCAAGGCTGGACTCGACGAACCAGCATGACTTGCATTACCATAACCAAACTAAAATCTCCCTCGAAGAGATCCCGGATGCGGCTCTGCAATGTGGGCACATCCTTGGCTGGACCCCAGCTCAGCCCCCTACCGATCCATGACATCAGTTGTGGTGGAGGGCCCGAGTGAAAGGCGGGGGAAGCTACCCACTTGGAACTTCTGGGAGCGGTGATGTAGAACCACTCCCGTTGCCATAATCCGGACACCTCTGGAAAGGAACCTTTTGGCCACGGAGCTCCTGCAATCTTTCTTATTAATGCGCCTCCGCACGCTGCATACTGCCCTTCGACCGTCTTTGGCTTCACATCAAAGGTCTTGAGCCACAAGCCGAAGTGAGGGGTAATGCGGAGGAAGGCCTCACATACGACAATAAATTCCGAGATGTGGAGAAAGGAATCTGGGGCTAGATCATGGAAATCAAGCCCGTAATAGAACATCAAACCCCTTACGAAGGGATCCAGAGTGAGGCCTAGTCCTTAGAGGAAGTGGGAGATGAACACGGCGTCTTCATTGGGCTCAGGAGTAGGGACAACCTGCCCTCGGGCGGGCAGCCGATGTGAGACTTCGGCGGTCAGGTATCTTGCGTCCCTCAACTTCTTGATATCCTCTTTCGTGACGGAGGAGGGCATCCAACGGCCCGGGAGGCGGGATCCGGATATGATTGAAGATCTGAAGCACCTGACCTAGGCTTTGAGTGTTAGAACTCTAGGTGGGGGAGGGATTCGATTGAGCACGGGAGGAAAAAAGTAAAGGCCTTGACCCTTGTAAAAAGGGTGAATATCAAGCGTCCTCCTCGTGGCCATTTGGGACTTACCTAAAGTATAGGAGTATTAGACGTGGTTGGGTTACCCACGCCCGTATTGATGAGAATCCCGTAATAAGGGGAACACGATCTCTGCTTTGACAAGACGTGTCAAGAAACTGCCTCGCGTTATGTGCGGGGCTAGTTTAGGAAAAACGGTTCGAATAATCACCGAGCCATGGCATGATATCATGTTGCCAAAACGTGTCAGCAGATTAGATTTGTGGAAATATTATTCTCTCTCTACGGTGGTATGTGGAACTTATTTTGCAGGGTCGGACACTATCCTTTTATTTGAACTCTTCTGTGGTATATCCGGAGGAGGAACCCGCCTTGCAATGCCGAAGACAACACTGCGCGCCGGACTCAACGTCATTGAAGCCTGGTTCAGGGGCTACTGAGGGAATCCGGGATTAGGGGGTCTCCGGGTTGCCGGACTGTTGGACTATGAAGATACAAGATTGAAGACTTCGTCTCGTGTCCGGATGGGACTCTACTTGGCGTGGAAGGCAAGCTAGGCAGTACGGATATGGATATCTCCTCCTTTATAACCGACCTTGTGTAACCCTAGCTCCTCCCGGTGTCTATATAAACCGAAGGGTTTTAGTCTGTAGGACAACAACAATCATACCATAGGCTACCTTCTAGGGTTTAGCCTCTCTGATCTCGTGGTAGATCTACTCTTGTACTACCCATATCATCAATATTAATCAAGCAGGAGTAGGGTTTTGCCTCCATCGAGAGGGCCCGAACCTAGGTAAAAACATCGTGTCCCTTGTCTCCTGTTACCATCCGCCTTGACGCACAGTTCGGGACCCCCTACCCGAGATCCGCCAGTTTTGACACCGACAGTCGTCCTGCCCGATCACCTTGGATCGCAGGGACCATCCGACCAGTACCCGTCATGGCAGTTCAGTCGCACTGGTTCTCGGCCCAATAATTGATGGATTCCACCTCACACGAGTCCTCATGCACAATGGAAACAGCCTCAACCTGCTTTATCAGGATACAGTGCGAAAAAATGGGAATCGATCCATCAAGGATCAAGCCCACCAAAACTACCTTTAAAGGAGTTATACCAGGTGTAGAGGCCCATTGCACGGGCTCAATCGCATTGGAGGTCGTCTTCGGATCTCCGGACAACTTCCGAAGCGAAGAGTTAATCTTCGATATCGTCCCCTTCCGCAGTGGCTATCACACACTGCTCAGACGAACTGCATTTGCACGATTCAATGTGGTGCCACACTATGCTTATCTCAAGCTCAAGATGCCCGGACCACGTGGTGTCATCACAGTCAATGGAAACTCGGAGCGCTCCCTCCGTACTAAGGAGCACACCGCGACCCTGGCAAAAGAAGTACAGAGCGGCCTTCACAAGCAGAACCTTAATTCGGCGGCCATGCTCCCGGACACTGTCAAACGAGTCCAGACTACTCTGCAGCAGGACAGTCCAGCTTGTCAGGAGCTCGACTAGCAATTCGGCCTCCGTCTCAGTCCTGACCAAGTGGCGGCATACGTATCGCGTGTACATAACTACGCACTAAAAATACCATGGGCAGAGACGGAGGCATAACCAGATTGTGATCCACAATGTGGCTCGACTTTCCCTGGACACACATACTTTTACTTTTCTTTTTATCCTTTTCAAGTTTCTTTTCCATAGGCCCCAAGGTGGCAAGTAGCACAGACGTGTGGGGGAATCTCTAGATGTTCTTCTTAACGATCATTCTACCTATTTTCAGGACCCGTACGCATCTCCCCCTTGGTCTTGGCATGTTAAATAGCCCTGTTGCTTATCGCACTAATTGTACAAATACGCTTTGACGTATTAATTAAAATTATAATGAAAACAGTTTGCGGCCTAACTCATGTGACACTAGCTTTTTACTTCATTTTATTTCGCTATTCTTATCGACTGCATCCGTACACTTTGGTACACTGTAATTCGCCAGGGGCTTTATTGCGCTCCATACTATGGCAACAAGTCTGAACACTTTTACAGTATAGTTCGGCCCCCGAATTTAGCATTATATGCATTGGCTCCGAATCATGTCTTTGGTCAATAGTTGGATTGCCCGGCTCCTGTGCTTACTACCTTACGTTCCGCTCTATCGGCTAGGGTAGTAAAGGGAGAACTACCGCGATTGTGTCTTGTTTATTCGGATGAGCACCTCAGTAGAGAAAGCAGAAAACTGACTGTCATAATGCGGCATGAGCCGGTCAGCTCTTCGCAGGTTAAAAATCTTTTGCGATTTTTTCCGCATTTTGCGATGAATCGGCCTTCATCCGATCAGGTGTTTACATCACCCTAGTCCGGATTAAATGCTAACTAGGGGATGTGCCTACATTTTTATTGTCAAACTCCTATGGCTAAGTGAGGGTGATAAAGCCACATAGTCCCATTGCATGGTTCTTTGCGCTAAACACCTCCTTCAAGGACCAAATTCTTGGATTAAGAGTGTTTAGATTCCATCCCGAACACCCCCGTACTACCTACGTGGGGGCTGAAGCCGACGACTAGCCAACTCTCAGATTTAATAAAACAGCCGCACAGGAGGTAAAATTCCAAAATAAATAGCATGCGTTATATTACATATCAGTCTTGTTTTCATCATACAGGGTGGGATAACATGAAGGTACTCATTCAAAGATAATATCTTTTGAACACTGGCCCTCTACAATGCGGGATCCCTTGAGGACATCATCAAAATACCGCTCCGGCGTGCGGTGCTCCATGCCAACGGGCGGTCCCTCAGTCGCAAGCTTGACGGCATCCATCTTCGCCCACTGTATCTTGACACGGGCGAAGACCATCTGCGCACCTTCGATGCAGACTGGTCTCTTGATGACATCAAGCCGGGGGCAGGCATTGACCAGCCGCTTCACGAGCCCGAAGTAGCTGTTGAGTGTGACTTCTGCAGGCCATAGCCGGATTATTAAATCCTTCATGGCTAGTTCGGCCACCCTATGCAGTTCGACCAGCTGTTTTAGCTGATCGCTAAAGGGCACCAGATGTTCTGGCGCAAGGTATTGCGACCAAAACAGCTTCTCCATCAAGCTCCCCTCTTCGGCTCATAAGAACTCCACAGCGTCGGCAACACTGCACGACAGATCCGCAAACGCCCCTAGAGAACTCAAAATACGGGTCAGTAAGAGGAACCTTTCTTCACGTACTTGCTCTGCATAATAAAGGCCTTACCTGCCGCGATTTTTCTGGCCTCCTAGATTTCCTAGAGGGCGCCCTGGGCTTCAACCCAGGATTCGTGCGCGCTTTGGCGGGCCTTGGCGAGTTCGAACTCATGATCCGCAATGTTGCGCTCCAAGGACTCGTATTTTTTCACAGCGTCCTGGAGCTCCTGCTGGACCTCACCGACCCTGGCCTCAAGCTTTTCGTGAGCGGCTTGTTCCGTTGCCGGTCTCTCCTCGGCCTGGGCCAGCGCCTTCTTGAGGGCCTCCACCACGGTCACCGCTCCTAAGAAATATCATGAAGCTATGGTTCGCACAAATCATTCATCCTTTACGGATATACAAAAGGTCATTGGATACCTTGCTTGTCTTCTAGCTACTTTTTTACACGGCCGAGATCTTCCTCGGCCCGCTCCAGACTCTGCTTTAGTCCGAAGACCTCAGCAGCATGAGAGGTCGCAGCCCGCAACGATGCCTACTTATTCACATAAGACATATTTGGTTAGTCTCATGCGAAATTTACTTGATCCTCTATCCGTCTTTTCTTTCCGAACACCGAACAGAGTCTCAGGGGCTACTGTCTATACTATGACATTCTTTTTGCACAATTGTGTGGCTTACCTCAAAGCCTGTTAGAAGGCTTGTGCAGGCTTCGGTCAGTCCGCTCTTTGCGGACCGAATCCTCTCAACCTACGTACCCAACAGGGTACGGTGTTCCTCAACAATGGAAGCACTTCGCAGCGCTTCTAGTAGGGCATCCAGTGCCTCTGGATGGACAGAGGCCACTGGTGGAGTTGGTGCACCTCCTTCTTTCGAAGGAGGCTGCTTGCTGGATTCCGGAGCTGTATAGGTCTCCGGGATCGTATTCGGCTGGGGGACGAATTGGATGTTGCCCCCATCGCTAGTCTCCATGCGGATCTGCTCCCCCATGTGTCCGGCAGCCAAGGTATCATCCTTTGGCGCCACCGTGACGGCCTCCTGTGCCTCCCCCTGAGCCGCGAGGGTCCTTCAGGACAACACTTCAGCGTCCTCCGTAGTCTTGGGAGAGGAAGCCACCGGAAGGGACCCGTTGTCCATCACCTTCGGATCCAGCAAATTTCCCGAAGATGGGGATCGCTCAAGGTCGGAATGAGCTGGACTGCAAGTGCATGATTTAACATATTAAAATTATGAAGTAAAGAGGTTGGGTATATGATTGCGCCAGTGCCTTTGAGTACTCATGATTTGGCCAGGGGCTTATACCTGGGGCGCCACTCGGAGCTGCTATCAATGTCCCACGCGGAGTTCTCCACGGCAGAGGCCTTCCCCTTTTTGGACGCCTCTGCCTCCAGATGTGTGGAGGCCGCCCTCTTCTTCCCTCCCCCTTCAGGGGAGAATCACTCTCCTCCTCTTCCTTATCGTCGGTGACAGGAGGGGAGTGGGTTACGGCGTCTTCGGACGTCACATTCGAAGTGCCCTTATGGCAGAGACCACCTCTGGTCCCGTTGGCCTTCTTCTTGGCCTTCTTCTCCGGCGTTTGATAGGGTGTCGGAACCAGCATCTTCGTTAGAAGCGGGATAGCTGGTTCATCGGGCAGCGGAGCCAAACACCGAATCCGCCCCACCTTCTTTGTCCAGCCCTAAAAAAACAAATAGGGAAGCTTAGACATCTTCCTTGAGTAAGCAAGTAAAGGATACACCTTGCAATGCGAAAAAATTACCGCACTAGTGTAACGCCCCGTGACCGATGTGCCAGGTGTCGTCCAGTGATTCGTTGTTGTTGCGTTGTCATTGCTTGCGTGTCATGCATTGAATATCATGTCATCAGGTGCATTTCTTTTGCGTACATGTTCGTCTCATGCATCCGAGCATTTTCCCCGTTGTCCGTTTTGCATTCCGACGCTCCGTTCTCCTCCGGTGGTCATTTCTACCTTCCATTCGTGTGTGGGGGTTAACCATTTCCGGACTGGACCGAGACTTGCCAAGCGGCCTTGGTTTACTACCAATAGACCGCCTGTCAAGTTTCGTATCATTTGGACTTCGTTTGATACTCCAACGGTTAACCGAGGGACCAAAAAGGCCTCGTGTGTGTTGCAGCCCAACACCCCTCTAATTTGGCCCAAAACCCACCTAAACCTGCTCCATCATCTCGGTCGTTCGATCACGATCGCGTGGCCGAAAACCGCACCTCATTTGGACTCTCCTAGCTCCCTCTACCTATAAATATGTGCTCTCCTCCGAAATTTTCACGCAGTCCAACGCTAGATCCAACTCCCTCCGCGCCGCCAGACATGTCCGCCCGCCGGCAGACGCGTCCATCTCGCCGGCGACCTCCTTCCGCCCAATGGCAGCGTGCCACGTCACCTCATCGCCGCCGCCAGCCTATCTGACTCCGCCACCTCACCGCCTCCTCTCTCTCCTCCGCTGCCGCGGGCTCGCGCGGCCCAGATCTGGCCCGCGGGGCCCGAACCGTGCCGCCCCGCGCCTGGGCGCCCCGCGCCGCTGCACCCG
>NC_041386.1:146320515-146322988 GCF_002162155.2 Triticum dicoccoides
CTTGCCTCCCTGCCCCGCCGCCTCGCAGGTCCGTCGCCGCCACCACCGCGTAGCTGCCACCGCCGCCATGCGCCTCCGCCACCGAGCTCGCCCCGCCTACCGCGCGCAACTGCCGCCATCGGGCTCCACGCCCCGCGCCCGGGCTCGCCGAGCTCCGCCGCTGGCCAAACCACCTCCGCCGGCACCCGCCTCGCCACTGTTGCCCCTCGCCGGAGCACTTGAGCTCGCCGGAGCTCTGGCCAGATCCGATCCGGATCGGGACCAGATCCACCGGTCCCCGATCCAAACGCCCTCGCCCGTCCCCGCACCGCTCCGTCCCAGAACCGCCTCGTCCCGCGTTGACTTTTTCCACGGGGTAAATTTCTTCTAAGTCCTGAGTATCCCAGATCCATATGCACATGTTCATCGCATCGCAACTTTGCATCCGTAGCTCCGATTGATGCATATAGCATATCAAAATGTTCATCTCAGAGAGTACATCATTTCATTCCATTGCATCATTTTCATTTGAGCTCATCTTGACGCCCAAAATGCTGTTAGAAGAGGTCTACTTGAGATAATTGTCAGATCTGCTACTCCATTTAGCTTTTTGTCATTTTGCCATGATTAATGTGTGCATGATATGCCCTGATGCTCTACATGTGTTTTGTTAAGGGTTTTGTCATCTTTCCAGAGGTGCAACCCATGTATTTTTGTGATGTGTGTGGTGACTAGTGAAAGCTTGCAAAGTGGTGCACTTGCTAATTCCGTTTTCAGGGACTTAGCAAATCCACAAAGTCCTTGATCTGTTTATCTCTTGATGCCATATGTTCTTGTTGTTTCCTACTGATCCGTGCCTCTTTTGAGGATGATCAGTAAGGATGTTTTGTTAATATTGTAGTGCTCTATCTATCCATGTTTTGTTTGCAATTATGGAGCACCATAGCTTGAGTCAATCGAGCTCTACTTTAGCTACTTTGTGAATCTGGGCAGATTGTCAACTTGTTTAAAATTTTGCCGGTGATGTTGTAGTTGATCCGTGCATGCTATGCTATTGTTCTTGCCATGTCTAGCTTGCATTTTGTGCCTTCTTGCTGGATGTAATCTTGTCTTGCCATGACTTGCACTGTAGTGAGTGCATCGAGCTCGTAAACATGCCTACTTGAGCTATGTTTCAGCATGTGCCAGTTTTCACTAAGTCTGAAAACTGATTATGTTTCTGCGATGTTCACATGCTTGCAATTGTATTTTCTGATCCCTTTTGGCTCAAGGTCACTAAGGGACTTTTGTTAAGCTTTTTGAGTATCTCCATGCCATGCTTTATTTTTCCATGTTCAGATCCTGTAGCATGTAGTTTTGTTGCTCCGAAGAGGGCAACCTGATCTGAAATTCCAGACAAGTGTTAATTTCACCAAGTCTGAGATCTGTTTACCATATGCATTTTTGCCATGCTTGTTTGAACCTGTTAATTGATGAATTGGCCGTAGCTCAGTGCTAGACTTTTGTTAAGCATCTTGAATGCATCCTTGCCATGTATTTTGTTGTCATGTTTGGGTGCTGTAGCATGTTCATTTCGTTGCATTTAGATGGCTACTTGCTGTAAATCGCAGCCGGGTGTCATTTTTGAATCACTTGCCATTTCCAAACCGTAACTCCGATTCCGGGGTTCTTTATATTGTTTTCAAGCGATTTCATCTCATCTTTCCAGTGGCACACTTGGTTTTCCAAGTTGAGGCCAGGTTCATGCATTGCCTATCATATCATGCATATGCATTGCATACCGCATCCCGCATATCATATCATGTTCATGTGTTGTTTGTTTACTATGTTGTGTGCTTCTTTTCCGGTGTTTGCTTCTTCAGGTTGGTTCCGGTAACGTCGTGTTTGTGAGGACCCGTTTGTCTACGTCCGTTTGTATTCTTCATGGACTCGTTCTTCTTCCTTGCGGGATTTCAGGCAAGATGATCATACCCTCGAAATCACTACTATCTTTGCTTGCTAGTTGCTCGCTCTTTTGCTACGCCTATGCTGCGATACCGACCACTTGCTTATCATGCCTCCTATATTGTTGAACCAAGCCTCTAACCCACCTTGTCCTAGCAAACCATTGTTTGGCTATGTTACCGCTTTGCTCAGCCCCTCTTATAGCGTTGTTAGTTGCAGGTGAAGATTGAAGTCTGTTCCTTGTTGGAACATGGAGATGTTGTTCCTTGTTGGAACATGTTTACTTGTTGGGATATCACTATATATCTTATTTAATTAATGCATCTATATACTTGGTAAAGGGTGGAAGGCTCGGCCTTATGCCTGGTGTTTTGTTCCACTCTTGTCGCCCTAGTTTCCGTCATATCGGTGTTATGTTCCCGGATTTTGCGTTCCTTATGCGGTTGGGTAATAATGGGAACCCCTTGACAGTTCGCCTTAAGTAAAGCTCTTCCAGCAATGCCCAACATTGGTTTTACCATTCGCCACCTAGCCTTTTTCTTTCCCTTGG
>NC_041386.1:146323254-146328527 GCF_002162155.2 Triticum dicoccoides
GGGCCAGTGCTCCTCTGAGTGTTGGTCCAACTGAGCGATGTCCGAGGCTACCAGGGGCAACTCTGGGCTGGCTTACCCGACGTCTTGCTCATCCGGTGTGCCCTGAGAATGAGATATGTGCAGCTCCTATCGGGATTTGTCGGCACATCTGGGTGGTATTGCTGGTTTAGTTTTACCCTGTCGAAATGTCTTGTTGTACCGGGATACCGAGTCTGATCGGAATGTCTCGGGAGGAGGTCTATTCCTTCGTTGACCGTGAGATCTTGTGATGGGCTAAGTTGGGACACCCCTGCAGGGATTTTAACTTTCGAAAGCCGTGCCCGCGGTTATGGGCAGATGGGAATTTTTTAAAGTCCGGTTGTAGATAACTTGAACCCTAACTTAATTAAAATGAATCAACCGCGTGTGTTACCGTGATGGTCTCTTGCCGGCGGAGTCCGGGAAGTAAACACGGTGTTGGAGTTATGCTTGACGTAGGTTGTTTTAGGATCACTTCTTGATCATACTTTATCGACCGTGCTTTGCTTTCTCTTCTCGCTCTCATTTGCGTATGTTAACCACCACATATGCTAGTCGCTTGCTGCAGATCCACCTCATACCTTTACCTTACCCATAAGCTTAAATAGTCTTGATCGCGAGGGTGCGAGATTGCTGAGTCCCTGTGGCTCACAGATACTTCCAAAACCAGCTTGCAGGTGCCGATGAGTCCGTGCAGATGACGCAACCAAGCTCAAGGAAGAGCTCGATGAAGATCTTGTCCTTTGTGTTGTTTCGTTCTAGTTGATCAGGAGTGGAGCCCAGTTGGGGTCGATCGGGGACCTTTGTCGCATTTGGGGTTCTTCTTTTATTTTGGTTCCGTAGTCGGGCCATGAGTGTATTTGGATGACGTAATGTTTTATTCATGTAATTGTGTGAAGTGGCGATTGTAAGACAACTATGTATCTTCTTCCCCTATTGTATTACTTGGGTTGTGTGAAGATTACCTCACTTGCGACATTGCTTTCAATGCGGTTATGCCTCTAAGTCGTGCTCCGACACGTGGGAGATATAGCCGCATCGAGGGCGTTACAAGTTGGTAATCAGATCCTTCCCCGAACTTAGGAGCCCCATTGCTTGATCGTTATTAGTGGCCGAGTTGTGTCTAGAAAAATGTTTTGAGTCATTTAGGAATTATATATCGGAGATATTAGGAATTCTTTTTACTTCCCAGTCTCCTCATCGCTCTGGTAAGGCATCCTGACGTAGAGTTTTGACTCTTCTCTTCTCAAATTTCACTAAAAAAAATTTAGGATCACGCGGGTATCTTGGAATCGTTCCGATGGTTTTATGATGAGAACATTGTCTTGGTGCCTCCTGTCAGGGGTTTAGTGGAAGTGTCCCGGGGAGTTGAGCTCTGAGGTGTTTTCATCATAATTTTATCGTTGCAGTTCTGGAATACCTGAGTTTAGTACGCCGACATCGAAAATCTCTTTTATGCAGTTCGTTGGTGAGATAACCTCGATGCCACCTAGTACTTGGGCGGGAGTTCAGGAGTATCACCATAACTCGTATAACGGATGCTTTTCGTAGGTTGAGGTAGATGATTTTCGAAGGTTTCTTGGTTATGTGCTGAAGGATGGATACAGCTGGATGTAGGATTTGCTAGTTTGGGTGAGATATTATGCTTCCCCTGTATCCCCAACACCTGATTGCACAACCGGAAAATTTCGGGAGTTTATAAGTGGGAATTCAAGTAGCTCGTAGGATATCTTTCCGACAGATGTATGATATGAAATTGGGGTTCGACGTCTAGTGGTCCGCCTATTCACGGTCCGTTTTACAGTGGTCTCGTTGTGTCTTAAAGAGTCCTTGGCTATGCCGACTCGGGGACGCTTCGTATGTCATGTGCACTGCCTTGTACATGATGGTGCTGTATGATTGAGCCCGTATAGGCCCCACCATAAAAACTTCGGACGAAATCACTATCATATGTTTGTTCTGGCTTATTTCGCAAGCCAATCCTTTGTTTTGTTTTGAGTTGTGGTATTCGAGTTGCTTCAAAGTCAAATGTTGATTCCATACCTTTCCCAAATGGTGTTCTCATACTCCGTTATGAATACCAATCCTTCTTGATCATCAACATTGTTTTTGTCAATCCTTTTTAATCGGCGTGTTTTTCTTCAAGTGGATCCGATCATTTCAACATCCGCAAGATCAAATATCAGTTTCTTCTGAACGGTGTTTGTTTCATCCGTCTCCAAGTGGCCTTTGTTTTCCCTCCCTCCCACCCTTGTTTTCTTCAAGGACTCAGATTTATTACTCAAGTATCCTTCATTGATGTGAAGTCTCTCCATTCTTTTCCTTCATGTTCTTACCCGGTGATTCTCAGGAAGATGCTAACGAAGCTTCAAGTTCATCTCTCGTCACTCATTTTCTTCTCCGGTGGAACCAATTCAAGTTTTCGGTGTTGATCATATCTTTTTCCTTGTTTCAAATATCTTCTCAACCGGTGCAACCTCTCTTTAAAATCATTTCAATGGTGTATCTTTTTAGTGGGCCCTAACCCACAGGTCTTTTTCCAGGATCTTACCTGACTCTTCTATTTTCCCGGAGCTTCCATCAAATTCTTTTCGAAATTTGACGTAAGAATGCATTGTCATCAGTCAAATGTCTTTCTCCAAGATCTTTCATTTATTTTCATCGTTGGTTCAACCTTTAAAAATCATCATTCCGGTGCCTCAACAATTCTTGGTGGTGTTTCTCGTTGTCATTCGCATCTTTTGAAGACCGAAGAAGTTTTTCTCTTAATCTTGCTCCATTCTCTTTAAGTTTCGTGATTCTAGCTTGTTGCCATCCTCTCGTATTTGTTTTGATCGTGAGAATTCTTTTCAATCATCCAGAGTAATTCAGGAGCCTTTTCAGTTTGTTCATCCGGAGCCCATCATTTCAGAAGATTTATTAATTCTCAGCTTTCAGTTATCATTCTCCAATTTTACCGGTGCTTCGTTCAAATGATCTTTAATCGGCTCGTGATCTCTTCGCCCTCATGTATCTAAATCCTCTCAAGCATCTTCGTGTTTTTGCTAATTCTTCCCGGTGTTTCTTTATATTTACTTCGTTCGTTTTCAATTCTTACGATGGTTTGCTCAAGATTCTCTTCCATGGTTATCATATTAAATTCTTTTGTTCTTTCAAATCCTACCGGTGGATCATCGAAGACCTCTTCATGTTGGCATGATATCTATCTTAATCCTTTCTTCAGGAATAAGTTGTGTGCCAAATCCATTTGCTCGTCATCAATTAAATTGGTGAAGGATACGCATAACATAATTCTTATTCTTGTTTCATCCAAGTGGTTAATTCCCTATTCCAGAGGTTCATCAAAATTCTTGATCTCAATTGTTCATCTTATCTTTGTCCCGGAGTTCCTACCTCTCGCAATTATATCACCACGGAGATCCATCTAAATCATTACAAGGTTTCACTTTGTGTTTTCAACTTCTTTTTTCTTTTCGTTTGATACTCCTTCTCGGAGTGTTCATCGAGATTCTTTTCTAAGGAGCTCAAGTATTCTTCATCTTGCAATCCGGAGTTCAATTCTTTTCTACCGTATCATTTGAGGTGGTATTATGTCATTCTTGATGATTTCCCTATGTGGTTCATGATTCACATGTTGTCAAGATTGAGATATCTTAAATCCATCAAGCTCGTCATGGGAGTTATCTTGGGTTATATTTCACCTAAAGCCTTCCCTAAGGATTGTTGCTATCTATGGTGCTCATAAATGATCCAAGCTCTTCTTTATCCTCCCGGTGAAATACTTTCTCGTCTCCTTGTTCAAATAAATACAATTCTTTCTCGTGAGTGGCAGATTGTCACCTCATAGTTTTGAGATGTATTTCATAAGACCATATCAAGATTATTCTTTTCATTGTTGGTTTTCAACAACTCCATTCTAGCATTTGTTGTAACCGTGCTCTCTCAAGATCTTGTTTCCCTTTGTTCCGGAGTCATTGTGATGTTGCTCTTTTCAACCCATCATCTCGTTTGTCAAAGATCATGTTCTTTTCGTGCTTATCCATTTAACCGGAGTGTCGTGTCCTCTGCTCAAGTTCTTTTCATCTTATCTAGTCTTGTATCACTTTTCAACCGGAGTGCTGTTCGAATTTGGTCTTCCTTGATCCCCTTCCTTAACCGGCGTGTTTTCAATATATATCTTCCCTTCAACCTCAAGGTTTTTCGCAAATGTTCTTTGTCCCTCTTTTCTAACGGAGTGTTTTTGACCTTGTTCACCTTCGTTGTATTCTTTTCTAGAATTTGTGTAACCTTTTCAAGGTTCTTTGGTTTCACTCGTTTGTCAAAGAAGCAACTTACTCTTACCTCTTCTCTTTCTCTTCCGTTGTCCCTCCGGTGCCATTCTAGATCTCGGGACGAGATCCTCTCGTAGTGGTGGAGTGTTGTAACGCCCCGTGACCGATGAGCCAGGTGTCGTCCAGTGATTCGCTGTTGTTGCGTTGTCATTGCTTGCGTGTCATGCATTGCATATCATGTCATCAGGTGCATTTCTTTTGCGTAGATGTTCGCCTCATGCATCCGAGCATTTTCCCTGTTGTCCGTTTTGCATTCCGACGCTCCGTTCTCCTCCGGTTGTCATTTCTACCTTCCTTTCGTGTGTGGGGGTTAAACATTTCCGGATTGGACCGAGACTTGCCAAGCGGCCTTGGTTTACTACTGGTAGACCGCCTGTCAAGTTTCGTATCATTTGGACTTCGTTTGATACTCCAACGGTTAACCGAGGGACCGAAAAGGCCTCGTGTGTGTTGCAGCCCAACACCCCTCCAATTTGGCCCAAAACCCACCTAAACCTGCTCCATCATCTCGGTCGTTCGATCATGATCGCGTGGCCGAAAACCGCACCACATTTGGACTCTCCTAGCTCCCTCTAACTATAAATATGTGCTCTCCTCCGAAATTTTCGCGCAGTCCAACCCTAGATCCAACTCCCTCCGCGCCGCCGGACATGTCCGCCCGCCGGCAAACGCGTCCATCTCGCCGGCCACCTCCTTCCGCCCAATGGCAGTGTGCCACGTTACCTCATCGCCACCGCCAGCCTATCCGACGCCGCCACCTCACCGCCTCCTCTCTCCTCCGCCGTCGCGGGCCCGCGCGGTCCAGATCCGGCCCGTGAGGCCTAAACCGTGCCGCCCCGTGCCTGGGCGCCCCGCGCCGCCGCACCCGACTGACGCCGCCGCCGCCGCCTGCCTCCCTGCCCCGCCGCCTCGCAGGTCCGTCGC
>NC_041386.1:146328965-146331412 GCF_002162155.2 Triticum dicoccoides
CGCCGCCGCCACCGCGCAGCTGTCACCGCCGCCATGCACCTCCACCGTCGAGCTCGCCCCGCCTGCCGCGCGCAACCGCCGCCATCGGGCTCCGCGCCCAGCGCCCGGGCTCGCCGAGCTCCACTGCTGGCCGAACCACCTCCGCCGGCGCCCGCCTTGCCACTGCCGCCCCTCGCCGGAGCTCTTGAGCTCGCCGGAGCTCCGGCCAGATCCGATCCGGATCGGGACTAGATCCACCGGTCCCCGATCCAAACGCCCTCGCCCGTCCCCGCACCGCTCCGTCCCGGAACCGCCTCGTCCCACGTTGACTTTTTCCGCGGGGTAAATTTCTTCTAAGTCCTGAGTTTCCCAGATCCATATGCACATGTTCATCGCATCATAACTTTGCATCCGTAGCTCCGATTCATGCATATAGCATATCAAAATGTTCATCCCGAAGAGTACATCATTTCATTCCATTGCATCATTTTCATTTGAGCTCATCTTGATGCCCGAAATGCTGTTAGAAGAGGGCTAATAGAGATAATTGTCAGATCTGCTACTCCGTTTAGTTTTTTGTCATTTTTGCCATGATTAATGTGTGCATGATATGCCCTGATGCTCTACATGTGTTTTATTAAGGGTTTTGTCATCTTTCCAGAGGTGCAACCCATGTATTTTTGTGATGTGTGTGGTGACTAGTGCAATCTTGGAAAGTGGTGCACTTGCTAATTCCGTTTTCAATGACTTAGCAAATCCACTAAGTCCTTGATCTGTTTATCTCATGATGCCATATGTTCATGTTGTTTCCTAGTGATCCGTGCCTCTTTTGAGGATGATCAGTAAGGATGTTTTGTTAATATTGTAGTGCCTTATCTATCCATGTATTTGTTTGCAATTATGGAGCAACCTAGCTTGAGTCAATCCAGCTCTACTTTAGCTACTTTGTGAATCTGGGCAGATTGTCAACTTGTTTGCAATTTTGCCGGTGATGTTGTAGTTGATCCGTGCATGCTATGCTATTGTTCTTGCCATGTCTAGCTTGCATTTTGTGCCTTCTTGCTGGATATATGCTTGTCTTGCCATGACTTGCACTGTAGTGAGTGCATCGAGCTCGTAAACATGCCTACTTGAGCTATGTTTCAGCATGTGCCAGTTTTCACTAAGTCTGAAAACTGATTATGTTTTTGCGATGTTCACATGCTTGCAATTGTATTTTCTGATCCCTTTTGGCTCAAGGTCACTAAGGGACTTTTGTTAAGCTCTTTGAGTAGCTCCATGCCATGCTTTATTTAGCCATGTTCAGATCCTGTAGCATGTAGTTTTGTTGCTCCGAAGAGGGCTACCTGATCTTAAATTCCAAACAAGTGTTAATTTCACTAAGTCTGAGATCTGTTTTCCATATGCATTTTTACCATGCTTGTTTGAACCTGTTAATTGATGAATTGGCCGTAGCTCAGTGCTAGACTTTTGTTAAGCATCTTGAATGCATCCTTGCCATGTATTTTGTTGTCATGTTTGGGTGATGTAGCATGTTCATTTCGTTGCATTTAGATGGCTACTTGCTGTAAATCGCAGACCGGTGTCATTTTTGAATCACTTGCCATTTCCAAACCGTAACTCCGATTCCGGCGTTCTTTATATCGTTTTCAAGCGATTTCATCTCATCTTTCCAGTGGCACACTTGGTTTAACAAGTTGAGGCCAGGTTCATGCATTTTCTGTCATATCATGCATATGCATCCCGCATATCATATCATGTTCATGTGTGGTTTGTTTACTATGTTGTGTGCTTCTTTTCCGGTGTTTGCTTCTTTGGGTTGGTTCCGGTAACGTCATGTTTGTGATGACCCGTTCATCTACGTCCATTTTTCTTCTTCACGGACTTGTTCTTCTTCCTTGCGGGATTTCAGGCAAGATGATCATACCCTCGAAATCACTACTATCTTTGCTTGCTAGTTGCTCGCTCTTTTGCTATGCCTATGTTGCGATACCGACCACTTGCTTATCATGCCTCCTATATTGTTGAACCAAGCCTCTAACCCACCTTGTCCTAGCAAACCGTTGTTTGGCTATGTTACCGCTTTGCTCAGCCCCTCTTATAGCGTTGTTAGTTGCAGGTGAAGATTGAAGTCTGTTCCTTGTTGGAACATGGAGATGTTGTTCCTTGTTGGAACATGTTTACTTGTTGGGATATCACTATATATCTTATTTAATTAATGCATCTATATACTTGGTAAAGGGTGGAAGGCTCGGCCTTATGCCTGGTGTTTTGTTCCACTCTTGTCGCCCTAGTTTCCGTCATATCGGTGTTATGTTCCCGGATTTTGCGTTCCTTACGCGGTTGGGTAATAATGGGAACCCCTTGACAGTTCACCTTAAGTAAAGCTCTTCCAGCAATGCCCAACATTGGTTTTACCATTCGCCACCTAGCCTTTTTCTTTCCCTTGGGTCGGCCAGCCCAAGGGT
>NC_041386.1:146331587-146336814 GCF_002162155.2 Triticum dicoccoides
AGGGTCATCATTATTTTACCCCCCCGGGCCAGTGCTCCTCTGAGTGTTGGTCCAACTGAGCGATGTCCGAGGCTACCAGGGGCAACTCTGGGCTGGCTTACCCGACGTCTTGCTCATCCGGTGTGCCCTGAGAACGAGATATGTGCAGCTCCTATCGGGATTTGTCGGCACATCTGGGTGGTGTTGCTGGTTTAGTTTTACCCTGTCGAAATGTCTTGTTGTACCGGGATACCGAGTCTGATCGGAATGTCTCGGGAGGAGGTCTATTCCTTCGTTGACTGTGAGAGCTTGTGATGGGCTAAGTTGGGACACCCCTGTAGGGATTTGAACTTTAGAAAGCTGTGCCCGCGGTTATGGGCAGATGGGAATTTGTTAATGTCCGGTTGTAGATAACTTGAACCCTAACTTAATTAAAATGAATCAACCGCGTGTGTTACCGTGATGGTCTGTTTCCGGCGGAGTCCGAGAAGTGAACACGGTGTTGGAGTTATGCTTGACGTAGGTTGTTTTAGGATCACTTATTGATCATACTTTATCGACCGTGCTTTGCTTTCTCTTCTCGCTCTCATTTGCGTATGTTAACCACCACATATGTTGTTCACTTGCTGCAGCTCCACCTCATACCTTTATCTTACCCATAAGCTTAAATAGTCTTGATTGCGAGGGTGCGAGATTGCTGAGTCCCTGTGGCTCACAGATACTTCCAAAACCAGCTTGTAGGTGCCGATGAGTCCGTGCAGATGACGCAACCAAGCTCAAGGAAGAGCTCAATGAAGATCTTGTCCTTTGTGTTATTTCGTTCTAGTTGATCAGGAGTGGAGCCCAGTTGGGGTCGATCGGGGACCTTTGTCGCATTTGGGGTTCTTCTTTTATTTTGGTTCCGTAGTCGGGCCATGAGTGTATTTGGATGATGTAATGTTTTATTCATGTAATTGTGTGAAGTGGCGATTGTAAGCCAACTATGTATCTTCTTCCCCTATTGTATTACTTGGGTTGTGTGAAGATTACCTCACTTGCGACATTGCTTTCAATGCAGTTATGCCTCTAAGTCGTGCTCCGACACGTGGGAGATATAGCCGCATCGAGGGCGTTACAAGTTGGTAATCAGAGCCTTCCCCGACCTTAGGAGCCCCATTGCTTGATCGTTATTAGTGGCCGAGATGTGTCTAGAAAAATGTTTTGAGTCATTTAGGAATTATATATCAGAGATATTAGGAATTCTTTTTACTTCCCAGACTCCTCATCGCTCTGGTAAGGCATCCTGACGTAGAGTTTTGACTCTTCTCTTCTCAAATTTCACTAAAAAAAATTTAGGATCACGCGGGTATCTTGGAATCGTTCCGATGGTTTTATGATGAGAACATTGTCTTGGTGCCTCCTGTCAGGGGTTTAGTGGAAGTGTCCCGGGGAGTTGAGCTCTGAGGTGTTGTCATCGTAATTTTATCGTTGCAGTTCTGGAATACCTGAGTTTAGTACGCCGACATCGAAAATCTCTTTTATGCAGTTCGTTGGTGAGATAACCTCGACGCCACCTAGTACTGGGGCGAGAGTTCGGGAGTATCGCCATAACTCGTATAACGGATGCTTTTCGAAGGTTGAGGTAGATGATTTTCGAAGGTTTCTTGGTTATGTGCTGAAGGATGGATACAGCTGGATGTAGGATTTGCTAGTTTGGGTGAGATATTATCCTTCCCCTGTATCCCCAACACCTGATTGCATAACCGAAAATTTTCGGGAGTTTATAAGTGGGAATTCAAGTAGCTCGTAGGATATCTATCCGACAGATGTATGATATGAAATTGGGGTTCGACGTCTAGTGGTCCGCCTATTCATGGTCGGTTTTACAGTGGTCTTGTTGTGTCTTAAAGAGTCCTTGGCTATGCCGACTCGGGGACGCTTCGTATGTCATGTGCACTGCCTTGTACATGATGGTGCTGTACGATCGAGCCCGTATAGGCCCCACCAAAAAAACTTCGGACGAAATCTCTATCATATGTTTGTTCTGGCTTATTTCGCAAGGCAATCCTTTGCTTTGTTTTGAGTTGTGGTATTCGAGTTGCTTCGAAGTCAAATGTTGATTCCATACCTTCCCCAAATGGTGTTCTCATACTCCATTATGAATACCAATCCTTCTTGATCATCAAGATTGTTTTTGTCAATCCTTTTTAATCGGCGTGTTTTTCTTCAAGTGGATCCGATCATTTCAACATCCGCAAGATCAAATATCAGTTTCTTCTGAACGGTCTTTGTTTCATCCGTCTCCAAGTGGCCTTTGTTTTCCCTCCCTCCCACCCTTCTTTTCTTCAAGGACTCAGATTTATTATTCAAGTATCCTTCATTGATGTGAAGTCTCTCCATTCTTTTCCTTCATGTTCTTACCCAGTGATTCTCAGGAAGATGCTAACGAAGCTTCAAGTTCGTCTCTCGTCACTCATTTTCTTCTCCGGTGGAACCAATTCAAGTTTTCGGTGTTGATCATATCTTTTTCCTTGTTTCAAATATCTTCTCAACCGGTGCAACCTCTCTTTAAAATCATTTCAATGGTGTATCTTTTTAGTGGGCCCTAACCCACAGGTCTTTTTCCAGGATCTTACCTGACTCTTCTATTTTCCCGGAGCTTCCATCAAATTCTTTTTGAAATTTGACGTAAGAATGCATTGTCATCAGTCAAATGTCTTTCTCCAAGATCTTTCATTTATTTTCATCGTTGGTTCAACCTTTAAAAATCGTCATTCCGGTGCCTCAACAATTCTTGGTGGTGTTTCTCGTTGTCATTCGCATCATTTGAAGACCGAAGAAGTTTTTCTCTTAATCTTGCTCCATTCTCTTTAAGTTTCGTGATTCTAGCTTGTTGCCATCCTCTCGTATTTGTTTTGATCGTGAGAATTCTTTTCAACCATCTGGAGTAATTCAGGAGCCTTTTCAGTTTGTTCATCCGGAGCCCATCATTTCAGAAGATTTATTAATTATTAGCTTTCAGTTATCATTCTCCAATTTTACCAGTGCTTCTTTCAAATGATCTTTAATCGGCTCGTGATCTCTTCGCCCTCATGTATCTAAATCCTCTCAAGCATCTTCGTGTTTTTGCTAATTCTTCCCGGTGTTTCTTTATATTTACTTCATTTGTTTTCAATTCTTACGATGGTTTGCTCAAGATTCTCTTCCATGGTTATCATATTAAATTCTTTCGTTCTTTCAAATCCTACTGGTGGATCGTCGAAGACCTCTTGAAGTTGGCGCGATATCTATCTTAATCCTTTCTTCGGGAATAAGTTGTGTGCCAAATCCATTTGCTCGGCATCAATTAAATTGGTGAAGGATACGCATAATATAATTCTTATTCTTGTTTCATCCAAGTGGTTAATTCCCTATTCCGGAGGTTCATCAAAATTCTTGATCTCAATTGTTCATCTTATCTTTGTCCCGGAGTTCCTACCTCTCGCAATTATATCACCACGGAGATCCATCTAAATCATAACAAGGTTTCACTTTGTGTTTTCAACTTCTTTTTTCTTTTCGTTTGATACTCCTTCACGAAGTGTTCATCGAGATTCTTTTCTAAGGAGCTCAAGCATTCTTCATCTTGCAATCCGGAGTTCAATTCTTTCTACTGTATCATCTGAGGTGGTATTATGTCATTCTTGATGATTTCCCAATGTGGTTCATGATTCACATGTTGTCAAGATTGAGATATCTTAAATCCATCAAGCTCGTCATGGGAGTTATCTTGGGTTATATTTCACCTAAAGCCTTCCCTAAGGATTGTTGCTATCTATGGTGCTCATAAATGATCCAAGCTCTTCTTTATCCTCTCGGTGAAATACTTTCTCGTCTCCTTGTTCAAATAAATACAATTCTTTCCCGTGAGTGGCAGATTGTCACCTCATAGTTTTGAGATGTATTTCATAAGACCATATCAAGATTATTCTTTTCATTGTTGGTTTTCAACAACTCCATTCTAGCATTTGTTGTAACCGTGCTCTCTCAAGATCTTGTTTCCCTTTGTTCCGGAGTCATTGTGATGTTGCTCTTTTCAACCCATCATCTCGTTTGTCAAAGATCATGTTCTTTTCGTGCTTATCCATTTAACCGGAGTGTCGTGTCCTCTGCTCAAGTTCTTTTCATCTTATCGAGTCTTGTATCACTTTTCAACTGGAGTGTTGTTCGAATTTGGTCTTCCTTGATCCCCTTCCTTAACCGGCGTGTTTTCAATATATATCTTCCAATCAACCTCAAGGTTTTTCGCAAATGTTCTTTGTCCCTCTTTTCTAACGGAGTGTTTTCGACCTTGTTCACCTTCGTTGTATTCTTTTCTCTAATTTGTGTAACCTTTTCAAGGTTCTTTGGTTTCACTCGTTTGTCAAAGAAGCAACTTAGTCTTCCCTCTTCTCTTTCTCTTCCGTTGTCCCTCCGGTGCCATTCTAGATCTCGGGACGAGATCCTCTCATACTGGTGGAGTGTTGTAACACCCCGTGACCGATGTGCCAGGTGTCGTCCAGTGATTCGCTGTTGTTGCGTTGTCATTTCTTGCGTGTCATGCATTGCATATCATGTCATCAGGTGCATTTCTTTTGCGTACATGTTCGTCTCATGCATTCGAGCATTTTCCCCGTTGTCCGTTTTGCATTCCGACGCTCCGTTCTCCTCCGGTGGTCATTTCTACTTTCCTTCTGTGTGTGGGGGTTAAACATTTCCGGATTGGACCGAGACTTGCCAAGCGGCCTTGGTTTACTACCGGTAGACCGCCTGTCAAGTTTCGTATCATTTGGACTTCGTTTGATACTCCAACAGTTAACCGAGGGACCGAAAAGGCCTCGTGTGTGTTGCAGCCCAACACCCCTCCAATTTGGCCTAAAACCCACCTAAACCTGCTCCAGCATCTCGGTCGTTCGATCACAATCGCGTGGCCAAAAACCGCACCTTATTTGGACTCTCCTAGCTCCCTCTACCTATAAATATCTGCTCTCCTCCGAAATTTTCGCGCAGTCCAACCCTAGATCCAACTCCCTCCGCGCCGCCGGACATATCCGCCTGCTGGCGGATGCGTCCATCTCGCCGGCCACCTCCTTCCGCCCAATGGCAGCGTGCCACATCACCTCATCGCCGCCGCCAGCCTATCCGACGCCGCCACCTCACCGCCTCCTCTCTCCTCCGCCGCCGCGGGCCCGCGCGGTCCAGATCTGGCCCGCGGAGCCCGAACCGCGCCGCCCCGCGCCTGGGTGCCCCG
>NC_041386.1:146337192-146339596 GCF_002162155.2 Triticum dicoccoides
GCCGCCGCCGCCTGCCTCCCTGCCCCACCGCCTCGCAGGTCCGTCGTCGCCGCCACCGCGCAGCTGCCACCGCCGCCATGCGTCTCCGCCGCCGAGCTCGCCCCGCCTGCCGCGCGCAACCGCCGCAATCGGGCTCCGCGCCCCGCGCCCGGGCGCGCCGAGCTCCACCGCTGGCCGAACCACCTCCGCCGGCGCCCGCCTCGCCACTGTCCAAACGCCCTCGCCCGTCCCCGAACCGCTCTGTCCCGGAACCGCCTCGTCCCGCGTTGACTTTTTCCGCGGGGTAAATTTCTTCTAAGTCCTGAGTTTCCCAGATCCATATGCACATGTTCATTGCATCGTAACTTTGCATCCGTAGCTCCGAGTCATGCATATAGCATATCAAAATGTTCATCTCAGAGAGTACATCATTTTATTCCATTGCATCATTTTCATTTGAGCTCATCTTGATGCCCGAAATGCTGTTAGAAGAGGGCTACTTGAGATAATTGTCAGATCTGCTACTCCGTTTAACTTTTTGTCATTTTTGCCATGATTAATGTGTGCATGATATGCCCTGATGCTCTACATGTGTTTTGTTAAGGGTTTTGTCATCTTTCCAGAGGTGCAACCCATGTATTTTTGTGATGTGTGTGGTGACTAGTGCAAGCTTGCAAAGTGGTGCACTTGCTAATTCCGTTTTCAGGGACTTAGCAAATCCACTAAGTCTTTGATCTGTTTATCTCATGATGCCATATGTTCATGTTGTTTCCTAGTGATCCGTGCCTCTTTTGAGGATGATCAGTAAGGATGTTTTGTTAATATTGTAGTGTTCTATCTATCCATGTCTTTGTTTGCAATTATGGAGCAACCTAGCTTGAGTTAATCGAGCTCTACTTTAGCTACTTTGTGAATCTGGGCAGATTGTCAACTTGTTTGCAATTTTGCCGGTGATGTTGTAGTTGATCCGTGCATGCTATACTATTGTTCTTGCCATGTCTAGCTTGCATTTTGTGCCTTCTTGCTGGATGTATGCTTATCTTGCCATGACTTGCACTGTAGTGAGTGCATCGAGCTCGTAAACATGCCTACTTGAGCTATGTTTCAGCATGTGCCAGTTTTCACTAATCTAAAAACTGATTATGTTTTTGCGATGTTCACATGCTTGCAATTGTATTTTCTGATCCCTTTTGGCTCAAGGTCACTAAGGGACTTTTGTTAAGCTCTTTGAGTAGCTCCATGCCATGCTTTATTTAGCCATGTTCAGATCCTGTAGCATGTAGTTCTGTTGCTCCGAAGAGGGCTACCTGATCTGAAATTCCAGACAAGTGTTAATTTCACTAAGTCTGAGATCTGTTTACCATATGCATTTTTGCGATGCTTGTTTGAACTGTTAATTGATGAATTGGCCATAGCTCAGTGCTAGACTTTTGTTAAGCATCTTGAATGCATCCCTACCAAGTATTTTGTTATCATATTTGGGTGTTGTAGCATGTTCATTTCGTTGCATTTAGATGGCTACTTGCTGTAAATCGCAGACCGGTGTCATTTTTGAATCACTTGCCATTTCCAAACCGTAACTCCGATTCCGGCGTTCTTTATATCGTTTTCAAGCGATTTCATCTCATCTTTCCAGTGGCACACTTGGTTTTCCAAGTTGAGGCCAGGTTCATGCATTGCTTGTCATATCATGCATATGCATCGCATACCGCATCCCGCATATCATATCATGTTCATGTGTGGTTTGTTTACTATGTTGTGTGCTTCTTTTCCGGTGTTTGCTTCTTTGGGTTGGTTCCGGTAACGTCGTGTTTGTGAGGACCCGTTCGTCTACGTCAGTTTGTCTTCTTCATGGACTCTTTCTTCTTCCTTGCGGGATTTCAGGCAAGATGATCATACCCTCGAAATCACTACTATCTTTGCTTGCTAGTTGCTCGCTCTTTTTCTATGCCTATGCTGCGATACTGACCAATTGCTTATCATGCCTCCTATATTGTAGAACTAAGCCTCTAACCCACCTTGTCCTAGCAAACTATTGTTTGGCTAAGTTACCGCTTTGCTCAGCCCCTCTTATAGCGTTGTTAGTTGCAGGTGAAGATTGAAGTCTGTTCCTTGTTGGAACATAGAGATGTTGTTCCTTGTTGGAACATGTTTACTTGTTGAGATATCACTATATATCTTATTTAATTAATGCATCTATATACTTGGTAAAGGGTGGAAGGCTAGGCCTTATGCCTGGTGTTTTGTTCCACTCTTGCCGCCCTAGTTTCCGTCATATCGGTGTTATGTTCCCGGATTTTGCGTTCCTTATGCAGTTGGGTAATAATGGGAACCCCTTGACAGTTCGCCTTAAGTAAAGCTCTTCCAGCAATGCCCAACATTGGTTTTACCATTCGCCACCTAGCCTTTTTCTTTCCCTTGGGTC